>NC_134296.1:4903684-5210164 GCF_949628215.1 Phalacrocorax aristotelis
TGTGGCAGGGGGCTACACCGGCAATGTCTGTCTGTGCTGCTTGCTGGTCGGATGAGAGCTGGGGACGTTTCCCTGCTGCTGCCTGAAGGCAAATGCGATGTGCCCAGCTCAGCCCTGCCTGTTTGCAGCTCCCACCAGGCACGCTGAGCTGAGAGGGGCTGGCTGTGCCCGTGTTGCCAGTGACCCCCCCAGGCATGAGAGCAGTGCTGTGCCCCAGCGAGCTGCAAGCTCAAGTCCATCGTGTTGCATGGGAGAGAGCAATGAGCTGGGAGAGCCTGATTTCTCTCCAGCATCAGCATCACCGGCTCCAGCAACACCAAGGGCTCCTGCCCCATGCTCCCATCCCAGCAAGCACTGGCTCTGCAGCAGATGCTCCATTTCCCCACAACATCCATCTTCCTCTGAGCCTCCTGATTTTCTTCCCTGTCTCATTTCACTTGATTCTCTTTTCCACCCTGCCTCTGCTGAGCTCCTCCATCTGCCTCACCGTGCATCCAGCTCGGCTCTGTTCCTGCTGGGGTGACAAATGCTGCTGGGAAAAGCCTGGCGAACACCCCGAGGTATCTGCCCAAGAAGCCCACAGACTGCTCTTCTCCAGCTGGCCCCGGGGAGTGTTGGAGCATCCAAAGCACCTTCTGCACGGGGCTTTCTGGGGAGCTTGTCTGCAACAGGCTGGATCCCTCCATCCTCTAAGGCATCAGCTGGAGAGCTACCAGCAACAGTCTTGCAAAGCTGATTGTTGCTGTTCCAGGCAGAAACAGGGAGGGCAGAGATGGGACAGGCAGCCATCATGGGCTTGATGATGACCCAGAGAAGAGGGAGAGGTGATATGTGTAAGGTGTTGGGCTGGTGTCCAGGAGAAACTCTCTTGCTAGGGGAAAGTAGAGACCTCGCCCGATCCCTCCAGATGTCCTGCTTCTACTGGGCACTCTCCCTAAATAACCATCCCAGCCCAGCACCCTGAAGTGGGACTGGAGGTGACGGATTGGTTATTTGGGCAGCGCAGGAAGCCGTGTAACTGAACACCTTCGGTATTGCCCATGCGTAATCTTGCAAATGCCCTTTTTATCACACAGCCTTGAAAATGGCCTGTCCTGCAGTAAAGCCTTGTCCCTGAAGCACAGGGCCATCCATCTTTGCTGTCCTGCGAACTGCTGCTGGCCTCCTGATAGTGTTGCTTTGCCAATTTTCTACTACTGAATCATTGATTTTTTGGCTCAAGTGCAAAATTAAGCCTAATCCATCAAGGCCTCTGAAGGGGCAATCCATTGCTTGGGGAGAGGAAACCGCAGTGTTGGGGGTCCTGAGGGGGGGTCCAGGCTCTGCAGGGCAGTGCTGCGGGTAGAATGCCAAAAACACCCCAAACCAAATGAAAAAAAACCCAACCCTTCCCCCCCATGGCATAGAGCTGAGCCAGAGAGAGGGGATCTCAGTGACTCACGCTCTAGAGAGGGGTTGGATTTAAAGATAACTTCCAAGGGGAAGGAGAGAAAATAGCAGGTTATTGGCAGAGATGTGGGGTAAATTCCTGCCTGTCAGAGACTGCAGTGATGATGGAGATGGGAGATGATGCAGTACCTAAATCAGGCACTTCCTAACCACCTCTTCTTGTTGCCTCCCTCAGGGAAACATCTGGACCATGAAGGTGGCCTTCAGATTGCTTCTCCCACTTGTTCTTGTGCTGATCTCGGAGGTGAGTGGACAGCGGAGGAAGCCTCCCCGGAAACCCACCCGCCCACCTCCTGAGTTTGTTGAGCCCGTCGAGCCCACAGAGCTGCCTCCACCCCTGCCACCGGGTCCCCCCTCTATCTTCCCTGACTGTCCCCGAGAATGCTACTGTCCCCCAGACTTCCCCTCCGCCCTCTACTGTGACAGCCGCAACCTGCGGAAGGTCCCCATCATCCCATCCCGCATCCACTACCTCTACCTCCAGAACAACTTCATCGACGACCTCCCGGAGGAGTCCTTCAGGAATGCCACAGGACTGAAATGGGTCAACCTAGACAACAATCGCATCCGGAAGGTGGACAGGCGGGTACTGGAGAAGCTGGAAAACCTCATCTTCCTCTACATGGAGAAGAACCAGCTCAAGGAGGTGCCTGCCTTCCTGCCACCCAACCTGGAGCAGCTGCGTCTGAGCAGGAACCAGATCTCCAAGATCCCTGCTGGTGTCTTCAACAAGCTGGAGAACCTGGTACTCTTGGACCTGCACCACAACAAGCTAAGTGATGGGGTCTTCAACAAAAACACCTTCAAGGGACTCAAGAACCTCATGCAACTCAACCTCGCCCACAACATCCTGAGGAAAATGCCTCCCGGGGTGCCCAGTGCCATTCACCAGCTCTTCCTGGACAGGAACAACATTGAAGACATCCCCAGTGACTACTTCAAGGAGTTCCCCAACCTGGCATTCATCCGGCTCAACTACAACCAGATCTCTGACAAGGGGCTGCCCAAGAACTCCTTCAACCTCACCAACTTGCTGGTGTTGCACCTGGCCCACAACAAGCTCACCAACGTCCCTTTCATCAGCCCCAAGCTGGAGCACCTCTACCTGAATAACAACTCCATTGAAAGTGAGTTGGCCTGGCCGCTCGGGAGGCCACGGCGAGGTCTGTGGGGGAGCAGATGGGCTTGGGGATGGCAAGTGTTTCACTGAAAAAAGGCCTTTTTCACCTAGTGGGATGTGAACTCTTCAAAGGCGGCTGCAATGGGGAGATGAGCTGTGGGCTCTTTGTAGGTGAACAAGGCCCTAAGGAGGATGGATTTGCATGTGGGGAAGGATGGCCTGAGGATTAGGGTGGTAGCTGAGGAGCAGGACTGAATTCCCCCTGGTGCTGCAGGGCTCTTCTTGTTCATTGTCATGGGCAGCTCTTCCTTGGGGCCACCTGCCATCTAAATAGTTACTTCCCCAGCAGGGCTCAGAAATAGGGATATTTAAAAAGGAGAGTCTGTGCACATATTTTAAGAACAGATGCCAAATACGCAGTCAAGATGGTTAGAAATAACCCAGCTTAGCTCTTGAGCTGAGCCTCGCAGAGGAAGGAACAGGGAGAACAAGGCTGTGATGGAGGTTGCCTTGGCACCAACTGGGGCAGTTTCACACCGTTCCAGGCAAAGCACAGCAATTTCATGGGAGAGGTGCTGGCCTGTGAAATATGTAAACATAGCTAGCACATTCGAGAAGAAGAGACCCATTCCTGGTCACCCCAGATGTTTCTGCTATTAGAGGTTCAGCAACCTGCCGTCCTTGCTATCCATGGGGAACCAAGAATGCGGTGCTCCTGCCAGAAACCCTCCATGTGCACCAGGAAAAACATGCTTGGCTCTTCTATTTCTG
Source organism: Phalacrocorax aristotelis (assembly GCF_949628215.1). Taxonomy (NCBI): domain Eukaryota; kingdom Metazoa; phylum Chordata; class Aves; order Suliformes; family Phalacrocoracidae; genus Phalacrocorax; species Phalacrocorax aristotelis. Next base: position 4,907,025 of record NC_134296.1, read on the forward strand.
GCTGCGGTGGGGTGTATGGGGGCTGCAGGGCCCACCCAGGGCACTACTTGCCCATGAAGCAGCTGCTGGGCAGGACACTGGTCCCCACAAGTGGTGCGACACAAGCGCTTCCACACTGCGGTGTTTATTGTGCAGCGATGGCGCGTGGCTCTGTATGTGAGGGTGGTCCACTGCCAAAGAGGGGTTGCAAAATCGCAGAGCAGCTTTAGCAGGCCGGCTCCTGCCCAAACAGGGCACTGAACATGAGCCAGGAAGGGATAAGCAAGAAAGCTGCTCTTTGCAGGCAAGCACTGATAGGGTTATGGGATGCCACAGGGATGCCCATCAAGATGGACAAAACCCTCACAAAGCCACATCCCTTCTCTCATGGGGTCACCGGAGTCGGTTCCCAGGGGATGGTGATGTGGTGACATATGTCTGGTTCAAATGCTGGTTAATCTGCATTTTATTTAAACACCACCAAACTGGAGCCAATGGGGACTTTGGCCAAAGGTGGCGACTGCTGCTGGCTTCACACACAGTGGTACCCAGGTCCTGCTAGGGCTTTCCATGGAGAGATGCCCGTGTCACCATGCGCATCATGTCCCAGCTCTTTTTTTTTTTTTTTTTTTGTCTATTTTACCCAGCTTTTATAAGGTTTCAGTTCCAGGAATTGGGTAACGACACGAGAATCCCCAGGTTTATTTTCCGTAATGCAGGCCCTGGGGTGGGGAGAAACACGTGGAAATCCAGAAGCGAGCGACGAGCCGGTTATTGATGTTATCTTCAGCAAAACGGTGCTGGAGCATGTCTCCTTGATGGTTTGTTTTTTTTTTTTGAAGGCTTAGGGCTCCTTGGCAGGTTTCATGTCTGAAATAATCCCTTTTCTCTCTCAAATGACACTGCATCCCTTACTGTGCTTTGGCTGAATGTGACCTACTTCATTTCTGAACAAAAGCAAGATTTCTTCTCACTGGGGCTGTGCTGTCTTCTGGGAGAGGCTGGGGATTCTCCCCCGCGGTAGCAAAGCAACCCCATTCTGGGGTTCAACAGGCAGGCAGGGAGGGGGTTGTGTAGCATCCCTCTCTATCTTCCCTTTCCTCTAACCTGCGTCCTGCTTTTCCTCCCCTCCCTGCAGAAATCAACGGGACGCAGATCTGCCCCACCTCGCTGATGTCCATCCAGGACTTCTCCCCCTCTGACCTGGACAGCGTGCCCCGGCTCCGGTACCTGCGGCTGGATGGGAACCTCCTGAAGCCCCCCATCCCCTTGGACCTGATGATGTGTTTCCGCCTCCTGCAGTCCGTGGTTTTCTAACCCTGCCCTGCAGCGCACCTCTCCCAGGACATGGCTTTGCACAGAGACTTGACCCTCGTCGGTGTTTGACACATGGGACCCTCTTTGCCTCTCTCTCCCCCTGCTCACACCCTGCCTCCATCTCTCCCGCCTTTCCGCCTTTCCTCCCCTGCAGCGGCCACGGCCACACGTGGCATGTGCATCCTCTGTGTGCAGGGCAGCACCGGGTCACAGCAGCCAGCCCGGGTCACAGCATCAGCCCGGGGTGGCTGCCACGCTCGCCCCAGCTCCCTGCCTGCGGGCCCTGCCTTCTCTGCCCTCGCCCCAGGCCAGCCCTGGAGCTGGCTCTGCCCCTCCCCTTCCACCCAGCAGAGCTTCAGGAGGCTGGATTCGGTTCTAGCCAAAACCATCTCCGAATGGAGCTGACAAGGGAGCCCAGGGGCCACTTCGCTGCAGGGCCTGGGTCGTATCATCGCTCCGGGTGGCTGCACCCGGAGAGCCCGTGATGTCCCTGGGGAGAAATCCTCAGGACAGGGGCGGAGCAGGGCTGCCCTGGGCTGGTGTGCCCAGGGTGCCGATGGCCCCCCTGCAGCCTGGGGGCGCGGGGTGACGCCAGCCTGGCGTGCGGGTGGCCGGGGGAGCGGGACCCGTGCAGGCGGAGGGTGGCGGGGTCTGGCGCTGGCCGGCAGGACCGGCAACGACACCTCGTGGCCGGAGCCACGTCCCAGGGCCCCGGGCGAGGGACACGCTCCTCTCACCTGGGCCCTCCTGGGGGGCTTCGGCCTCGGCTCCGCATTGCTCTCCAGGCCAAGGGGCTTATTCCCTCATGGTGGTGTGAATTTGGCAGGAGGGAGTAGGGAGGGAGGTCGGCTCCTGCGGTCGGAGCTGGGCTCCCCTGTCCCCATGTGGGTTGCGCTTTTCCCGCAGCAACACACCACGCACCCACCTTCACAACACCAGCCCCCTCGCCGGCTTTCATCCATCCCTCCCAGGCTCCGCGGCGCCCCCCCGGCACCCCGCCCCGTGCTGCGGCGGGGCAGGGCTCAGCACGGCGGCCGCGCTCCGCTGCTTCCAGCCAAAGCCTGCCCTCGCCGGCGCGGGCAGCACCCACAGCCTGCGGGACCCCGACGCCAGCAGCCTGCCCTGGGCACGGCACCCCGCGGCGCAGAGCAGAGCCAGCTGCTTTGCAGCGATGCCAGCAGGACACTTGCCCTCGTGTTTAGGTACCTGGGGCCAGATGCTGACTTGGGTGTAATCGTGGGATCTGCCGGGGCTGGGTTGATCCGGGAGAGCTCTGCTCTGCTCTCATGGTCCCTCTGCCCTCCTGCCTCAACTCCCACCTCCTGGAAGTTTTACTCTCAGTTGCTGTCTTGAACCAAACACACGTGACTCATTTTGCCTCTTTTTTTTTTTTTTCTTTTTTTTATTTTTTTTTTTAAGAACAAAGGAAAGAAAATGAAAAGGGAAGACTTACTCTTTTGGATAAAGCTATTTTTTATTCCCCCTTCTCCCTGTTCTCACATGTATTGCTTCCCTCTTTGATAGCTGTACCTGCATATATAGGGTGTCCGGGTTTAGGGGGTGGTGTTGGTTTTGTGGGCTTTTTTTCCTGATTCTTAGGATTTGGATTTAAACCAAGCATTAGAGGGGGGAAAAAATCCAGTTGAAAAAAGCATTAAAGCAATAAACCAAAGAATCCAGCCATTACCTCCTTTGTGTTCGCCCACCAAAACTGACCCTTCTCCAAGATGGGCGTGGACGGGCACAATGTCCCGCTCCCTGGGATGGGACAGGGGTGGTCCCCCCAGCCTGGGAACACCCCATGACCCTGCCAGCTGGGTGCTCCCCTCTTCCCAGCGCTGGATGGTTCATTAACCCCCCCGTGCTAATTCAGGCTTGTGTTTTCATGATAAAACTCTTGTCTACAAATCTTCCTCCAGTGGGCTTTAATGGGTTTGACAGGTTTCAGCCTTAAACCCGGAGACCCTATGTATATATTTATATATAATGTGTATATATACTGGTAGACTGTACAGATATATCTAGAGACATATGTAGTTCTCGACTGATTTCAACTTAATGGTATTTTCACTCCTACTCTCTGCAGCAGTGAAAATAAAGTGATTCACAAGGGACCCGGAGCCTCGGTCGGACCTGCCTTTCTCTGATGCATCCTCATCTTCCTCACTGCACAGGAGCTGCCGCTTCATTCAGGACCAAATTTCCTCTGTTGGGACCAACTCTCCCAACAGTCGGAGCTCAGGACACCCCACAGGACCCCGCAGCGGGAGGTTGACGGGCCCGGGTGCTGTTTGTGTTGTGCCCTCACTTGAACCGATGCTGGGTTGGACTCACAAGCAGCAACAAAGCAGCCGTGGGCAGGCTTATGGAGCATGTGCCTGTCTTAATGAGCACCCCTGCTAATTAAGAGAGCCTGACCTCAGCCGCAGCTCCCAGGGCTGTGGCTGCAGCTGATGGGCATTATTGTCCCTGCAAGCTGGCTTGGACAAGCCAATAGCTGCATGCAGCTGCATGTCCGGGTAGGGTGCATGAACGCGACTGAGCTGCTCTCACGTCACCTTCATGCTCCCAGGGAAGCTGGACAAAAGTCCCTAGGGTGAGTTTGCCCCAGGGGACAGAATGGAGGGGCTCCGGGCCATGCATGGGGGCAGCCAGAGGGGAGGGATTGCTCCCACCCACCTCAATGAGCCCAGATCCATCCCCAGGGCTGCGGTTGTGCGGGGTGCGTGCGTGTTTTCACACGAGCAGAGCAGGTGTAGGCAGCAACTTCTCCTTCTGCCCATCGCTGCAGCTTCAAAAAATCTCCTCTTGCTGCTGCTCTCCCCACATGAATCATGAGCGGAGAGGGAGGACGGCTGTGGGCGTGGGTGCGAATGCATGGGCTGCGGTGTGGGGCCGCTCACGGGAGCGTGCACGCTGGCGGGGGGGATGCGCGTGTGCGTGCGGAGCAGGCTCAGGCAGTGAGCTCCCCTTCTGTTTTTATGCTGGGGAATAAAATCTCCGTATTTTGCGTTCAGGGTGTGAATCATGCACTCCTGGGTGTGCATTCACTCGCTGCCTCCCCAGGCAAGTCAGCCCTGTCTCCCGGGGGAGCCGAGCACTGCAAAAGCAGGGGGGCTCGTTTCTTCTCTCTGCAAACAGCTGCCGTGCTGTGCTGGGAGTGAGCCCTGGGCTGGCAGTGAGGGAAACTCTCCCTTGCTGTGTGTGTTGTGGGGTCACCAGGAAGGCTGGAAACCCCTTGTCAGTGGGAGCTGAGTGTGGCTGCGGTGGTGGGCAAGAAAGGGCTCCCCAGCACAATCCATCCTGATCTTCCCAGTGTTGGGGAGGGAGCCGTGGGCCTGCTGGGGAGCAGCTGGATATGGCAAGAGGCAGTCTGGAGCAGAATGAGTTACTGCTCAAATCAAGCAGGTGGTCACACCCCCCCACCCCACTTGTGGGTGCCAGAGCAGCGAGGGTTTGCGCTGACCCTTGGGGCAACGCCATCCATGCAGGCGTTTGCTGCAGCTGCTGAGGTGCCACAGCCTCTGGGGACAAGGGAAGAAACGGGCACAAAGACAGACATTAGCTCCTTCTGTAGTGCAGCAAAACAGCTGCCCCAGGGACCCCCACCAGCCCCAGCCCAGCCGAGGATTTTGCTTTGCAGCATTTCCCACCATGATGGGCTGCTGAGCAGAAGCTGCACCCCGTCACCCCCAGAGCTGGAGCAGAAGGTGCCATCCAAAACGTGGGTCCCCTCCAGCTGCGCTGGACCAAAGGCCCTGCTCTTGGGTTGGGGGACACGACACAGCCACTGAACCCTGGACAAGTGCCTGCGGCCCCTCCAAGGAGCAGAGGCGCCCCATCAGCTATAAGACCCCCCCCAACCCCAGCTGCCACATCGCCTCCGTCACGGTGGCTGCCGAGCCGCCTAATGAGGGGCTTAATGAAGATTATTGGCAGCCCTTTGCTCTGCTCCGTGCAGAGCAGGGCTGGGGCTGTCCTGGCAGGGGGGATGCCGTGGGCTGGGGGCGAGGGGGCTGCGGGTACATGGACAAGGCCTGTGCTCGCTCATGGGGGGCTGCCAGGGTGTCCCCACCTGCCCAGCAGGCACCGGCAGATGGGTGCGATGTCTCGGGTGGGTGAGCGCGTGGGCTGCGATCTGCCTGCGAGAGAGAAGAACATTTTTACGGTAGTGGGTGGCTGTGTGTGCACAAGGCTGCCCGGCGCTGCGAGGAGCCCATGGGGTTGTCGTGCACACCCCATGCATCCTGGGGTGTCCCAAGCCCACGGGACACATCCCTGGCAGTGACATCCCCCCAACCAGAGGATGAAGCAGGGCCATGGCCCCCCAAGCTGAGCCCTACATAGGGGGTATCAAGCAGCCCCCCTGCCCCAGAGCACATGGGTGCACGCAGGGGGAGATGGGGGGGTGTCTCCTATCCTTCCCCGGCGGGGGGACCAGTGCTGCCCCCCCGCGTCAGCTCCCCTACCCCAAACCACCCCCATGTTTCCAAAGCAACAGTGTGCAGAGGGGCGAGCCGCGCTGAGCCCCGCGGGACGTGGCGGGGGCGGACGAGCTGAATATCACCAGCCATCTTACTGCTGGGGTGGGCCTGTGCAGTCTGACGAATCCTGGGGAGCAGTGGGTCCCCCCGCACCCTCCCCAGCACTGGGAGGCTCACCCGGCTCCACGGTCCCACGCAACTGAAACCCAGATCAGCAAGGGGGGCTGTGCCTGGTGCTTTGCCTTTCCTGCATCCCTGGGGATGGCCTCAGCTTGTCCTCTGTAGCTTGTCAGGACCTGGGCGTGTTGGGGCAGGGATGGAGCTAGCTCTGTCTCCTCTGCCCAGGGCTGTGTGTCCCTGTCACCCATGGGGACACCAGGGCAGGGAGCACAGCATGCTCTCCATCCTGTCCTGTCCCATTCTGTCCCCCACAGCCCCAGACACAAGCCTGGGCTGTTGGAGGACAGCCACCATTGGGCTGGCTCACCCCTGGGGACAATATAATGTGCCAGTGGGGGGCTGCCAGCTTGATTGGCCGCATCCTGCCTCTCCCCTCTGCAGCAGCTGTGCCAGACCCCTCCATGCAGCCCCCCCTCCTCTCCATGCATTAAAAGCCCCGGCAGTCCTTCCCCAGCCAGCGCACCGGCCCACGGGAGCAGAACGGGGCTCTCCCACGCCAAGGAGGAGGGGAACGGGGGTACGTCCATGCCGTCTTCTTTCTGCTCCTCCAGCAGCAAGCAGAGCCCCGCTGGGCTGGCGTGAGCTGCAGGGCTGGGAGGGTTGGGGGCTGGCAATGTGTGTGGGGCAAAAAACTGCACTCATAAGGTTTGGTCTGTGGGAAACGGGCAGAAATTAGGGAGCAGTATCCTTGGTCTGGGGTGCAAAAATGCTCAGCTGGGACGTTGCTTTTGCATTTGGTCTGGGAGAGATGTGTGGGAGGCTGGTGGGCCCCTCTGCCTGCTCTGCTGTGGGTACACACGTGGGCGTGCAGCCCGCTGGGTGGGCGATGATGCAGCACAGGGTGCAGTGGATGCTGGGGACCCATTTGCAGGGGTCAGCTTCAGGTGGGAGCAAGATCCCTTTAGGAATGGACCACAGCGGGCTTGGGTGGGAGGCTGCTTGAGTCACAGGTACCCCGTGGCCTCCAGTCCCCGTAGCGCTGGCTTGCCAAGGATGCTGGAGGCTGAGAAAGCATCTCAGGGCTTTGGATCTGGATGTAGGAGGAAGGGGAGAGCAGTAGAGTGCCTGGACTTCTGGGGTTGTTTCTGCTTGGCTGCTGAGTTTATCGGGCCAGCGACCATCTTCATCCACTGCTTTGAGGGGCTGGAGCATGACCCCCGACCCCCTCATCACCTCCCAACCCCCTCGCTGCCTCCTCGGGGCTGGGAAAGCCGGGAAGGGAGGGCAGCCCAGCATGGCCGCAGGGCCTCTCCAGCACAGCTGCGCAGCCAAGCATGAAATGGGCTGAAAAGAAAAGGGCATAATGCTCCCCGGGGCCAGGGGCGGAGGCCATTTGTCCCCCACGGTCCCCACCGCGGCTTCAGAGTGGGGCTGGCTGCCGCCAACGTGCCGGTCCTGCCTTCCCATCCCTCTTTGCTTTCACCACTTTGCAGCCATTTCAGGGCACCTGGCCCCATCCTGCCCTGCGTTGCTGGCGCTGTTGGAGCCCTGTGCCCCCCAGGACCGCGGTCCCCAGTGCTGCCCTCGGAGTGGTGACCCCAGCCGGGTGCAGGATGCGACCCCTGGCCTGGCTGGGCATTGCCAGCCTGTGTCTGGGGGCAGCTTGGGCTGTCCCAGCCAAGGAGAGGAGGAAGGCAGAGAAGCCAAAAGCTGAGCTTGCACTCTACGAAAACCTGGATCTGGACAACTACGACCTGACATTGGAGAACTATGGTGAGATCCTTGACCTGAGCAACTATGAGGAACTTTATGACTACGGTGACCTTGCTCCAAAGGTGAGTGGGATGCAGGAGAGCAGCCAGTATGCAGGGCAGGTCTTCCTGGGGTCCATCCCAAGAAAGGGGCTTGGTCCAAAGGACAGATGGGGCACAGCTGGAGAACCAGCCTCCTGCACAAGCCCACGCGTCCTGGTGGCTCTTCCATTGCTCTTGTTGGTGGCAGGAAGGGCTTTACCCCACCCTGACCCCCGCTGGCTTCCTTGTCCCCTGCCAGTGCCTGGCCAGAGCATCGCTGGAGGAAACCAGGGCATGAGGCTTCCTGCATCCCTCTGGGCAAACAGGGAGGGGCGTTTCTGAAACCCTGAGCTCAGAGAGCTCTCCAAGGAGGGACCGGCTTTTCAATAAGACCTACTCAGTACCCTTGACCCGTGCCTCCTGCACAGGAGGGAGCAGGATGACTCCCTCGGCCACCGCAGCCCTCAAGTCCAGGCTGTGTTTGCAGATCGAGGTTGGCACCCTGGCTACTCACCCCAAGGACCCCATGACCCTCCCAGATGTGGGCACCCCAGCTGAAACCCTGAAGCTGCAGTCTCCAACCACGGCTGGCCCCATCCATCCAGTGCCTGTCCCCCCGCAGGGTGAGTGCGGACCCCTGGGTGCAGCGCAAAGGTGCACCCAGCGGGGTTTGGTTCCCGTGGGAGGCAGCCACATGTCCCAGGGGCGGCAGGGCCGGTGCTCAGGAGAAAAGGGAGCAAATCCTTTCACCACCAGCAGACAGCAGCAGTTATTTGCTCTGCCCGGCGTGTTGGGGGTGCATCTTATCACACAGCAGGCAGGAGGGCTACAGCGAGACATTTCTGGGAAACGAGCTCCAGCAAAGCAGCAACATCTTAATGAGCAGAGGCATTGCGACAGTCGGACAGAGTAGCAATTAGATTAGTGACAATTAAAATCCTGTAGCGAGGGATAAATATCTTTATTCATTTTCTGTCACTCTGGACTGGGACAAATTAAGTAGGAGGCAAAGGGAAATTGTTGCCTTGCTGCTTTGAACTCCCCCACTAATGGATGCTGAGTCTCGCAGGCGCTGGTGGAAAGGACAGGGAGCGTGTGCATGGCGGGGACATGGCTTTTCCTCTCCTGCTGCCCCTGCCCGGCTTGCCGGGACCCTCATGCAGCCGAGAGAGGTGTTTTGCTCAATGCAAAACTTTTTTCTTTTGTTCTGTTTTCTTCTGTGGAAAAACTAAGGGGGCCAAGTGAGCCCTGGGTGTAATGCCGCTGTGTTTGGCAACCTTACGCCTCCCCCTCTCCCGTGGGAGGAATTTGCCCTAAGCAGCTTCATTGATTAGCAACTCTTTTGGCTGGGAGTTTCTGGCTGTTCCCTTGCTGAGGTGCCCTGGGCTGTTTTGCTGATGAAGGTGCTGGGGCTGTGACAGCTCCGGGAGCTAAAGATTTCGTGTACCAACAGCATGGGGAGGGGCGAGAGCATCGTCCCATCTCCCTGCATGCTGGGTTACTTTGGGGGTCAGAGGAGCCGTGCCATGCCGTGCCATGCCAAGGGTTGCCTCTGCACCCCTAGACCTGCCCAGCTGCCGCCTTTGCCTGTGCATCGGCACCTCCGTCTACTGTGATGATGCCGACCTGGAGCACATCCCGCCGCTGCCGCTGGAGACCACCTACCTCTATGCCCGCTTCAACCGCATCGGTGTGATCCGGGCCAGTGATTTCATGGGGCTGAGTACGTCGAGGCAAAGGAATAGCCAGGCTCTGCAATGGGGCATGGCGGGAATAAACAGTTCTGCATGGCCCCCTGTTCATCTCCTCCCTCCTCTCCCACCAGAGAAGCTAAAGCGAATAGACCTGACAAGCAATTTCATCTCTTGGGCAGACGTGGACGCCTTCCGCCTGCTCCCCAGTCTGCAGGAGCTCATCCTGCCTGAGAACAGGCTGACGGCGCTGCCCGAGCTGCCCCACAGCATCGTCCGGCTGGATGCCCGTCTCAACAGGATCCCCAGCACTGGACTCCGTCCTGACGCTTTCCGGGTGGGTGTTGAGCCTGCCCAGCACACAGTGCATGAATCCAGGCTGGTTTTAGCCCAAACCTGCCATGCCAAGGGGTAACAGGGATGGTGCAGAGGGCCAGAGCAGGGCTGGGAGCAGGGAGGTTCATCTGTCCCCTCTTCCCACAGGACCTGAAGCAGCTGCAGTTTCTCCATCTGTCTGATAACCAGCTGGACTATATCCCAGTGCCCCTGCCCGAGAGCCTGCGCTCCCTGCACCTCCAGGTGAGAAGATCCTGGACCCAGGCTTGTGTGTACCTGAGACTAGCAGAGGCCACCACCACTTCTTCTTCCTCCTCCTCCCCATCCTTTTCAATCTAATTTTGCCCTTTGCCTCCCTGGCCAGAACAACAACATCCAGACCATGCACGAGGACACGTTCTGCAACAGCCAAGACCACAGCCAGATCCGCAGGGCACTGGAGGACATCCGCCTCGACGGCAACCCCATCAACCTCAGCCTCTTCCCCAATGCCTATTTCTGCCTGCCCCGCCTGCCCACGGGCCACTTCTTCTGAGCCCCACAGCCCCAACGCTGGGAAACAGGGGCGAGCATTCCCGGACTCACCACGCCCCCACCCCAGACCCCCTCGGACCCTGCTGTCCCACGTATAACATGGGGTTAAGGCAGATGCATTTAACCCTGCTGTGAGCTGAGCCCCCGTGTAGGGGTGAACTCAGTTCTGGGGCAAACAGAGCAGGGGGTGGACAGCTCTAATAAAATGAAGACTTTAAAAATGCATTCAGTGTCTTGTTCTCAACAGCGAGAGCAGCAGAATGTCCTCACCCAGCCCCAGCCCAGCAGCTGCTTTGTGGACAGTGCTAGTTTGCAATGACAGGAACGTCTCTGTGTCCCACATCTTTCTCAGTTCCCTCCTGGGGCCTTGGGAAGACCCCTCCGTGTCTGCTCTCAGGGTTTCCTAGGCAGGGATCGGGAGCTGCATTGCTCCAGAGAGGTGATGCTTTGGCCACTTCAGGTTTGACCTGTGTGATCAGGCTGACCCCTCAGCTGTTCCCAGGTCCATTGCGTGGGTCTGTGTGGCTCCGGAGGAGTGTTGCACACCCAGGTGTGAGCTGTGGCCACAGCTGGGCTGTCCCTGTGTGCTCCGAAAGAGGATGCAATAGGAAATTTCAGCACAGGGCAACTGGAGTCCTCCATCGCCTCACCCCAGACCTGCTGCAGTCCCATGGCCCCTGCTCTTCAGGGACCCTGACCCCTACTGGGACTGGGAGCTGCCCTGGTACCAAGTGGGGTCTCCAGCATGAGGGAGGGTGTCCCTGGGCTTGGGTTTGCTTCATCTGCAGAGAAAGGCTGGAGCAGCACTGGAGCTCACAAGCCAAACAGCCCCAGGTCCGGCAGGAAGGAATCACTCATGGATAGTTAAAATATCTCGTATCATCCCAGCTTTCAACACCCAAAAAGAGCTGCCCAGTGGTGAGATATTTTAAATCTAATGTATTCATCCTCTATATTTTTATACATATGTAACAAACACGCATACCGTGAGAGGGATGACACATCCCTGGAGAATCCAAAATCCTGTACTGAAACCCACATCCTCCAGGCCCAGGGAGGCAAACTAAGGCGGCTGGAGAAAACCTCGCAAGAAGATCCAGTTTCGCATCTGCAGGCACGCTGCAAATGCCTCTGGGCGCTCGTGCCTGCAAGCCTGCCTCGCTGGCACAGCACAGGCACAAGCGTGCCTGCAGCTGGTGCCTGCAGCTGGTGGCACAAGGCGTCTGCGTGCGCGCGCCGCTTCTCTCCCCTTGCCTTTCCTTCACATGCAAAACCCAGCTCAGACATGGGTTATGCTGATCTAAAAGCCAGGGCCCTTTGTAAATAGGAATTCAGAGCCATTCCAGCCTTTCCTTTCAGGTTAGATCTAAAACGCCAAGATTTATTACCGCTGCTGTCATGTCATCCTTGAAACAGCTGTATCTATCTACCCCCTGTCTGTCCACCCCCCCATCCCTCCGCCTTCCCCATCCATCCTTCTGACACCTTCGCACTGTCCTTTACCCCCGGTGATCTCATCTGCTCCCGTGGGATCTACTATTGCTGCGAGCCAGGCTCTGCTCCAGCGGGATGGAGTTGGCCAACTTTTCCCAACAGCGAGCCCTGGTCCTTCGCATTCGTCCCACTAGATGGCAAGGCAGAGTGTTTGGAAATGCCTGACCTTAACTTCGGACTGCAAACTCACTCTGCTGTTTACCTCCCTGCTGGGGTGGTTTTATCGTCTCACAGGCATGCCCGTGCAGCTGGGGAATAGCCCAGGTGCTCGGTGCTGGCAGAGGAAGGATTAAAAGGAGCTGCAGCTGGGAGAGAAGGGTTTGCTTCATGGGGGAGGAGAGCAAGGTAGGTGGAGGGGTGTCTCTGGGGGAGGTGGGGCTGCCGGCTTTGCAGAAACCGAACTTTTCTAAGAGCAATGGGGTGGCTCTGGGGGGGCTTTGCTGGGGGAGAGCTGAGATTCCTCAGTGCTGCCTTGTCTTGTCTGGCTCTCAGCTCCCTTTGCACCCCTGGAGAGGAGGGAGCAGGCTGGGGCAGTGTGCCTTCGTCTTCCCCAGGCTTCTCCATCTTCCAGGCTGGGGCTGTCTTTGGGAGGGGGCTGCTGGGGGCTCAGCTCTGCTGTTCTGCTGGCACAGTTAGCTGTGCTTTCATGTCCTTGCTGCTGTTGAGGTGGGGGAAAGAAACCAGCACGTGGCTTTGCAGCATCGTGTAGGGAACAGCAACTCCCTTTTGCTCCTGGCCCCACAGCCCTTACCCGCCCTGCTGAAGTGCTTCATCCCCTCCGTGGGGATCAGCTGCCCCTGGGATCTCCCTGAGCACCCCAGAGTGGCTGGATGGATCCTGCCCTGGAGCCAGAGTGGAGGTACAGAGCCTTCCCCGGGGATGGAGGTGGCAGCAGGCATTAGAGAGGCTCTGCTGAGCCCTTCTGCCAGCAGGACAGTCCTGCTTCAGCTCACCTTGCCTTGGTAGCATGTCTGAGCTCCAGCCACCCCCTCTGTCACCCCTGCTGCCCATGTCCCTTAGGCTGTGGCTGTGCAGCCTGGAGTCCTGGCTCCTCTCCATCCCCTGATGTCTGCAGGTCTACCCAGCTGATACCTCTGCTTGTGCTGCTCCCAAGGGCCAAGGTCACCACCTGGCCTTGGGACCTGTCTGCTATTTAAGCCATTTCTGTGTCAGAGACTTTATTTGGTTGCACAGCCTGTCCCATGCATATATGCATGTAAGGGACTGTGCATCTCTGCTGAGATACACGTGCTGCTTCTGCCAGGCTGCTACAGGCACCGCCTGAGCCCAGCTAACAGGGCCAACAGACAGCAGAGGAGCAGACCCGCAGCAGGCACGCAGGGCCAGGCGGCAGCAGGGGAGGGAGCGGAGCAGCCGGAGAGAGGAATTAGCACAGGGCCCGTGTTAGAAGCCGTGAGCTGGAGCCGTGCGAAAGCAAAGCGTCGCTCTGATCTCGGGGGTGTTTGCTGAGTAACAGCAGGAGCTGCGGGGCTTCAAAGTAGTTTGTGATGGGAAGCGGTGGCAGCGCCATTGCTGGAGACAGTTAAATGATGTGGGACGGGAGGAGTACTGGGAGCGGTCCCGGTTGGAGGGGGTGGATGAGACAAGTGGATGCTCCCAGACTGTTTTGTACATGCAAGGATCTGCATCTCCCTTGGTATAGGGTGTGCAGTGATGGACAGGGAGGAGCAGACTAACTCTGGGCACTGACCTCCCTCCCCTCATCCCCTCTGGCTGGATCTGCAGCTGCGCCCTCCCTGGACATGCAGCAGCCAAGCAGAGGGCTCACGTCCTCCCTGTCCCTCTTGTTCCCCTCCATCCCTCCTCCCTCACCCAGAAAGCGTCTCTGTGTGTATTTCATGCAGCTCTCCTCCCTCCGTCTCTCTGCTGCTCAAGGTCACCTTCCTTGCCTGAGCTGGATTTTCACATATTGATTGCTTGGCTCTAACAGCCAACGTCTCAGTGAGCTCCCGATCTCACGCCAGCTCAGCATCTTGCTGCTCTCCGGGAGAAGCAGCTCCATATGGGCCCCCTCCTCCTCCATCCTGCCCTCTCCTTCCACACTCTCTCCCCAGCCCCGACCATGCATCATTAACCAGCACCAAAACAGAGACGGGAAAGTCTTTGAGCCCTGGAGAGCAGCAGCCTTCTCCCTCCTCTGTCTCCTGGGGAGCATGGAGCACGCTCCTTCCCTTGGGTTGATTTAGGAGGAGCTGGGGCAGTGTGTGGCATCCTTGCAGGGACTTGCCTGCTGCTACGCCTGTCTGTGAGCTGCCTCCATCCTCTACTGCTCAGGCTTCCTCCTGCAAGTCCTCATCTCCCAGTGGGAAAGGAGCTCCTCTCCCACCACCATGCCCTCCCCTCTTCTTTCTTCCACCTCCTCACCCAGATTTCTTTGCTTTCATTCCACCAGCACAACCAGGCGCTCCCTGAGCCATGCTGAGCTGTGTCCCTTGGCCACCACCTGGGGACAGAGCCATCCTTTTCCAGCTTCTCAGCCAGGGCAGCTTACTGCAGGGTTGGGGGGCCAACTGAGGAGCAGAGCAGTGGTGGCTGAGGTTAGGGGTGTGAAACAGGAATCAGAGCAGCAGGAGGAAGAGGATGGAGGCTTTTAGCCCTTCTGGGACCCAGGCAAGCTAGGAAAAGGCCACAGAGAAAACACAGGTCTCCCTGCCTGGGACAGTGGCCATGTCTGTGCCAGCCCCGTCCTCAACCCATGCCCAGGGCCGGCAACCGGTGGATTTATTGGCTAAGTGCAAAATCAATGTCAGGATGGAAAAGGGCACTGAACTGTGGATGCTGACAAGCTCCTGGCCTCCTCCAGGCTAGAAATCACCCTTAAACGCTGCTGGGGAGGAAGTACTGTGGCCTAGCTTGCTCAGTGAGTGAGGCATGGATGATAACAGCTTTATTTATAGCACTTAACCGGCTGTTGGCTCAAGGCACTGATTTGCGCTTAGTGTGAGATCATTTAGGGCGGCCGTTTGTGCAGCTCATGGCTGGGGCGCTCGTGCAGCCCCGCCAAAGTCATCGGCGAGCTCCCACTGCCTGGCATCGGGGCAGGATTCTGCCTGGGTTTGGTGTGTCCCACTCCCTGTCCCCAGCCCAGGCAACTGGTCGGGGACCAGGCTCCCTGGCTGGCCAGAAACTCATTTTTTCTGCTTATATTTATACATCATCTCATCTGGAGAGATCCTGACCGATGCCTTAGTGTCCGAGAGGCTGTACATCCCTAATGCTAATGGAATAATTAATAGTGGCCACCCAGGGAGAGTTGTGTCACTGCTCAATTTCCAGATCTGTCCTTTTTTTCCTGAAGGATCCTAGTGCTGGGATTCATTAGATGGGAGCTGCAAGGGCTCTGGAGATGAAAGCACTGTTCATGAATTATCACTGGGGTGCAGACAGTGCCCGGGCCCCTTCAGGGAAACTCAACAATGGAAATAGAGGGGGTGGGAGGGGGGAACCTGCTTGGGCTTTTCCTTTCCTCATTTTCCACTTCACCACTGGAATAAGGAGGAGGAAGAAGAAAACACATTCTTTCCCTCTTCACATCCCCTCCCCCCAAATTGTAAATGCTTAGCATAAAAATAACCTGTAGAAAATCAGCCCCTTCCCTGCAGCACACTGTGGGTCCTCTAAGGGAGGGGGTGCCTGCAGCACCCCAGGGCTTTCCCCGCTCTCCTCCTCCACCCTCCTCCGGAGCAAGCAGGACCCCTTGCCATGAGCTGCTCCAGGATGGGAGATGTGACCAAGATACAGCTATTATTAGCATCGTTGCGTTAGGTCTTGTCAACAGGAGCCCGCATGCCTGGGAAAGGCTCTGTGACAGCAGGCACGTGTCCTCCGGGAGGGGGGTCCCCTGGCTTAACCCAATTCCTGCAGAGGGGAGAGCTCAGAGGGGCCTGGTTTGCTGGGTGGGGGGGCTGCAGGGAGGCTGGGGGTGATGGAGCTGAGGAGCGGGGAGTCTCTGCTGGAAGCACTGCACCCAGGGAGATAAGGCTGGTCTGGAGGATGCTCGAGCTCGTGGCACGTGAGCTGATGTCCCTGTTGCAGCCAGGAATAACGGTGTCACATCCTTGGGGGGATGAAAGCTGCTTGGTGCCTCCCCAAAATGGGGGCATTTCCACCCTGATGCGGCTGCCAGGCTAAGGGCACCTGGATCCTCCCCCCGAGCAGTCCCGGCCTGTTGCTGCAGAGGGAAGAGCTTCTCCAGCATTTCCAAGGTGACTCTGTTCCTGCGCCATCTCCCATCCGCCGGCTGAGCACGCCGAACCGTCTGACTGGGGAGAAATGATGACATGGAGAAAAATGCCAATAAGTATGGCTCTTCCATGCTGCCAGCCGGGCTTTTCCAGGGCTGAGGGACAAGGACAAGTGTCCTGCTGGGCACGTGGGTCTCCCCTGCTGCGGATTCATTCACCAGCTCAGGGCTTCCCCACTCCTGGCTTTAGATTAGGGTTGGTTTTTTTTTTTTTAATTGACCTGAAGCCAAACCCTTTCAGGCATGAACTGGGTGGCCACGCTTTGGTTTAGGGGTGATGCACCCCTAAGGAAGAGCTTGGTGTGGCAGCAGCCGGCATGTTGGTGTGCCGTGGACCCCAAGCGGGAGGAGAGCCGAGCTTGGCATGCCTGATTGATCGCCGTCTTTTAAAATAACCAGCCAGAGCCTGGATCTTCCGTTTCTGTAGGATGTGGAAAACCTGGAGAGGGGGAAGAGAGAAACAGCTTTGAGAGAGCGAGTGCAAGTATTGCTAATTTATGATCAGAGAAATATATGTTTGAGTTTGAAGATTACAGGGAAAGGACCTGGTGTTCAGCCGATGATAAATCTGTTTTATCGGGGGGTTGTGAAAAGGCTTCCCCACAGGGCAAATTGTGGGAACGCAGAACATAATTACCCCAAATTCCGATTTGAGTAATTATTTCTACTTACCTGTCACTCCCCTGGTGCTTTCAGCTGGATGGAGAGGTTTTGCTTTCCCTTGCCTCTGCTTAAGAGCCAAAGCCATTGTGCAGTGCCGCTGGGCTCTCTGAAGAGTTAGGCCAGCCCTGCCCGTGGGAAGGGACTTGCCTGCAAGGCTTTGGGGCTCACTGCTGCCCCACCCCACCCTGAGAACTGCCCTTCCACTGCCTTTTTTCCATGGCTGCTGGGTAGGGACTGTCAGACATTGCTTTCTGCAACAGCATTTGCACCTGGGCAGGGTGGGGGGGATTTGGGTGGCTGCTTCCCAGGATGTCCTTGCTCTTGCAGAGAGGGCAGCAAGCTCTTGAGTAGCGGGGACCCATGGGGAGAGCCCATGCACAGGGCCAGGACATTGACTTTTTTCCCCCATGCCCATCTCTCGATGGGTGACACATGGCAGAGGTGGCCGGGGGTTGGAGGGATGCTGGCTGCGGGGGTGCCCGGCCCTGTGCCCGCTCTCCCCGTCCCCCCCACGGGCTCCGTGCCGTGATGGTGAGGTAATCGAGGGTTTTACTGCAGTGGGCCGTGGATAGCTTTTCTAAGCATCATCTCCTAATGCTTCCCCGAAGAGCCAGGCAGGCTACCGAGCGCATTAGGAATCGATGCACATCACAAATGGATTGCCTGTGCTCTCTCCTCCACCTCTCTGTGCTCTCTGGCTGTCTCTGTGCTTGCCCCCTCCCCAGCACAGCCAGGGCAGCCCCATGCCAGCTCTGCCCTCCCAGTGTCACCCAGGTGATGGGGGGCACCAGGGGCGGTTTCCCCCAGTGCAGGGCTGGAAAGGGCAGCTCCATCCCCAGCCTGGTCCCACCAGGATAGACCATCACTTCCAGGTGAAGCAGCCAGGCTGCACCCCCTTGCCTTCCCCTCAGGGACTTGGAGCAGACAGGCACTACAGAAGGTGACATGCGTCCGCATGGGCCAGCCAAGCGGAGAGGGAAAAAAATGACCCCGGCGAGTGCAGGGATGAGCTTTGCATCTCAAGTGGCTCCCTAGGACATGCCAGACAGTCCCTCCCTTGAGGACGAGGGACCCGTCACCTCCCAGAGCCTCCCTCTGCGGAGGGGGAAGTAACAGCGACAACGGCTCAGCGAGTTCAACTGCAGAAGGTAGAAGCATTTGGAAAAGTGATTGCTCTGCCCGCAGCGGCATGGAGCAGCCCTGGGGCTCACGGAGGGAACAGCCCCAGGGGTGGGCTTTTCTCTTGTGGGAGTATCTTCCAGCTCCACCAACAATTTATTCTGATTTACCCTCTTGTTAGTGAAAGGAGAATCAGATCCAAAAAGGGGTCTGAAATGTGCTGGTCGTGCACCCAAAGCTGCAGCTGCCAGCCCTGGTCCCCCTCACCCCCAGCTCTGAGCACTTGTGGCAAAGCAGGGGTGAGATCTCCGTGGGTGAGGGAAACTGAGGCATGGAGTGAAAGGGGCATTTCCCAAGGACTCAGTGAGAGGGCATCGATCCTTTGCACATCTCTGTGGTCTCAGTTTCCTCCCAACCGTGAAATCACCCACACTGAGCTGTGGCTCAGCACAGGGATGGAAAGCCCTGCATGGGGGCTTGGGGATGCGGGGGTCTCCATGGTGGGAGGGGAGCAGCGGGGGCTGTGGAGCAGGGATGGGGGTGACTTGGGTGAGGGTCCCACTCAGCTTCTTGAATGCTCTTTTGCCTGCTCAAATGCAAATTATTCCATTTCCCTGCAAGCCTCCTGCCTGGATCCTGACTGCCCCGTGTCTGCTGAAGAGACAGAGGACGCACGTGCTGGTGGCTGGGGACAGAGGGACTCCTTGGATGGACAGACAGGGCTGCAGCAGGGCATCTCTTAGGTAAGCAGGCAGAGGAGGAGAGGCAGAGGGACCTGCTGGCCTCCAGCAGGTCATTAGGTGGCTTTGCCAAGAGGCTAAAGAAGCTGGGACAATCCCCAGGGCAGCAAAGCTGGGTTTGCCGTTCCCCGGCCGGCCGCTCCGCGCGCAGCAGCGGCAGCGCCAGGGCCAGGCGGGGGCTCACGTGGCTCCGCTGATAAAACTTGCATGAGGACATGCGCAAAAATCGATGGTTGTGCTTATGAATTAATGATCGCTGAGCGGATTGATGCAGCCTGCCCCATGCATGCTGTATTGCTAACGAACACCAGCAGTAGGAGCGCAGGAAGGGCCAGCAACGTACTGCTGCAGCGCCTTCTGCACCTCTGTTTATTCATGCTTTAAATATATTTATTTTGCATTTGCTCCCAGAGCTACTTTAAGCAGAGAGCAGGTGATTTCCATGAAGGGGACCTGGTGCTCGCATGCTGCGGGGTGGGGGCTGCTGCTTTTTGGAGGCTGGGGGACATTGGAACGGGCCGATGGCTCTCGGCTCCATGCTGGAAGGGGCTGAATCAGAGGCAGGCTCTATAAATATGCATGTGGGTAATTTCTAATCGAACACCACAGCTCTCGGTGCTGGCATGTGTCACTCCCGTGGCATTATCTCTGCAATTAGAGCTTTTTCCCACAATTGCATAAGAACCTCTCGGTGACTCACCGGCTTTGGGGGGAGAGAGACGAATGGTGGCTCGGAGGCGGCCGGCTGTGCCTGCGCGTGTGTGAGGTGTGAAAATCAGCTGCTCAGGTGCTCCCTGGTTTGCAACTTGCTCCCGAGCAAACCTTGCTCCCAGCCACTTGCAGCTCTACTGCCCTCCCTGACATCATCGCCAGCACCCTGGTTTGGGGACCCTTGGTTGTCCCCCCCCGCCAGCGAGCTCCCCATCCACCCGGCATCGCCTTCTGCCTGGGGGGTATTTTTGTCCTTATCATCGTGGGTCTGTTCACCCGTTGATGACCCTTTGGCACCAATAATAGCATGTTTCGCATCCCTGATTAAAACTGCTGCGGTGTCAGAATCAATAAGCATTGGTGGCTGAGACTGTAATAAGTATAATAATCCCCATTAGGGTAACAAATGGTGGAGAAAGTGAAGGGCTGCTAATATGGTAATGCCATGAATCTGCTTCGATCAGCTGGAGCCTCAGCATCCTCCCGGCGAGGGGCAGGGACCACGGGGCCCTCGCTGTTTGCATCGGCAGAGCCGCCGCTTCTGGCTGCCCTAACGCCTTGTGTGCCCCGGTTTGGAGACTTGGCTTTGCGACCTTAATTATTGGGTCTTTGGAAATGTGTGTGACTGGTGTCCCCAGCGTGGGAGAGGGGCCAGGGCTGGGTGCGTCCAGGGGAATTGCTTATCTTGCCCCAAAGCTTAAAGAAAATTTAAAGACCGAGATTATCAAGCAGAGGAAATTCCTGCTCTGATCCGTCCTGCTGATTTGTCTTGCAGAGATCAAGTTTGGCAAGGGCTGGGAGGGAGGGGAACGCCAGTGGCATTAAAATAGCTGCCTAGGAAAAAAATAAAAATCAATATGTAATTGTGGCCCCATTGATCCGTGGCTCCGCCGCTGCGGCTCTCCACTGCGCTTTGATCAGCTTTCACGGTCGCAGATGAGAGAGTCCCAGCAGCTGGGGATATTAAATCATGCCAAACACTTTTGAGGTGAAAACTATAGAATTTTTCCTTAAATAAACTCAAAATAGAGTAGGATCTGTGGGGGTGGGGAACTGGAGCAGCCTGGGCTGGGCACGCGCTTCACAGCAGAGATGTTATTGCCTCTCTGCTGGGACTTCCCTGAGAAGCTGGAGCGATGCTCCCTGCCCATGGTGGCTGCTTGGTCCCCTCTGACTGCAAAAAAAAACCCATCTCTGACACCCAAAAAGCTGCCAGCCAAGCCCTGCTGCAAGTCCCTGGCCATGGAAATGCCTCCAGCGATGGGGCAGGGCGTGATGGGCCTCGGGGGGCTGTGCATGGTTTGGGGGCAACATCTGACCGCGTGCCGTGGGGATGAGACCATTCCCAGGCAGAACTGGTTGGTAATTTTTAGACAAATTGTGTTTGCTTGAAAAAATGGAGGTTTGTTGAAACCCGGCGTGTTTATAGAAAAACATTGGTTTCAACAGATTTCTGTTTCAACATGTTTTTTAGAAGAAAAAGGAAAGCTTTCCAAATTGTCAAAAGACCCCCTTGAACACTTTCTCAGCAGAGCATAATCCATTTCTCAGCTCCAAATTACTTTTCATTTTGCAATGTAAGTAAATGTATTGCAAAATCCCCTTTTGAAAGGGGGCCGAAATCGTACTGAAATGGTCGGGGAGGATCTCAGCAACAGACTGGGATTAACTTGTTCCAGCCTGGGGTCTGGATTTTCAAACAATGTCCTCTTTCCTTTCTTGTCGATGATGGTTTTTCATCCCACTGCAGGATGGTTAATACCAGCAATTCCTTCCTGGTGTGGAAATTGCTTCATCTACAGGCACCAAATATTAAGGGCTGGCAGGGGACTCTACGTGGGGGCAGAATAGCTCACTTTTGTGCTGTCTTTCTCTGATTTACCATACTTCTGCGGCATTCTTACTGGGCTCAGTCAGGGAGAGGATGCTGATGGATGGTCTGGTCCGCGGCAGGCATTTCTCCCATACCAACAGGTGATGCTTTGTGGCCAGAGCTCTGGAAGACCTTGTTATCACACAGATCCAGCAATAATTTCCTTCAATGGGGCATGGGATGACATCTCAGATAGGGACAACCTCCATCCATATGAGTCTGCTTCTTATCTAAGCCATTGCAATTACAGATTGGAAATGCAGCCTCCAGTGCAAGGAGCCCAGGGCATGCCAAGAGCATTGCTGGAGCCAAGAGCAACGCTCGCCGCTTGCTGGGGAAGTTGAGAGGCCTCATCAGCGCGGACAATAGATAAAATATGCAAATGTGACATTTATTCTGTTTAATAAACTGGCATCTCCATAGATATTGCATGCTTCTCCAGCCCCTAAGTATTAATCAAACTAATAACTGAATTCCAGATTTTAGTTCTCCCAGAGAGGAGGGGGAAGCCCAGCCCGTGGGCTGCACCCAGCTGAGAGGGATGCTGGGGCAGCGCGAGGGATCACTAAATTCACAGTGGGATGCATCCAGAGCCACAGGGATGCAGGAGGATCCGGAGAAATCTCTGGTTTGGTTCTGGACCCAAAGAACTCTTCCAAAGAGTTCTACCCAGGGAAGTAGCTGAGTACCATCCCTGGAGGCATTTAAAAGACACTTAGATGTGGCACTTAAGGGTATGGTTTAGTGGTGGACTTGGCAGCATTGGGTTTATGGTTGGACTCAATGACCTTAAAGGTCTTTTCCAACCTAAATGATTCTATGATTCTAAAGCAGTTCCCTCCTCCCCTGCACAAGCTTTTCTAGGCACAAGAGGGGTTTGGGTCTGGGAACCCCTAAATAGCGTCAGGTTCCCTCCGGCAGTTGCGTTAATGGTTCGACTCAACAAAATGGTGGCTGTGTTGGTGAGCGGCCAAATTCTGGCCTGCTTTTCTCTATCGTATATACTTGCAGGTCTCATGCAACTCTTTAATCAAATGTTTCAATGCCTCCACAGAGCTGGAAAGGATTTGGAGAATGTGGCTGGGTGGTTTGCAAACTTCTTCAGGCTCCAAATGTGTTCTAAGCATTCTTTTTTTTTTTTTTTTCAAGGAACAAGGAAATCAAAGCCAGTGGCCAGGCTTAGGGGTATTAGGGCTGGGTCCTGGCCAGAGTAGTACAGGGATTGACAGCAAAGCCCAGGGGCATGGAGAATGGGCCATCACCTCCTTGCCGAGCCTGGTGGCATTCAGAGCCTGCAAGGGCATGTGGACAGGGCTGGGCCCTTTGCAGGTGACCTAGGGTTGGGTTTTGGTGTCCACATGGCCTTCAGTGGCTTTGGGTCTGATGCCTCCCTTGTAATCAAATAGAAACCTGAAATTATAACAAGCCCATAAATGCATCTGTTAGAGAGTCTATGATGGGTTGGCAGCGGGATATCCAGTTCCCAGATGAGGAAGGTTTGAGGAGGGTAGAGGGGTGTAGGGAAGAGCCAGGAGCTATTTCAGCTCCCTGTGCCACCCCCTTCCTCCTGCTGCTCCAGCTCGAGTGCTAACAAATGTTTTATGGGGAGCTGTGCCAGCGATGATCGGAGCATGCAGCACGAGAGCAGATCCTCACCCTGCCCCACATAGGGAAATCCCTTTGATGCTAAAGTGGCTGCAGGGGGAAAGAAGAGGAGTGGGCACACAAACGCATCCTGCTCGGAGCGATGGGCTGGTTCGTTGAGCAGAGCCCTGGCAGGCTTCGCCATGTCCTTCAGCTGTTTTTCAGTGATAGCTGTCGGATTTGATAATTGCAGCAGGCTGGCTTTCCACCTCCTCGCTGGAAAAGCGCTGTCTTGCTCTATGCCTCCGTGCACCCACAGCAAGACGGATCTCCTGCGGCCGGTGCCAGCTGGGAGAGGAGGATTGATGCATCCCTACCCTCAGGGGGATGGAGGGGAGTCTGATGTTGGAGTATAAACCCTTGGAGTGGGCAAAGATGCTCAGTGCTTGGGATGCAAGTTGGAAAAAGGGGCCGAGTCTATTACCTGGGTTGTGCTCCCCGTTTTCCCCTTCCTCCTGCCTTTGCAGAGCGAGGGGAAGCACTGGCAGTCCGACAAGGCTCAGGTGGCCTCTGGTAGTCGCTGGGGCATTTTCTGGTGGGGGGAAGGGTCTGAACAGTGATGCTGAGGCCATTCAGTGTTGTCATCCATGACGCAGACGTGTCACCATCCCCCAGGGTCCCCATGTAACAGCTTGCGCCAGCTCCTGCCATCGCAACAGTCTCTGTCTCCACAAGTGCAGGCACCTGGGGCAGGAGCATCTGTGCCCACAGTGGGAAGCTGGCTGTGAACCCTGGCTGCCCTGGGAAAGGGGATGGAAATCCCTGCCTGGTCCCGAAGGGCTCAGGGGAAGTGGGGGAGGACACGCTGGCTCTGCCGTCCCCCTT
Source organism: Phalacrocorax aristotelis (assembly GCF_949628215.1). Classification (NCBI taxonomy): domain Eukaryota; kingdom Metazoa; phylum Chordata; class Aves; order Suliformes; family Phalacrocoracidae; genus Phalacrocorax; species Phalacrocorax aristotelis. Next base: position 4,930,612 of record NC_134296.1, read on the forward strand.
AAACACCCCTCTGTCAGCGTGAAATTAGATGCTGAAAACACAGAAGTTTGGTGCTGATGCAAAGCTTGCCTCTCCCCGGGTTTCGCTGGGGCTGCCTGCAGATGGACAGCCCTGCCTGTAGCCCCAGGATGGAGGCAAGGGAGGAATCTGGGCAAGCAGAAAGACCAGGGCCTATCACCTTTCCCAAACCATCCTGGGAAATCCAGGGGAAGAAACATGGAGCTGGGGTTAAAACCCTGGACCAGGTCTCAGTGGCTGGAGCATCTGCTCTGACACTGCCCGCACTGCGACCTGGGGCAAATCCCGTCACCTTCCCTGCCCTGAGCCCTCCCGTCACACTCACACACGTGTGTGTCCATGCATGAGCAAACATGCAGGGACACCCGCAGTCGCCTCCTGGCACTTCTGTGCAGGATCCGCTGTCCAGGGACCGACCCAGACCCCTGCCTGGCAGAGCATCCCTGGTGCCAACCCCAGCCCCAAGTGCCACGGTGGGTTTTTGCTGGGGAGGGCAACAGTTCTGCCACGGCCGGTGGGATGCTGCTCCCCTCCGCGGAGGTTCTGTCCCCCTCTCCCAGGCTCTTCTCATTCCCACATACCCTCAAACCCACCGAGCTGAAACCCCACCACATCTTGGTCTTCATAATTTCTCAAGCCCGGTTTGTTGCCAGGGGATTTTCCAGAGACCTCGCTCCTTCCTTTCCCCAGCAGCTTCCCTGCAAAAACACTTTCCTAAGAACTCTGGAATAAAAAAAGAAAGAAGAAACAGCCCCCTTGTACTGCTGTGATGAACTGGCTCTTTTTCCAGTCACAAGGGCGAGCTGAAGCAAAACTTTCCATACTGAGCAGGAACAGAAAGAGAGAGGGAGAAGTAACAAACCCTCCTTTTAAAAAAATTTTTAAAAAACCCAAAAAACCACAAAAGCCAGAAAAACCAACTGCTGTCTTTTCCCCATCTCCCTCCTTCTTGAAACAAGCCAGCAAGTTTGCAGAAGTGTGTTTTAAGCAGGAGCAGATGCCGGCGTTCCTCGGGCCGGGAGGGGCGAGCCGAGCCCAGGAGGGACGTGGGGATAGAAAACAGATTGCAGCAAATATTTGTGTATTTAATTGCTGTGCGGGACGGTGGTGCAAGGGGTGCTGGGAGCCAGCTTTCGTGCGTTTGGTGCCTCGAAATATGGATGTTTAAGGGGTTTTATTGCCTTGGTGTGTGAGTTTCCTGGCTTGCTTGCTTCAGGGGCCAGAGAGCCAGAAATGTGGTTTAGAAGTTGAAGGTCCCCATGAAGCCTCAGGGCACCGGGAGCTGGAGCTGTGGTGAAACACTGACCAGGACAGATGGGTGTCAGGTGCTGCCTTTTGGGCTGGGAAATCAGCTGAGAGCTGCCAGCGGAGCTGTGGTCTGAAGCTTTGCAGAGGGAGGGAGAGATGTTCAGATCCAGGGTTTTCTGGGTCCCGCTCGCCCTGCAGCATCCTTTGCTCGACCGGAGGCAAAAGTGCACTGAGGGGTGCCCGGGGGGATCTTGGGTCAGGTCCTATAGGGTGCTGGGCAGCGATCTCTGCTGCCTGGAAAGTCGTGGTCCTGGTTATGAGTAGTGTTATTTTTTGCATTGCTGTAAGAACCAGAGGTCCCGATGAATCAAGGTCTGCATGGGGTAAGGCTCTGGAAGCACATGGGGGTGATGGTCCCCATCCTGCAGCGCTGGCTCTCCATGCACCATTGAAGCGATGAGATGGTTGCCCTGGGAAGAGTTTCTCCAGGGCACCCTGCAGAGTTATGAAGAGCTTTTGGTGTCTCAGCCCTCAGTTTTTTAGGATTTATCCTTATCTGTGAATGTGCTGGGTGGTTGTCTGGTGCTGATGTGCCCATTAGCAGCATCCAAAAAATAAAGCAAAGAACTCAAATAGAGGCCACCTTGCTGATTAACGTAAAAACAGCTCCAACAGCCCAAGGCCAGCATCTGCCTATCACCGCTACTGCTCTCTAGATACCTCTGGGGTCCTCAGCCCAGAGAAACGCCAGCCTGGTTCCTAGAAACTCAGTAAATCTGAGCAAAGGAAATGGTTCAGAAGAAAAATGGGCTGTACAAGTAGTGCCAGTGTCCTGGCATGCCGGGCTAGTGGTGGAGAGGCTGGTAGAGCACCGGGCTGTCTGGATCTGCCTGGCTTTCTCCAGCATCAATCGGCTTTTGCGATGAACCTGTTCTTCCCAAAATCTCAGCTATAGGTTCCTCCCATTAGCAATGCCCTCCGTCCTGCTTCTGCTAAATGATTCATCCCGAACACTCTCGTTATTGCTCCCATTAGTCACACTGACATAAATTCTTCTTTGACAAAACGCTATATGTTTCTCATCAACTCTGCATGGCCCCAATGACTTGTGTCCTTAAAACCCCATCCAAATGATGTGACTTTTCCGCACTCCCCCCTCCCAGTAAATTAAAAATGATACACCTGCTTTTGCTTTTTAGCCCATGAAGGGGAAAGGAAATAAATAGGGTAAGAGCAGCTGTGCCTCTCCTGGCTCGTCCCTAAGGGCTCCAGGAGCTGCGAGACCCTGCCTGCGTGCTCAGCGGAGGCAACAGGGCTGGATCCCAGCCTCCCGGGGCTGAACCCTTCAGGAAGCAGCACATGGTGTCTGGCTCTAGATGCTTGTTTCCAAAGGTTACCCAAAAACCCTGTCCTGGAAGAAATAGTCTCCTTTAAAAGTCTGTATCTGGCTGCATCACTCCTCGCCCTCTGCAAGAGACCTGCTTGGGAGGCAAGCGGCAGCAAGCCGGGCTCCTCCGCCCCAGCCTGCTCTCCTGCGGGGGGGTTTGGTCTCCCTGGGCCCCCGGGAGGCTTTGCCCGAGGGTTTGGAGGGAGCCCCACCGAGGACAGCCTTGCAGGTTAACGCGGGCTGGCTCCCTGCCTCAGCCGGGGCGATGGGCACGCAGCCGCCCTCCTCCAGCCTCCTGGAGCGGGTCCCAGCCCTGCAGCGTGGCAGCTCCGAGGACAACAGTGACAGCCTTAAAAGGGGTGACAAGAGCAGCAGCCCAGCTCTCGTGTGACCGGCGCGGCTCAGGAGGAGCACCACACTGGGAGGAGAGGCTGCGACACTCCAACAGTGACAATTCCCCAAGAATTTCCTCCTTTCTGCATCTCTTTCCCAGAACCAGCGTCCCATCCCAGCTTGGGGGCATCTCCCCTGCTCAAAGCGGGGCGATGTGACCTGTGCAGAGCAGGAACAGTGCTGCTATGGTTGGGTTGTCCCCGGCCAACGCAGCTCCGTGTCGCTCTCAGAGCAGGGAAAAGTCCTGGCTGCGATACCAGCGCCAGTGAGCAGCCGCCTAAAATACTTCCACCAGATTTCTCAGGAAGGTTAGATGTTTGCAGAGATGATGTGGGAAAGATGAAAATCCCCCCTCCCCTTGAGGTGACTCTCCCCTGGGGAAGCGGCGCTTGCTGGGAGCTGACTTCTGTTGTTTCTGGAAAGTGATGCTTTGAGCAAACTATTTATAAACTGAGTTTTCTTTAACTCCTGAAATTGAGCCATAACTTCAGACAAACAGGGGGGAAAAAAAAGAGATGCAGGCAAATAAATGCAGGCAAAAATAAATATACAGGCAGCCTAAATTTGCAAAGCAACTAGTGATTCTGGGAAGGGTCTGGGTTTGGAGGCATCTGCAATGGGGCTGGTAAAGGTTTGTCTCAAAAGGTTTCCAGGGGGCTGAGGGCCAGTGGTGGCAAGACTCATGGGATGGGGCTGGTGGGATTTTGCCTGGCTGCCCAGCGCTGCAACCGCTCCCTGAACGAAGTCATGATGAATTTTAAGGCCCGCATCACCTCTGCTCACCGGTAATCACTGTGGTGGGAAATGCCAGGAAGCGTGACCTTCCTCAGCAGGCTCTGTGGATTCGTGCGGGGGATTTATGGCCCCACATCACTCAGGTTTTTACAGGCTCGTTTGTCACCGCAGCCTGAAATGCCAGCGGGGTCGGCAGCGCTGCCCAGCCCATGCGTGTGCCGCAGGGCACGGTGAGGACGGCGCACGCTGTCCTGCATCCCGTGATGCTCCTGCATCTGCGTGGCACCAGGGGCTCGTTTTGGGCTGTTGGATGGATGACACCTCCCTTTCCTATCAGACCACCTCTTTTATTTTAAGCCTTTCTTCCAGCTCGTGCTGCCATGGGACTCGCTGGCACGTGCCCGCCCACAGTGTCCCTGCGTCTCCCTCCCGCCCGTCCCCGCTCCCCCACCGGCACCCCCAGCCCACCCCTAAACACATTCATCTATTTCTGCTGCGGGAGAGAGCAGCTTCGGGAAACAGGTCCATAAATCACCAGCAACGCTTGGAAATAAAAATCATTACTGTGATGAATGGGGTTTTATTTCTCTTTTAAGAAGAGGGATCATGAAAGACCAGGGCAGGGGAGAGCGGGGAAGAGGAGGTGTTGCGTTTTCTATTTTTGACAAGTTAAGGGGGATAAAGCTAAATGCATGAGAGCTGTTTGAGGAGAGAGGGGAAGAAACAAGTGTTTGCCGTGTGTCCCTTGCTAGGGCTGGAGGGAACAGGAGCGTGTGTGAAGGCTTCCCATGAGACTCTGCATTATTAGGATAATATATTGCACTGCTCAGTGTCACGCTCGTGCCTCAGAGAGGTTGTCCCGGCCATGGCACGATGCTTGGTTGTGTACAAACCCACACAAAACGCTGTTCCTGGTTCCAGTCTGTGGGTAATTTTCTGCTGGCCCAAACAGTACCTGTGGCACCCACACCCTTCAGCACCCGCATCCCCCAGCATCTGCATCCCGCAGCACCCACCTCCCTCAGCATCGGCGTGGCTCCTGCTGGCACCACGGACACCATGGGCTTGGGGAGCAGCTTCCACAGCCAAGGGGAAGCTTTGCACAGAATGACTTCAGGATTTGGCCCCGAGCTCCCAGGGATGGGAGCTTGTATTAATTAAGCAGCAATGATCCAAGTCATAGGGCATTTCCTGGGGATTAATGACCGCTGGGAGGAGTTAATGACTTGAGATGAATCCAAAAATCCCATTTACCCCAAACGGTGCTGTGTCCCAGCACACACTTTGTGCCAAGGTCAGCACCACCATTTTAAGGCAATTTTAAAAATTATTATTAATAAGAATAATAAAGCGTTGGAAATGGATTCTCCTTCCTGCCAGAGCAATGCAGCTCGATTGCCGCAGGTGGGCTCTCAGGGAGAATGGATGCCCTCAATATTAAGCCAGTGTATCAAGTGGAAAGAGCATCCCTCAGCCCCTGCGGGAGCCCTGCTCCAGCCCTCCCAGTGATGGGAGGGTGTCAGGGACGGCATCCGAGGCCTCTGCTTGCAGTTTCCAGCCCAGCTGCGCTGGGATGGGGATACTCAGAAGATGCAGGTTTCAAAGACAAGAGGAGTAGTGGGGCAGGAGGCAACCCGCCGCAGCGTTGTGCCCAGAGTAGATCAGGATCTGGCCTCTCAGAAATTATCTCTGATAAACGTTTTAGGGTTGTCATGGCAATGAAAGAGCCTGGCTAATACTTGGGTTTCCTTTCTTCAAAGGGAAGAAAGTTTGCCTACCTGACTGCAGGCGTGAGCAGCCCGGCGGGATGCTGGGTCTCTGCGCTGCCAGCCCTCCCACGCGTGTGTGCGCACACACACACACACACACACACACTGGAGTAAATGCAAACCGAATCTGTCCCGAGGAGGGGGAGAGCACCTGGCTTCTGGTCTCCACTGCCACTTGACACTGGGCGATCCAGCTGCATGGCATTGCAGGGTCAGTCCTCCCCTTTGGGACCACTGGTTATTTATTTGCACTATACCCCTGCCCGCGACCCTGCCTTCCCCATCACGGGTGGGGACGATCGAGGGCAGCAACGGGGTTGAGCTCTGGATGCTCCCCTGGGCTCTGAGCATACCGCAAACAGGGATGCGGTTGTGAGTGGATGCAGCCAACGCGATGCTGTGGGCGAGGCAATCTGAAATGCTCCCTGCGCAAGCATCTGCTATCAGTAGAAACCAGACCCTGGGCAGATCCAGCCCTTGGCCTTCTCCCTCGTCCCAGCCGAATGAGAGCAGCCCCAGCACGAGCAGACGGCAATGCCGTGGCGAAGAGCATCCAGCCCAGTGAGCATCGCCGTCTCCTGGCCAAGGGGATGTCTCCAGCCAAGTAGTTTGTCTCTCTCTGAAGCCAAAAGGGAACTCAGCACTTTGTGAGCAACTGGGGACTGTCCCTCCCCTCGGCGGGAATGGTGCTTGCTTCTAAACCCTGCTGGAAGCACAGCACCGCTCCCCTGCTACAGCTGGGAGCCTCTTCAGCTCCTGAACTGCTTATCCCACTCTGACTCTTATTACTGGAAAGTTTTATAGCCACTCACTGTTTGTGATTAATCATTTTGTTTTAATTGCCGCTCCTCTAGCTGGCAGAGGCTCAGCAGGGATTTTATGCCTCTTGGCTGCTTCCCCCAGGTATGTTCCAGGACTGGCCGATTGCAAAGCGCTGAGCAGGAGCAGCCTCACGACAGCGGGTGCCCCAGTTCGATGGGGTGCAGGTTTGGGTGGTGTCAGTGCCCTGAATATTGGCTCACAAGTAGCACCCCAATGGAGAAGCTCCCTCAAAAATGCGGCCAAACTTGCACCTCTCCCCGGGAACACAGGCTGCAGCAGGGGATGGGGGGGATTGAGGATGCCCTGCGCCTCCCCAGTGCTCCCCATGGATGCTGACATCCTTCTGCTGAAGTCTAGAAGCAGGCAGAGGAGGGATGAGACATGGGAGCTGCTAGACATCCTTCAGTGGTGTTTCTGCACACAATGGGAATGAAATGCAAGCAGCAGCTTCAGTAGGGAAACAAGAAACACCCAAACTGGAGCATGCCCGAGGCAGGGCGGGATGCCCCTGCCCCTGCAAACAATGTGGCGCTGGGGTGTTCCCAGGCTCGAGCTGGTCACAGCTCCGCGTCGCTCTTTTGTGGGAAACGATGGCATTTGAAAATGTGATTTTGATTCAAACAATGCTCAGGGTTTGATCATCAGCTGGGAACCCAGCAGAGCTGCTGGCACCCCGAGGGTGGCCTGAGGTACTCCCCTTAGGGACCTGCCCACTGCTGTCCCGGCAGGTGACACTGTCTGGCCGCACACGTGTCGTGATGGGCCTCGACCCGCAGGGCAGGAAGGGCCGGAGGGGCAGAAATGACTTTGACCAGTGCCCTGATGAGCTGCAGCCCATGTAACCATGGCCTTGGGTGTCCAGAGCACATGATGAGCATCCTCCGAGTGTCCAGCATGTTGCTGCTTTTCCTGCCTTTCCCAAGCCTCCCCCAGGCGGGGGATGAGCGGGGATGTCTGTCCTCTCCTCGTAGGCAGCTCAGACCCCTGCCCAGCCCGCCAGCTCTGCGGGACCAGCCCACAGACGGGAGCAATGGAAATCTTCACCTTGCCCAGCTTTGGGAGTGGGGGGTATCAGTGTCCCAGTTCCCAGTGCCCCCGCAGATCCCACTCAGAGCAAGCCCTGAGGATGAGGACAGACTGCGAGCCCGGAGCAGCGCTGCCGGGAGCGGCTCCGCATCTGAAGCAGCAAATCCAGGGAGCAGCAGAAAACACGAAAGCGTGGAAATTGGGCAGCAAATTTAAGTTTGCAGCAAAATGTCACAGCATTGCCTCTGTCCCAGCGAGGGTTTGCCTGGCTCGAGTGGCCTCTCACTCCCTGGGAGAGTTTTTCATGGGAATTAAAATGATTTAGCCAGTGAAACAGTTTAGTCTCCAGAGGTTTTTCGCTGCAGTGCGGGGCAGAGGGTTTCTAGCTGGCTCTGCCCGGGCTCCCTGGCCATCCCCAGCACATCCATGTCCCACAGAGCCTCCGCATCCTTCACAGCCACAGGGAGAGCACAGCAGCCCAGGACACGGCTGCCGGAGCTGCCTACACCTTGCCTGCACTTTCATACTGAATAATTGAAAGCTCATGCAATGGCCACAAATATTTAATAGCTTGTTCATAAAAAATTTACCCTTGTTAAAGCTGTCATTTTAGATGTCTGACAGGACTGGAGGAAAGGCAGCGGGGAGGCATGGAGTGGGCAGTGAGGAGGGGATGCTCTGGCCAGAGGAAGCTGTAAAGGATCATGAATTAGGGGTCCCAGGCAACTGGCCTGGGCAGGGGGCTGCCCTGGTGATGGGGCCCTACTTGCTGAGCATGGAGGGATCAAAAGGCACCTGGGTGTGCTCACCCCCTCCATCTGCTCTGCTACAACGTCTCCTGCCCCAGGGAGGGCATCGCAGGAACTCAGCCACTTCAGTTAATTCCCAATCCCTTTTTCCTGTCTCGAAACCATCTCAAGGCCCTCTGGGACCTGACACAGTGTTGGATGCCCCTGATGGCACTGTTGGTGAGTGCCTGGGCAGGGTGCAGCCCCTTCCAGCGCTGACACGGCCATGGCACGGGGCTGGGTGTGAGGGCAGCCCAGCTGCACGCACTCTGGTCGCTTTTCAGCTTGGCTGCCAGGCAGGCAGTGAGGATGGCTCAGAGGCCTGGAGCCTCCACAGCCACCAGCAGCGATGGCAGAAAGAGATATAAAAGGCCGTCCTACTTAACAGGGTTTATATAAAGAGGCGTCTCCATGGCAGGATGGGAAAACAGACGACATTCGAAGTGATGCTTTGAACACTGTCTTCACAGGGGCATCCCTACTGATGGGTGAGGTGGCACCTGGAACCCATTGCAGCACATGGGGGTCCCAGCCACCCCCCGCTGTGTCCCTACCGTGTCCCCTTCATGTCCCCACTGCAGCAAGAGCAGCCTACGAGGGGGTCCCCCAGACAAGGCTGCCCTTCTGCTGGGGGTACAAAAGTCAGCCAACTCCTTTCCCTCCCACCTGCTCTCCCAGAGCCTTCTCATCTCTAATTAACACCCTTGTTAATTAATTTATTTAACAGCCTCTTTGCATTCAGCTCACACGGTGCTGTGACCAGCAGGTCAGCCTTTTGCTGCTGGATTCAGGGGTGCTGAGCTGAGGTGCTGCACTGACCAGAGGTGATGCTGCAAACCGGAGGGGTGGTTTGGGAGGACGGGGGCTGCGAGTGAGCTCGCACCCCAAGCACCCTGCAAGGGGTGCCCAGCAGACACTGGGGTTCAGGCTCTGCTGGAGCCCCTGCTGCCCCTTTCCTGCCTGGTCCCCGGTGACCCACTGGGCTGGAAGTGAGCTGGGAGAGAGAAGCACCTCTGCCAGTGCTGCCGCCTGCAGTGTGTGGTGTCAGCAGGTTCGCTCCCCTTATGGAAAGGCATGTTGCGAGCAGGCTGGCTGATGTGTTTACTTCTATCAGCTCTTGGCTGGTGGCAGGGAGCAGGATTAGTTGGTGAGGAGCGGGCACCTGCTGCCAAGTTCCCCCGGGAGGTGCATGGAGTTGGGCATGGGTGGCCCTGTGCCACAGAAAATAGCTGGCTGGGATTTGGGGGGGTCCTGTTTGCAGCGGGGGTTGAGGAATGGATGCTCTGTGTTGGCTGAGCCCTGCACTGGGCTCTGTGCCTTGGCAGGATGGGTGCTTCCCCTCACCACCCCACCCCGGGACCTGCTTTCCTGGGAGGAGCAGAGCTCTGCAACCACAGAGGCTGCAAATTAAAGTGAAGAAAATGAAAGAGAAATTCCCACAATCACAGGGCTCTGGGAGCAGAGGCTTTGGGAGATGTACCAGATTTCCTTGCAGCTTGGCTTCTCTGACAGCCAGCCACAGGTCATGGCATCGTCCCAGCTCGGGGTGGGGGGAGCCACAAATGCTCAGAAATACTGGTAAGGCAGCAGTTGTGAGAAGATGCCCTCTGAAGGGGGACAGGGCAGGTTTAGGGTTGCACAAGTGTCAGGCAGAGCAGAAAGCTCTGCTGGAGACCTGGCACTGAGCTGTGATGAGTCCCAAGCGCTGCCTTTGCTCGGGTGCAGGCTCTGCCAGCCCCCGGATCTTCCCAAACGGGCTGCGGGGGATGCTTGGAAGTGCTCAGTCTAATTAAAAGCTGGCTGACGTGGCCGGCAGCCGCTGGTGGAAAAGCGGGTTAATGTCCTGGTGTCCTCGGGGCTGGCTGAGGCACAGGACCAGGGAAGGTAACAGGCAGGCAGGGCCACAGAGACCTCGGTCCCTCAGCCTCTGTGAGCCTGGCATAAAAGCACAACTGAGCCTGAATGCTTATTTATTATCATAATTCATTATTATTATTCATCAGGTGGCGCTTTCCTTGGGCTGTAGCACAAGTACACGTGCACCTTGCACGCTGCCTCTGTCCATTCTTCTCCCCTCCATCCACAGACGCCACCTTTCCAGCCGCGCAGCCGTGTGTCCAGCCATGTGCTTGCCTCTCTGTACCTCCACAGTCACCACTCTGCTCGCTTCTGTCTTATGCCCAGCTGCCCTCATTATTCATTGCTTTCCTTGCACCACCTATTAATCCATCTCACTTGCCACCCATCCGCCTGCCCAGGCGCTGGCTTGGGGCTGAGGGGATGATTAGGGGACACAGCTTCCCTGTCTGAGTGCTCTCCCAAGCTTTCTCCGGGGTATCCTTGCTGTCCCCAGTTGCCTCATCAGCTGCCAGACAGAAGCAGCAAATAACCCCCCTTTGGAGCTCCCCTAAGGACTCAGTGATGGACCGCAGAGCCTATCTGCCCCCAGGCAATCGGCTCAGCCCTGTCCTGGTTTAAGTGGCTGGAAAGCATTTGGATGTTGATGAGCTGTTGGGGGAAATGCAGTTTTGTGAGGCTGCCCAGGCTTGGAGCTGCTCCTTGTGCAGAAATCTGTCCCCACAAAGAGCAGGGCCAAGAGCCACCAGGTCCTTGTCACAGAGCCTGTCACCGGGGCATTGGTCACCGGTCACTCAGCCTTGAGTGGAACCAGTCCCCAGGAGAGCTGGATCTGGTCGGTCGTCGCTAGTGTAAGTCACCCAAGCTTCCCCTGTCAACCACCAATAAACAGCTATTCCCATTTAGAAGTTGTGTCCCAGTTTCTCTTGCTGTTTACAGTCATCTACCTTCAAGGGTTTGCTTTGCTCCATTTTTTAATGTAATTTCACCAGCCATTAGCCCAGAATGCAGCTCAACTCCTCTGTCACTTAACACATTTTATTTTTCTTGTGAAGTATCTTCATCTGAGAAACCGCAGAACTGCTCTGGTAGCAAAGGCATGGAGGGATCCGGCCCCTTGCCATGACCTGGCGGTGGTGGAGGGAGCATGGAGCTTGTGCATCACCAAAACAGCCTGATTATGATAAAACCACCAAAAAAATAGCCATAAATGTGTCCTCTACCTGCTGGGGGAGGCTTGGGCTGCTGTTCTCTGGACCCAGGGAATGGCCCTGCAGCTTTTTTACCTGCAGGCTGGTGATTTCCTGGGTGGGTCTGGAGGTAGGGGGGTTAATTTTTTCTGTGCAGGTTGTATTAGGAGGGAAAAGTAAATGCTGAGGCACAGAAACACTTTCATTTCCTTTAAAGCTAATAATAGCACCCAACGCTTTCAGCGGTGGCTGCAGCCAACAGGCTTCCCTTGCCTTCTGCACCCTGTGGTGCAGGAGAGGAGGGTGGTGGGGAGCTGGGGAAACTGAGGCACAGAAGATCCTTAACCTGGTTTGACGGGAAGTTAGGAAAGGGCTTGTGTTCTCCTTATGCCCCATCTGTGCCACTCTGCTGTCTCCTGTGAGGCTGGCGATGCCACATGATGGGGGACATTCCCTGCCCTTGCCTGGTGCCAGGTTACACGAGCTGACCCTGCTGATTTCCCAGGTCTGCAGAGCACCCACAGCTCAGGGGAGAACCCTGGGAGAAAATGTTGTTCCTGCACCCAGCACTGGGCAGAGTGCTCTCCCAAAGGCTTGCTGATACCTGGAGAGGAGTCAAAACAGCTAGTTCAGAGTAACTGCCTCGGAGGGTTGTTTCAGTCCCAGCTCCCCTCTGGGTTTGGATGTGGTGACAAGGAGCGGGCAGCCGGGGATGTGGGACTGGGGTAAGCCGGGACGCTGGCTTTGCATCACGCTGGGTGCAGCTCCTTGGTCTGCAGCGACAGCCCCTGGGGCTGGCAGCACCCACAAGCATCGTGTCTGTAGCACTCTTAGAGCCGTGCAAAAAAACCTCAAACCCCACTTGTCTCAAAGCCAGGCACTTTCTGCTGGAAACCTCCAGCCTCTGCTGTCCCCCGGCCAGGTACAGAGGCTTTACCACTGTTTTGAGACTCTCTGCATTAGTTATGAACTGATTAGCTACTCTGCTGCCTCCTTTTCCAAACAGATCATCTGTGATACCTAATTAATAACTCCAGCAATTAATTGCAGGGATAAGTCCACTCCTAATTAGGCACAGATTTGGGGGATGAACACTAGGAGAGCTCTTTGGCTGTTGGTTGCCTCTAGTTGAGCATGGACTGAGGATTACCGTCTGTGGGTCTTTTTAATTAATAATTGAGGAGTTGATTAAGGCTGAGGTAGTGCACTGGAGGAAGCGGACTTAGTGTGAGGGCGAGTCATGGAGCTGGAGATGCTCCTGTGGTTCGTGTTGGCAGCTGTGGCTGGAGCCGGGCTGGATCCAGCCTGGCTGAGAGTCCTTTTGCTGCCAGAGGAGAAGGTGTGAAGGTGGCTGGGAGCTGTGGGATGCCCAGCTGGGCAGGTCTGGCTCTGCTGGGGAGCTGGAGCAAGGCTCCCCCAGCACCTGGGTGTGAGGCTTTTGCCAGCTGCTTCACAGACTCTCAAAATGTGCCTGAGTGTCTGAATTTCCCACTGTTACCTGGCTGGTACCTGGCAGGGGTAACGGGTAACCCTTTTGGATGTCTGAGTGCTTTAGGCTGGGGTGCTGGAGGCTGGCCTGCCTGTCCCCTTGGGTGACACCTTCTCCTCCTCTGCAGCTTGTGCTGCCATTCCTGGCTCACCCTAACAAATCCCAGGGAAGGGGGCCTTGCTGCATCCATCTCCCTCCCCGCTCCCCAGCTGCTCTTATGCTGCACCTCTGGAGCCCATCCTCCGCAGAGCTGTGCCCGTAATGCAGGAGCCAGCCCCTGCTCTTATGTCGGGCTGTGGTTTGCATTGTGCTGTGCCCAGAGCCAGCTCCCCTTTGCAGGGACCCCCGATGACCCATGTCTGAGCTGGGCACAGGGGAATGAGGCACTCGTCCTTGCAGGTCTCCCGAGCTGGCGCATGCTTGGAGCAAAACCAAGCAAGTCTCCTGCTCAGAGGCAATGTGACAGTGCCAGAGGTGATGCTTGTCCTATGAGGGCAGTCAGTTCGGGGCAGATGATGCTAAGAGACAGGTGGAAAAAAAACCCAAACAAACCTCAACAAAACCAACCAAACACCCGGGAGAAGAAATGGCTGGGGACTGGGCAAGTTTCCGTTAGTGCTGCAGAATGATCGGAAAATCTTAGTGGGGAGCAAGAGGGAAGGAACCAGCTTCTGCTTTCTGATAGCAGTTCCTGCCACCGCCCCTGGAGCAGAGGGTGTGTGAGGGAGTGAGTTAGTCATCACGGGCAGACAGCGCTGCCTGCGCCACCGGCCCCTCCAGCTGCCGGGGAGCCCTTTCACTTTAAAGGCAGTGCCTGAATTATGCTACCGTCAAAGATGTGCTTCATCTGGCTCTGTTGCCCAGCTCTGCGGTGCTGTTCATCAGCTGATAATGAATGATAAAAAGCATCTGATCTGGCCAAAAGCTGGACACCGGTCTCCTGGGCTGTCAGGAGGAGTCATCTTGGTGCCGTGGCTGCTTTGTCTCCTTTTGGTTTGCTCTAGGATTTGGGTTCAAAGCCATGTTCCCAATCAATCAGCTGGGGGAGCTGATGTCTGGGGCTGTGGGCAGGGATGGACACAGGAGGAAGGAATTAGTCAGAGGGGGACCAGGACAAAGGATAAGTGATGGGGCCATGCATCTGGCAGGGCTGGAGAGCTCAAGCCTTCCCAGGCCCTCCTTGGTGGCACAGAGGGATCTCTGCCTCCTCCCCAGCTCTGCTGCAGACATCTCTTTGCCTCGTTTCCTCCTGCAGCTGGGTTTGCATGGGGAGAGCTGAGCCCCCACCTGCTGTGGTGGTGGACCCGAGAGACTGCATCAGTCCTTTTCCTCCTCCCCGTCTGCTTGCAGCGTTGCCCACAGCTAATGACTGAAAGGAGAGTCTATTCCTCAGACCCAGTGCCTGGGTGATGATAGCTGCAGCCAATTTCCAGCTCGGCAGAGCAGAACAATTTCTGTTGAGTTCAGTAAAGAGCGCAAAGGCTCCGCTCCCCAAAGGTTACGCTCTCGTGCAGACAATTGCAGGCGCTTGGCTCGCGTCTTCCTCTGCAAACCATGGACTTAATGTATTTACAAATATGCGTACAAAGCTCCACAGCTGCCAGACCACACAGCACACAGCCCTGGCAACTGCCGCACCACTCAGCCGAGCACACAAGCGTCCTGGCCGCCAGCTTGCATCCTGCCTCTGAACACCTCGCTTGGATCCACGCACCCTTAAACATAAACACACAGCATCCCAGTCCTGCAGAGATGCGTGCAGCTTCGTCTGCTGCAGTATCCCCTCGGCTGGGGCGCAGTCGTGTGCTCGGGCTTAGGGAGGGATGCTCACTCACCCTCCTGCCTACGCTCCCTGTCGGCTTCCCTCCCCAGCGCGAATGCTGTGGTTTTTTTGCTGGGAGCTCTGCTCTAGACTCATACGTACATGTCCTTTATATAAGCGATGTGTCACGCATGACCCGGGTTCACCGTGAGCTGCCAGGGACACTGCTGCCTGGCAAGGCCAGCCCAGCCCTTGGCCTCCGTTAGCTAATTGCTCCTTGGGAACCTGGAATGTGCCAGCCTTTGGGCCTCCCAGCATCACCCGGGGTGCTTTATCACTGCCTGTCCCACATGGAGCAAACTGGGGCTGGCAGAGAAAAAAGGGAAGGAAGAAAACGTATTGGTGCCACTGGAAATTAAGGGCAGGTTCACACGTCACAGCTGAGGAGCGGATCAGCCATCTCAGAAGTCAGCAGGGAAATAAGTTGCTGGCGTCACCGCTGCTGTGAGACACATGCACGTCTTGCAGAAGAGATACATCTGTGCCATATTTGCAGCACAAGCTATTCCAGGTCATGTATTAGGACTATGCATTGCAGTGTTAGGCTTGTCGGTGTTTGGGATTCAAGGTAATTCTGCACCCTACCTTCTGCCCTGGGGCTGGCTGTGTTGCGGGGTCTCGCGCTGAGCAGAAAGTGTTGGTGGCCAGGAGGTTGGGTCTGGTTTGGGGGGAGCAGAGGCTCTGGCATCCTTGCGGCTTTCAGGACCCTGATGTTAAGGCTGATGACGATGATGAGCACCCTGACCGTGCTGCGCACTCACATGGACGCCTGGGGATGGAACTCAGCATCAGGCGAGGACGGCTGGTTAAGATCCAGGCGAGGCATTTAGAGCCTGACCATCGCTGGTGCCATGGGCCAGGGCAGTGCTTTACACAACAGGTCGCGGGAGGCCCCTGTCGCCTTCCCAGATGAGGCAGGGGATCTGTCTTTCCAAGCCTGGGGTGCCTGGATGCTGAGCCAGGGCTTGGTGTCTGCAGGGCTGTAGAGACAAGGTCTGCGCTCAGCTTGGTGGGGACGCATGAGGTAGGGCCAGGAAGGTGCCTTCGCCTGTACAGTGGCTGTCACCCAAATACCCAGCTCCCCCAGCACGCCCCGTCGGGTGTCCCATGCTTTGGCTGCTCTCCATTTAATCTCCACCCTTTCGCCCAGTGCATCAGAGAAGGTCATGGCTCCAGCCAGCCCTGGCCATGTTGCTGGCTCTCCTTTCTTCAGTGATTTGCAGGTGTCGTGAGCTTCATCTCTCCCTGTCATGACTCATTTCTTTCTCACTGAGGCTATAATTGTTATGGAGGCACTTAGGTGCAGAGGTTTTAACACCCGCAGAGGCTCCCAGCAGGTGCCACTGAGCTTTCCCAGTCAGTGTGGATGGGGACATGGGAGAAGAGATGGCTGGGGCTGGTGGCCCTGAGCAGCACTCCGGTCGCACCCAGGACCACGCTGGGACAGATACGTGGCAGGTAGAGGCCAGGCTCGGAGGTGGGAACCGGGGTCCCAGGCTGCCTGCAGGATTGTCCCTCTGCTCAGCCTGTGGATGAAGAAGGCAGAGAGGGTGGGGATGTCCCTGCCATTGCAAAGTGCCTGGGATGGCTGGGAAGCACTAGCTGAGAGCTGCGAGGGAAAGAAAACATTTTGGCCTCGGGAGGATTCCCCTGGTCCTGCCACACACTGCGGTTTCTGATAAGACAGAGCCTCCCATGCTGGCTGCGGTTGGTTCCAGGAACGGAGTACTTTGTGGAGGGTAAGGAATGGCTCCAGCTGCATAAACGGCCTTGACCTTCCTCGGCTCCAGCTCTGCTGATGCTCTCCTGGGGAGGGGATGAAGACGCCTCCGGGCAAATGTTTGCTCTCTGCCAGGGAGACAGTGGGTTTGCTGTCCCAATCTTGGCACAGCCATCGAGGGTGATGTTTGCTGGAGGGCTGGTTCCCCGCTCCCTTCCCACCAGGGCAAGGACGGGCAGGGGGGCAGGAGGTGAGGGTGGGGGTGAGGTGCAGCAAGCCCAGCACCTGGGTCTGTTTGCTCCTCTTTGGATAACGGAGCCGGTGTTTGGATAGCGACAGGAGGGGTTGCCAGCTGGTGTTTGCTCTGCGTGTTGGCTTTGTGAATGTCAGGGTGCAAGGTGCAGTGGTGTTATCCTCCTCCCCTGGCTGCAGCGGCAGCCACGGTCTCTCCCGCACCCGGATCCTGCCCAGCAGCAGCTGGGAGAAGAGTTTATGGGGTGCAGTGTGCCTGTGCGACTCAGATGTTTGCAGGCTGCTGCAGCTGGTCACCCTCTTCCCACAGCCCCAGCCTGGAGGGGGATTGTGCCCGAGCCCCTGGACCAGCACCTGCAGCAGAGAGCCCATGTACTGGGTTGTTCATGGTGTCCCAGGGCCATGGGAGGCAGGACCTGTGCTACACTCAGGCTGTAAAGCATGGCCCTGGCAAGGAGCCGGCATGGTCCCAGTTGGAAGAATTTCCAGCCCCACCTGTGGGGTTTCTTGGGGTTTTCCCAGTAAATGTTTGAGCTCTGTGTTTCCAAAGGAATTAACAGTGCTTGTCCTGGATCCAGCACACTCCACGGCACCTGGCAGAGGCAGGTCATCATCACCAAGTCACACCTGCACCCTCCGGAATAAACCCCAGACTGCCCGTCCCTGGCACCCACGGACCCTCCCGAGCCGCTCCGGCCATGGGTGTGGGCATGTGCTCCTCAAGAAAAGTTTCTCCTCCGTTTATATGATTAATTCCTCCCTCCCACAATGGACGCCCGCAATCACATCTATATCCGTGGCTCCCCACTCCTCCTCGGCTGTAAAATATTTATAACCCCCTACATTAGGGCTCTTCTACTTTCTCCTTGGTTTTTTTCTTCTTTTATGCCTTCCACCCGGGCTCCCCAGCTCTGCTGAGCCATGCCGCACCAGGAACCGCTTCATTTTAATATAACTCAGTGAGAGGAGAAGCTGTGAGGAATAATTTAGATTTTGCTCAGGGAATGCAACGCTTTTTTTAATTGCAGTCATCTGCAGCTTCTTAGCAATGTATTATTGATGGTTGTTATTCAAATAAAATAGTTGCTGCTTTTTGTTTTCCCGTGGACGCAGTTGCCAGTGTTTATGGTTTTCTCTTCTCCCTCTTTCACCATTTTGGGAAGAGGTCACCTTTTCATTTTCTACTTTTTCAACCCGCTTTTGCCACCTCTCTCCCCTTCACGGTGGGTGTTTGTGGGGGCTGAGCTCACCCCAGCTTTGCCCTGTGGCATTGACATCAGCAAAATACCAGCGACGCCCCTTCATTATATTGCCATGGGGCCCAATGGACAGCCTTAATGTGGGGTTAGGGGAGGCTTAGCCTTTTTGGTAACGGTGTGCCGGAGCCTGACTTCATGCAGTGAAGCACGTGGGAGTGGAGGAGGTGAATGTCTGCAGGTTCAGGGTGGCTTTGCTGGGGTAATGCCAGCCCTGCCTGGGCTCTGCATGCTGCTTGGCCTGCACAGTCACCTGCGGCTGCTCTCCCTGGGCTTTCACTGGTGCTTCGGGCTGTGAAAGTAGGTTTTTAGGAGCAGTGGAGCAAGACGGACTGGGGGGAAGCACCTTCCTTTTGGAGGGCTGCTCCCAACCCTGCAGCTTTATGGAGGGGCAGCGAGAGGGCACAGATGCCCCCAAAAAGGGACTGTGGGAGCTAACCCTGCCCTTGCAGCAGTGTCCCCATCCCTGCCGCGTGCTGGTACTACGGCCCCGCATGGGCTCTGCAGCATTGCTGTGCCGGGTACCGCAGCACCCAGCCTGGGACCAACAGCATCTCCAGCCCCGGGGAAGAGGCCTCTGGCACCAGCTTGGCTTTCCCCCCCCCCCCGTCTCTGGAAGGAAAGCACCAAAGTAGGACTCTAGAGCCTGGGCGCTCCTCCGCCTCCCCGCTCTGGGACTGACAGCTTGCGAGTGATGGGAGAGCCGCTCTCCCGCGCTGTCACTTCTCTCTCCTCTCTTTCAGCACTACCCACCGCGTTGTCACTCCTGGCAGCAGGGACTTTCCTCAGTCCCACTAAGGTCCCGGAGGTGTTACCGTGATGCAAACACCGAGTACAAGGTTCCTCCTTGATGTGAGGAACAAAACAAGGTCGGAACTGGAGGGAAAAATGTTCATTTTGAGATGGAGCTGAGGATCTAGCTATTTCCTTCTGACTCTCTCCGGAGGGGACTGGGGGGGATCCCCCAGATCTCAAGGGAGGAGGGGCACTTGCACTGCCCTAACCACGGGGTGCCCTGGTGGGGTGCTCCATGGAGAAGGAAGGAGCCCCACCGTGCCAGCAGCCCTGGCGGGACTTCATCGCATCCCTGCGACACAGCGCTCCCCCTCACCCTGCTCACAGGTGCTTGGGAAGAGGCAGCTCGGAGGCTCTTCCTCAGCTGTTACAAATATTAGGAGTTTAATAACAGGCACTAATAGATTTAGAGCTTGTTGTGGCTCCAGCTCCAAATGGGAACATGTAGGGGTGGGGAAAGGAAAAGCGCCGTCAGTCACAGGGCTCCCAGGGAAAACACAGCGTGTCTGTCAGCTCACAGGCAGTTTGGTGATGAATTCCTTAGGTGAGTGAACAGTTTCGTCTCCTAATTACATTCATAAAGCAAAAGTATGCCCAAACCCCTCCTCTTCTGTTTTGCTTTTTATTTCCAGTTCCCCCTCCCTCAGTGAAGTAGCTGCTTAATTAGAACTGAACAGGGCTGTTCGAGTAATCGAGAGCAGGAACGGTCTAGGGGAGGTTTATTAGCAATAGCATGGCAAGACGGCTCTGGTATTTATTTCTGGGGCTGCTCTCCTCGCTCTGAGCATGAGCCTGAGCCTTGCAAACAGGCAGCTGTGGGTGCTGAAGCTCAGCAGTGCTCAGGGTTGAACAGAGAGAAAAGGGGAAGATGAGGCAGGAAAAAAAAAAAACCCAAACCCCTTTTACACCAGCCCCGCACGGCTGCGGGCATCACCTGGGAGCGTCTCCGCCAGCCCTGCCTCCCCACGCGGATGCTGCGGGCCCCCCTGGCCTGCCCTGTGTGAGGGGACCTCGGAGCAGCGGGACCCCCGTCAGCCTCTGGCATTTCCAACAAAGCCTCTCCCTCAGCGGCGATCGGGGGTTTATTTATCCCTGAGCACTGAGGGTTGAATGCTGGCGCTCTCTCTCCCTATATTTAGCCCTTGAATGGAGAGAGATTTTACAGACGCCCGACTCTGCCGTGTGCTTAAGAGTAAGTCAGTGTTTCCATTAGAAATCCTGGGGGTCCAATCCTGCTCTCTGCTCTCCGGCACCATGACAAAAATCTTCCCCGTTGATTCCAGCGGAGCGATGTTGGATTTATACCCACGGGGATGAGATCAGGATCTGGCCTCGGGTTTTGATGGGTTTGTAACTTGGCTGATACAACTTGGCTGATTCAATTCATTTTGGGCTAAAACTCCACCTACAAGTTCCCAGCCTGGGAGACATTAAAGGCAAATTATTATGAAGTTTCATACTGGTTTTAAAGGGAAATCATCAGTGAAGCCTGATTTTTACAGAAGAACCTGGTGGACTGATCCTTTCTATTTTGGGGTTATTTATTTTATGTTGCTGCTGGTCTTCTTTAGGCTGGGCACTGCTCAGGCCAGGGGCTGGTCCCTGCTTTGCTTACAGAGCACCCTGCAGAAAAGCATTTGGAAAAGAAAAGAGGTCCCAAAATATGGATCACAGCTGAGGTTCCCATCACAGCAGGGCTTCCCGCGGGGTTTAGGTCCCCGATCGTGCGCTCCAATGCTGCCGGTCACTGTGGGAGTCTTTGCTCCTTTTCCAAAGCAGCTGAAAGATGCCTCCTGGGCGAGGACGGGGCTCCCGCTCCTCTCCGGGCACAGCCCTGCCCGCGTGCAACAGGCGTCGAGTGCAAAGTGTCGGCAAAGAGGGGAGAGCGGGGAGGAGCACGCATCCGTGCATCCCTCCCGCGGCCGGAGCACGGCGCGTGACCTCTCCCGGCCACATCCCGGCCGTGAAAGCTGATGCCCCTGCAGCCGCGTGCCCGGTGCGGAGCTGGCCCCGCATGCGTGGCCGGAGCCGGTTCGGGGCGAACAAAAGGGAACAAATTAATATCCAGCCATCATCCAAGACGAACGAGGAGGCCAAAGGCACAAGCACAAAGCAGCAGAGCAGCCCTGCAGAGACTTGCCAGCGGGATCCAGCGTCTCCCTCGGAGCTCGCCTGTGAGCGCCTGCCAAGAGTCAAACGAGAAGCAGCCTGTCCCCGCTGCCACCCCTGTGGCTGCAGCAGCCGGAGCCCCGGATAATCCTGGGAGGTCCCTTCCGGCACCTCGGGGCTGGCCACGTGGGAGATGAGTGGGGAGCTTTGCTGGCTCAAGGCTTGCTCCCTTCTTCCTCCTCTTCTGGGTGCAGAGGGGCAGAGCATCATCTGTCCCTCTGGCAGAGCAGTGTGGGGACACCTCTGTCACCTCTGGGGATGGCAAAGCCTCGCGTCTCCCAACAGCAGGACGGGGAGAGCGGGTGGCCCTGCGACGAACGCGATGCAGCAAGAGGGGTGGCACCAGCAAGCAGAGCAGGGGCATGATCCTGGGAAGCAGGGGCTCATGAAGGGTCTTCAGAGCAGGTTTAGATCAGTATCAGCCACAGGCCTGTACGACCCCAAGACACTCCACGAAGGAACTTTTCACTCGCTCTGCCCCACTTTGCTGTGGTGTGTGGGGACGTGTCGGTGCGAGCAGGGTCCGACCGCTCACTCAGAGGCGATGGTCCTGGTCCTGGTCCCGCTCCCGCTCCCGCTCCAGCCAGGCTTTTGACTTTTCTTGCCTGTGCTTTTCCTTAAATTTAAAATGGAAGGGGCTTTCGGCCTCAGTGTTTATGGTTGCTCTCACTGTAATGGAAACACACCAGGCAGGAGCTGCTAAGTACCAGCTCTGTAATTGCAGGCTGCCACTGGATGGGAAGCATGTTTTTCAAATGGATTTTGGCTGGTTCCTTCAATGGCAAGTGCCCGGGCTGTAAAATCTGCCTTTCCCCATTTCAGCCAGAGCCCAAGGAGGCTGCAAATTCGCAGCATTTCTGAGCGCGCAAATTGCCCTGTTAACAACAGGTTCCCGGAGGCAGGAAGGATGATTTCCTTTCAGGAGTCCAAATCCAGATGGTCAGATATTCCTTCCAAGCTCAGAAAACCTGTTTTAAAAGGCTATTATGTCTCAATAGCAGTTTTGCATCCCAGCCCACTGGAAGCACTGTCTGCTGTCTGCACCGCCATCTATTTTTCAAGCTGTTCAGCAGTCACCTAGACCCGATGTGGTCAGTGCCGTCTGCTTTTTATTTCGCTGGAGGGGGAGCCGAACAGCAGCTAAAAGCCACGTGTTTACTCCCACTTTCCGTAGTGGACAAGCTGCAGAGCCAAGAAATGGAAGATGCCTGAGCTTGCTTTGAGATACAAGGTTTGCTTTTGTCGTGAGGGTCTCCAGCCCTGGAGTTTTTTTCGTAAGGAAGACATTTTACATATATTTTCCCCAGGAAAACGCCAAGGGCCCCACCACTGAAGATGAGGAAGGAGTTACCAGGCCCCTTTCCTCCTCCCTGCCGCAGAGCACAGGAGCAGGTTGATGCCTTCTGTGCTGCAAACCATTGAAAGAAGGCAGAGACTTTCTTCCGTCCAACACTGGCAGCTCTGAAGTCATTCAGTTGACTTCAACCAACTGCCCGTGCAGGAAAACTGCACCGTAACCAGCTCACCCGAGCGGGCAGGTCCACTCCCTGAGAGCCAAATGGAAGCAATTTTACCAGCACATGTTTTGGATAGCATCTCCGCAAGCACGGGGAAGAACTCCCCCAGCAAAGGGCCCTAAGTGTTTGCTGGGGGGTCTGCGGCAGAGCTTGGCTTTCCTGGCCTGACCCGCCTGCTGCAGCACAATGTTGCCCTGGGACTGCTCAGGAATGCAAAATTATTGAGGTGCAGGCCCTCAAGGAGGGAAAAAAAAGGTTACAAGCACTAATTAGGGCTTGTGCGTGCACAGATGTTCCACTGGTTTAACTTGAACCGTGTTGCGTGCCCAAACGTGGGGATACAGACTGGATCAACGCTGAGTTAAGGTTGCCTAAACCCAGCATTGCTGCACCGAAGCTGCGCTGCACTTTCAGTACAACCACAGCGTTTCACACGCTTCAGGCACGTTTCGGTGAAGATTTTTCTCCTGCTTGCTTCTGAAAAAAGGGTGAGGGTCGGGTCTGCCCGGGTGAAGGGGCAGTTATTTATGCTCAACCCTCTGCAGTTCAAAGAGTGTGTCCAACCCTCCCAAGTGATGCTGTCACCCAGGGGGACAGTCATTCTCAGGGGATGTCAGAGGACTGTGCCCCGTGGTTTGCAGGGCTGGGCACACCCCAGTGGGCACACGTCAGCCCCGGGTGAGCAACCACAGTGCCCATGAGAAACCCCAAAACCACAGTGCCCGCAAGGAACCCCAATTTTGCCACCATTCACGGTGCTCCGGAGATCTGCTTTCCCCATGCCCAGAGTGGGGAGGGCCTTGTGCACGAGGATACCCTCACATTTTGGGGTCCCTGCTGCTTGGGGTGCACACACCCCACTGCCATGGGGAGGTACCCACACTGCCTGGGGGGGGCACGCACTGCAGTGCCACGGGGAGGGTCCCACGCTAGCCGATGGGTGCATGCACAGGGGGTCCCCACGCTGCCTGGGGGGTCCTTTTGCTGCCCAGGGAGGGACCTCAAACTGCCTGGGGGGTGCACGGACCGCCTTGCCTGGGGTGTCCCCGTGCTTCCCTGGGTGGGGGGGGAGTGCGTGTGTGTGTATGCACGGTAGTGCCCGTGGGGGAACCCCACACTGCCTGGGAGTGCACGCATGGTTCTGCCTGGGGAGGGTGCGGACCCCACCCGCTCCCTCTCGTCCCCCTTAAGCAGCCGATGGGGCGGGCCGCCACCTTAAGAGAGCCCCTCCCCCGGCGGGATGGGGCGAGCCTTCCTCGGCTCGGCTCAGCACGGCTCGGTTTGCCATGACAAGCATTTTCTCCCGCTAGCTCCGGGACCGCTCCTCCGCCGCGTCCCCCCGCCCCGCGCCCCCATCCCATGGCCAGCCGCGGGGGCTCCGCCGCCAGCCGGGCGCCGTGGGGGCTGAGCCGGTGAGTGCGTGGGGGCACGGGGGGGACGGGTGTGTGAGGGGGTGTCCCGTGGGTGCTGCTCGGTGCTTGGCTTATCGTAGGTGGGTGAAAGCACGGCGCGGTTCCACCACCGAGGTTTCACTGCGGGTGGGGCGGTGGGCGCGGTGCTCTCGCCCACTCCAGTCCCTCCCAGTATGCAGCGCTGCGTGCACTGGGGTGCTGTATCCAGGTGCAGCAGGTGGGATGGGGGCTTGGCGTGACGCCCTCCCTTTCCTCCGCGCCCCCCCCCCCCCCCGGCACTGCCCGGTCCCGCTGCAGCGCGGAGCTGGGGGAGATGCCCACGGGCCCTCCGCTTTTGTGCGTGGGGGTCTGTGAGGCGTGCAGCCCCCCAACGCCCCAGCATCTGGGGTGGGTGGGAACCCACTCCGGCCGTATCCTGCAACTTGTTGCCCGTCCTTGAGGGGTGGCGGGGCGTGGGGCTCCCGGTCGCGCGTGTTATTGAAGCGCAGCGTGTTGTAGCAGTGCGGGGTGGGGTAAGATGGGGGCAGGATGTGACCGTGGGTCGGGCTCTGTCTGGCTGATGCCTCCATCCATCCCAGGCCACGCTGCAGCTTGGCACTGGTGCCAGAGGGAAGGGCAGAGGCAGCGCAGGCAGGCGGGGAGGTGGGGGGGGGGAGCGCTTTGCGGCAGCCCAAGGACAGACCGGGGAAGGTGCTGCGTGGGTGGTTTTCCCCATCCGTGGGGCAGGAGGGGGTGCTACTCCCTGCCTGGCGCCGGGAGAGGTGTGTGTGTGGCGTGGGGTAACCCGGGCAGGGCGTGCGTGGGGCCGGATCCAGACACGGGGATGGGGTGGAGGGTAGGATCGCACCCCGGAGAGGGGGAGGCTGCTTGGTGTTTGCCCACGGCACGACCAGGCACGTCCCCCCCCTCCTGCCTGCACCAATCCAGCTGATCAAATCCACAGCAGAAAACAGGAGGAATGGGAGGAAAATAAATTTTTTTGAGAAAAAAGGAATAAAGAAGAAAACCAGTGAGGCCTCTTCCGCCTCCTGCCACTGCCTCCAGCACTCTCCCTGCATCCCAGCCCTGCCTGCACCCTGGCTCTGGAGCCTCCCAGCATCTGTTCCGGCTGCCTGGCCTGGCTCGGCGGGCAGGGGTCCTGCCCCTCGTGGGGCCCGGGGTAAGACCCTGCCGTAGGGCGGTGGGGAGCTGGGTGGTCCCTCCCCACTTTGCCAGAGGCAAGTCGAGATCTTGAGAGAGAAGGGACAATAGGTTATTGTGCTCTTATCTCTGGAGACCTGAGGTTGGGTGGGGGTTTGGATTGCAAATTGCAAACCAGTGCAGCCTGTTTCTGCCCGTGGACTGGCAGCTGTGGACAGGCAGCCCAGCTGGGACCCAGGGGCAGTGAGCTGGGGTGAAGGTGAGCGCTCAGAGCTACCGACGGGGTGTCCAGAGCTGTACTGGGGCTTGGGGGCACTGTTCTGTGCCCCCACCCCAAATGGGTATCATGCTTCTGCTGTTGGCTGCTCCAGCAGGCAGGGTTTGTGCCGGCTGCCTAGCTCCAGACAGTGCCCTCAATCTTTCGCTTCCTTGAGCACTGAAATGCACCTGAATTATTTAATCATGAGCGAGAGAAGCTGACGCCCCTGCATTCCACCAGCCCCACCCCGGAGTGGTACGGGGTTCCCTTCCTGGCTCCGTGTCCTGCAGGCTACCCCCTCTGAGAAATACCACCCATCCCCTTGGGATGGCACGGGCTGGGTGCTGGGGACAGGGGTGGCGCAGGTGCCCCCTGGCCCCGAATAGCGGAGGGCTCTCCCAGGCTGAATGGAGGGAGCTGGGTGGTCTTGGAGGCATCCCAAAAGCTCCGTGCCCTTTGATTTCCCCAAAGCTTATTTGGAGCAGTTGACTCGGATACATGGGTTTTCTGCCCCGTGCCAAGCAGGTCAGCGGAGGAGGTGCCTGTGCCGGGATGCTGGGACGGCGTTAGCAGGGCAGGGAAGCGCCCAGGGCAGTGAGGCAGAGCTTCCCCATACCTTCTGCTTCTTCACACCTCCAGAACCCAGCCCCTCGGGGTGCAGGCTCCATACCCATCCCACCCTTGCCGGCGGTGGGGCCCTGGGCACTGCCCTGGGAGCGGCCTCATGCACGGGGACATGCAGGGACCTCTGCAAAGCCTTGGCTCCTTCCCCAGAGGAGAGGAGCTGGCTGGTGCTGGGGAGGTGGTGCAAGCGCTGCAGGTAGAGGCTTGAGACGGCAAAGGGTGTTGTTGGGTTGTGGTGGTTTTTGTTTTGGTTTTTTTCTTTTTTTGAGATGGTGACGGAGGGAATTCCCTGTGCCGTGGGTCCGGCTCTTGCATGCGGAGGATCTCTTGCCATTAGCATGCGCCGCTGCTGGCTGGAGCGTCACCAAGCCTCACGCTTGAGGAGCTGGGATGTGTCATGCTGGAGCCCCCCGGGGCAGCCCTGTGCAGAGGGACAGGGTAGGGTGGCACAGGTCCTTGGGCAGGGTGACTAAGAGCAGGGAGGGGCTGCTGCTCCTCTCGCTATTGTTTTGCAGTAGAAAGCATGAGGTGGAGCTGTGCCTGGAGCTCCCCTTCTTCCCCAAGGCCTTCCCTGGCAGCCTGTGCCGGGAGATGAGCCTGCTCCTTCCCTGCCTGCACCTCGCAGGGACTGCGGGTTCCCTGCATGCTCCCTGCTCCTCTCTTGGGGTTGTTTTTTATTCTTTTTCTCCCTCTTCGCTCCCCTCCCCGCTAGGCCACAAGCAGAGTTTGCCTGCAGTGGTCGCACACGCCTGTTGCAGCAGCACTGGAAGGAGCCCGTGGGGGTTTTGGGGGACGCAAGGAGCCCGGCACCGAGCAGCAGCCCTGCAGCAGGGACTCGCTGCCGATGTCTGTTTGCTGGTGCTCCCCATATCCGCTGCTCCCTGCAGCAGGGCCCGGGGAAGGGCTGGCCGCTGCTCCGGCTTCCTCCTCGCCCGGGGCTCCTCCCTGCTGGGGAAGGCTGCGCTGCGCTTGGCAAATCACTGCTGCTCTCTGGGAGCCGGAGGAAAACCGGGGTTAAACCCCCAGCGAGCCGTGGGGTGGGGACCCCACTCTGCAGCCATGCAGGGGATGCGCTTGCTGCGGCAGGGATCAGGCTTGGGAGTGGGAGCCTGGGAGGGATGCAGCGATGCTCGGCGTGGCAGTGGGATGCAGTGGGGGTGGCCGCTGCAGTGCAAAGATGTGCCACCTCCTTGGTGTTCCCCAACTCCTCTGTCCTGCTGGGGACTTCTGGGAGCGGATCCCCAGGCAGGGTGAGGGATGCTGGCTGATACCTGTTGGCTGCCCAGAACCCTCCTGGTCTGGATGGATGAAGGCAACAATGTCGTTTCTATCATACAGGTAGAGATCTGGTGTGCAGAGGAGGAAATAAATCAGTCTGGGTGAGCTGGGAGTTTGAACCCATCCCTCTCGCCTTTGTGCTGTGCCCAGGAGGGAATAAGGACCCGTCCCATGGTGCTGGTGATGGAGATGCTTCCAGAGGAAGCAGCTTTGATGGGGAGAGGGTGGTGCGCCCCTCCCCAGCCTCCCCTCTCTCAAAATTGGTGTATGCCAAGGACCTCCTGCAATGAGCAGTGACCGGCTGGAGGAGAGGGAGAGGTGGGCGATAGCACCTTGCCCCTCTCTGCCCAGTGGCGGCCAGCCCAGAGCTCCCTGCTGGGTTTCCCACTGACACCGGGACAGGGACAGTGTTTCGGGGTGCGGGTCCAGCCTTGGGGTCACTCAGTGCAGCTGGCCATGGGAACCACGTTCCCTGCCACCTGCTGCCAGTGCTTTCTGAGGCTGAACTAATGAAACATCTGACTTTGATGTTTTAATTAATTGCTTTTGGCTTTAATGCAGAGGGATAATAGAGTTTCCATGGACTTATAAAACCTGCCCCTCTATTTTTTTCATTAGAAAAAGGAAAGGGGGGAAAAAAAACTGGCAAGCTAACCCTGGATAGAGAAAGGAAGAAAGCAAATGCTTGAGACACGCAGAGCACATGACAACCCACTGGTGTGTCACCCACCTGGATGGTGACTCTTTTAAGGCACTAATTAAGCAACTTAGATCCTCGGAGAGCTCTCTGTGAGTAACAGATGAGTTTGGTGTCCTCCTGCATTTGCGAGCTTCTGGGAGGGGTCTTGGATTTAAACGTGGGAAGCTGATGCACAGCGACATGCCCCCTGGGGGGGGTCAGGAATTGGGGCTGTGGGAGCCCTGGCCAGGAGCATCCCTCTGCCTGCATCACCTCGGCAGCGAAGTGAGGGGCTGACCCCACTCTCGCAAGTGTGGACAGGCCATCACTGCCCTGGCACACAGAGAGGGACGTAGAGACCCTGGTGTGGGCGTGAGGTGGGATGCTGAGCGCTCCTGGGCTGGTTCTTTGGGATGTTTGTGCTTCTGCATCATGGCAACCAGTCCTAAACGCTGTACGGACTGAGAGGGGCCAGGCTGGCGAGGGGCCAGCTCGCAGCTCTGACGTGGGCCCTGCATACGGTCCTCTGCCAAAATCCTGTGGCTAACTCACTTCAGAGCAAGGGAAGGGGCACAGGAAGGATCATCCTGCCAGGCAGTGCCAAGGGCTGGCTCAGGAGAGCTCCTTGCCTCAGCAAGCCCTTCCCTCCCTGCAGCACAAGGGTCTGCGGCGAGCCCATGGGGACACACCGGTCCCCTAACGCAGGGAGCACCCCTGCACCCCCCTGCCCATCATGGGCACCTGAGCTGGGACACGGCGTGTCCCCAGTGGGGGGACTCCTCGCCAGGGCGGCAGAAGCCAAGTCGAAGGTTTGGCCAGTTGTCCGTGTTTTATGCTGACAGGGAAACTTTTGCTTCTACGCTTCCATGGCAAGGATGAGTCGGCAGCTGGGCTGAGCCGAGGTGCCGCCAGCCAAAGGAGCTGAGCGCTGCTGCAGTCGCTGGGGTGCTGGGGCAAGTCTCCATCCACCCCTTTTGTTTTTTTAATACGTTATTCCTGTACTTTCCCCCTGCTAAAGCAGTTGGGGTCTGCGGGGAGCAGCGAGCTGCTGGTGTGCCTGGGCAGAGTGCAGCGCGTAGGAGTCCCTACCCGGAAGAGTTTGTCCAGCGGGGACGGGGAGGGAGGAATCCGATCCCTCCTTTTCCCAGGCTGGGATCCCAGCACGCTTCGCTTCCCGTGGCCCCAGCTGGCTTCCCGCTCCGGCGTGGGTCTGTCCTCCTGCTCCGTCCCGGCTGGCAGCGGGGGGCTCTGCACCGCCGATCCTGCGACTCTTCCACCACTGTGGCTGCTGACATCTCCTCTTTGTCTCAGGCACAGAAAGGTCAGCCCTGCCTCACTCGCCGCGGTCCGATAAGGAGCTGTAAATAAGCTGAGTCTGTCTGCCGTGCGGCCGTGGCAGCTGCCAGCTCCTGGGCTGATCCCAGCATCTTCCTCCTCCTCCCTGGGCAGAGGAAGGATTCGTCCAGGGGAGGGATTTGGGCTGGTCAGTGATGCCAGCCAGGAGCTGAATCCAGCACTGCAGAGCCTGGGGGGTGGTGGGCCAGGCTGAGGCCCAAGGCACTCGCTTCAGCAGTGGCAGCAGTAAAAGCAGCGTGCCCTGTGCCAAGGGCGAGAGCCGGGAGGGCTGCTCGAGGGCTCCTGCCTTCCTCAAGCTAAAAATAAGCTGCTGGCCCTTGTGGTGCTGCCTCTGCTCCCACCGGGGGGGCCGGGGGTGGGCAGGGGGCAAAACTGGGCTGGAGTGGACCGCAGGGGACCATGGGGGAGCTCAGCCCTGCACTGTGGTTACAGGGCCTGCCTGGGACCCGGTGTGACCTTTGCTCTTTGAGCATCGGATCCAGTGATCAGATTTTCAGGTCTGGGCTCAGATTTCGGGCAGAAGGTGTCTGATTTTCAACCCGGTTTCCCAAGATGCTAATTAAGGACCCTGCTGCAGCAGCTAGAGCTTTACTGTCCCTTTTCCACCCCTCGCTTGCCCAGGAGGTGCCGATCACCCCGGCCAGCCCCGTGGCATGCCCTTGGCTTTTTTCTTCTCGCCCTTTGTTCCTGCTTGGAAATGCTGATGCTTTGTCTGTCTCTGCTTCAGCCCTCCTAGAGGCTTAGTGCCGCAGCATTGCTGTGCTCTGGCTCTTCATCTCTCTTCCCAACTTCTCACCAGCTACTTAAAAGTAACCCCAGGTTGTTGGAGCAGTTGGCTGCTCCAGGCAGAACTTGGGCTGCAGGGATACTTTTTAACTGGTGGTGGAAAATCCACTCTCTTGCCCATGCCATCTTGCCCTCTGTCGCTGCTGCAGGCAGCCAAGGGATGTGAGGATGAGCGCGAAGATGACTTGGTCCTCGAGCATCTTCCCATCTCATCTCCCTTCTGTAGGGGCTGAAGTCCCCACCTTATCGTTGGCTCTGCAGTCCGAGCCAGGCTGTACCCCAGGGGAGGACAACAGGCATGATCTCCTGGCCGTGAAATTCAGGGCAGGGTGTCTCAGTTGCTGTGTGAGGCTCCCGGATCGGTGCGGCACCTGTACAGCCTGCCGGTCCCGTGCGCCGGGAGAGCCGCCTCGGTGCTGGCTGTGTACAAAACCGTGCCGTGACATATCGCTGCAGCTGGCAGGCAGCAGCGCACCGTGCCGAGCTTCCCTGGGGTTCCCAGCCCAGCGCCGCCTGCTCCAGGGGGGCTTTCTGCTGGTGTTGGGCTCTCCCGTGGGCACGTGGCTGTGCCGGGAGCACGGATCTGGCATGACCTCTGGGATGGAGACAGCCTGGGGGTGACCCAGGCTGGGAGGGAGCTTGTGCTCCAGTGTGAACCTGAGTTAAATATTATTCCTGCCTTTAGAGCAGGGAGGTTGTTGCAAGGAGGGGGATTGCAGGGAAACGAGGGCAGGCTGGATTTGTGGCTTGGTGATGCTGGCAGTTGGTAAAGCTGGGCTGGTGATGGAGCAGCCCGAGCTGCTGCTGGGATGAATTGTACCTCGCAAGGGTCGCATTGCTAGTGACAGCCCCGCTGCTACAGAACAGGAGGAAAGCTGTAATAACAACCCACCTCTACGCATTACTCAGTGCAGGGGACTTATCCCGTGTGCGGGCAGAGCTAGCAGAGACCTGACTCTGTTTGCCTGGGGATGCTGGGCGAAGTGGGGGTGAATCAGCCGCAGGGAGCCGGGACCAGAAACTTGGCTTGGCTGCAGAGAAGCTGCAAGCACGGCTGATCTTTCCTGGGTGTCCTGGTGCAGACGTGGCTGTGAGTCACCGCATCCTGCTTGGGAAAGTGTGGGGACCCAAAACTTTCATCGCAGCATGATGGGGATCCCTGCTGGCCCCAGGGATGGGTCCCCGGTGGGTGCTGCTGTGCCCACCCTGTTCCTCTGTGGGAGCTGGGCTGTGCTCATCACTCAGGGATGTATCTGTGGAGCCGGGGGGACCCTTCCCATAGTCAGAAACTCCTGTGTCCCGGCTTGAGCTACGAAAGTATGAAGCTCTGCAGCCTGCATTTTCCAGTGTGACTAGTGCTGGCTATTTTTAGTTGTCCAAATTAAGCTTGGCTAAATGATGTCTTTTGAGGTTTGTTTGAGGGAGGAGGCCTGAAGTGGTGTTATTTCCCAAGTGACGAATTGCTCTTAAATCTGACCCCAAATGGACTGCCTGAAAATGAAGGGAAGGACTGAAACAGCTGACTGTGCTTGGGCATCGTTTCCTCCCCAGAGAGCTGCAGGGCACCTGGGGGTGTTTCCCGAGTGAGCAGGAGATCTCCTTGGGGAAGGAGAAAGCAAGCAGCCAAGACCCGCTCACCTCCGTGTGTGGAAAAAACCATCAGTATAACCTCATCTTGCTACCTGCTTCGGCCTCCCCAGCGATACGCCGTGCTCCCAGGAGCCAGCCTTGCAAACGCCCGTCTGCTCTGTAGCGTATTAAGTCCATGGGGGTGCTCTTCCCAGGGCAGCTTGAATTACTCGGCGTGTGCTGGGTTCCAAATGCAGCTCCTGGAGGAGACGGCTGCTTTGCCTGCTGGGGGAGGAGGCTGGAGCCATGGGTCGGGGTGCTGAGGTGTTGCTCTGTAGGTGCCTGTTTTGGGGGAGGCTTGTCCAGGGGTGATGGAGAGGTGACGGCCCGTGTACCCAGCATGTGCTCGAGGGCTGGGTGCAGCCATGGCCCAAGCCCTGATGAGCCAAAATCTGTCTGCAACATGCTCCAGCTCCGCGTCCGCTGCTAAATTCTGTTGTGCTAACTCCTGACCTGCTGCCTTTTATCTCTTTCCATTTGTTGCTTCCCTTCTTGGCGTTGTTTTCCCACTCTTTCCACCACCCCATCCGTGCCTGCCATCTGCAAACACGCTTGTCTTCTGGGCGCCTGGTCCCACCTCGCTGGGCACCAGTTTGGGCATCCGGCACTGCCTTTACCTGGTGCAGCCCTTCTTCCTCCTTCCCTTTCCTGCAGCGTCTGGGTGTTTCTCTGCAGGGCAGCAGCCGGGGGATCCTCTTGCTCCTGCAATTGAACGTGAAATGCATCAAGTCCTTGCAAGATGTTGCAGATTGTGCTTCTGCAGCACGGTCAGGGGGACTTGTGCTGCTTGCAGGTGTCCTCTGCTCTCTGTGGGCAGATGCAGCCTGGAGCGAGGAGGCTGGGGGTGTTTCCTGCCCTGCCTGGCACTTCCATTCAGGGGACTGTCTCTTTTCCCTTTGGAAAGAACAATGAGGGATCCTCCCTTCCTCCTCCTGCTCCCCTGGATGCAGCTGCCTGCAGAGACTGGCCTCACTGTTTTTCAGCCCCTGAGACCTTGCCGTGCTCCATCCCTGCTCAAGGTGATCTGTTTGGGCAGAGCATCACCAAGAAGGGACCCAGAAAGGCAGGTAGAGAGGGGAGGGGCTTCCCCGAATCTCAGCCTCCTCACCCTGGGCTGGCTGCCTCCCGTCAGGGCTGTGTAGGAGCAGGGTGCTTCCCGGGCAGAACAAGCCCAGGTTGTGCTGGGGGACCATGAACGGTGCTGGGGGACCCCGAGCCAAGCAGGTTCCTCTGGCACAGACTTGTTTTTTGCATTTCCACTATCCCTGTTGTGCAGAGAGCAAAACCACTAGCCCTGACCCTGCCTGGGGTCAGAGGATGGTGCAGAAGGTTGATGGAGAGGATGACGAAGGACCCCACTACTATGGGCATCTGCCCCCGTGTGCATGGGGCAGCTGGGAAAATGTGGGGGCAAAGAAGTGGAGCCAGAGCTTTGGGAGCGGAGGGGATTACAGCATGCCGAGCAATCCTGGGTAGGGTGCCTGGGGCAGGAGGAGGAGGGGGAATCCTGGCCATGCAAAATACCAGGCGCCGGGTGGGTATTGCATTTTTTCTGGCTATGTCGTGAGCAGGCTCATCGCAGGCAGCACATCCCCCAGGCACGGGCCAGCACGTCTGCTGCCCGTACCCCGGTGCCAGTCCGGCACTGGGCTCTGGTGTCACTGGGGAGCTGCCGGGAGCCAGGCTGCAACACCAGCCGCTCGCTTTATTCCCCGTGGATCGCCTTGCTCTGTCTCCCGCCTGCTGCGCTGCATGCTGCCAACAAAACGCCCCTAACACCCAGATTGCGGCAGTAATCTCTGCCCTATCGCTGCTAAAGCTGCTATTATCCCCCAGATTAGCGCTGGTGCTTAGATACCCACCTGTATAAATGCCGGTGATAGGCAGGGACTGTTATAAAGTCTCCCACAGCTCCTGCGCCTCCAGGTCCAGCCAGTACCAAGCGGCTGGTGTCCGGCAGTCACCTCAGCTGACCCCAGGGCTCGGCTGTGCCACGCGGGGCTGGTTTGTTCCTCTTGCTTGGGGGCTGGGCAGAGGCTGCAGGGCTTTGGGGCTGGCCCTGCGCTAGCGGGGGGCATCGCTTGCTGGGGTGGTGATGCCAGGCAGTGTAAGCCTCCCCATGCAGCAGAATGTCCTTATCCCTGTTGCATCTTGTCTCGGCTCTGCAGCGAGTGTCTCTGCTTGAAGTAGAGCTCAACCGAAGCTTGGGACTCTTGACATTGTTGCAGGTTTAACAGCAGGGTTTTCTTTTGCGGGGGTGACCTGCAGACTGCCCTACCCCAGCTCTATTGGGTGCAATTTATGGGCACGAAGGACGTGTGCAGTGGCAAAGCATGGGGTGTGGGTCAGTGCCAGCGGGGCTGGAAGGCATCATCCCACCTGGAGGGATGCAGGAAGTGGGAGCCTTGCCAGCAGCTTCACGCTGGCACTTGAGGAAAGGGATATCCCAGTTTCTCTGAGTTACTGGTGCAGCTGGAAGCCTCTGGGGCGTTGCCCGAAGCGCAGGGGGAGGGAGCGCGTGGGGTTTGAGACGCTGCATAAACAGGATGGCAGGTCAGGACGGTGCTGGGCGCCCGGGGCGCAAGGGTGTGTGCATGCGTGGGGAGCACGGAGGTGAGGACGGGGGCTGGGAACGGCGGTGCCGGGAATGGCGGTGCCCAGCGCGCCGGGGCTCTGCCGCCAGGTCGGGGTAGCAGTGGCATAGCAGCAGGTCTGCTCTGGTTTTGGGGTGCAGAGGGGACGGTCCCCAGCTGCCATTGGGAGCAGAGTATGCAACACCTGTGAGAATGTCAGCGATGGTGCCGCTGCCAGCACCGAGCGATGCAGCAAACCCCCCGGCCGGGGGTTAAGCCAGCCTCTCTGCGAGGGCTCAGCCTAGGTAAGGTGACTTTTAAATACATCGGCACTTAATTAAAGCATGTTAACAGTTTTAAACACTGTTGACACCTAGTGTAGGCCAAGGACGTAATAATGCTGGGAATGCGTTAGCTGGTTGTGGATTACCTTGGGGCTGTGGCTGGCGCTTGTGGGATGTGTGGCTCTAACAAAGAGGCTTTGAAGAGCAGATCGGGTGCATGTTTTGGCTGTCCAGCCCCACATGCTTCCCCCTGCGCCCCTCCTGCCCTGGCCGGGCTGGGGATGCTGCGGAAAGGGGTGCCCCCGAAGAATTGGGGCGGTGGGATGCAGCCACGTGCGTGTGTGAGAGCCAGGGCTGGCGTGTCTAAGTGGGGTGAGGGCTGGGTGCTCTGTGGGTCGCCCCTTGTGTGGGGTGGGTGTCTGAGATGGGTGTCCCCTTGCCTGCAGCCTCTCCCCACCCGCCACAGCAGCTGGCTCCTGCCCCATGCCAGCGTGCTGCTCTCCTCCCTGGCATTTCACATCCCTCAGCCCCGTTCCTGCGTGCGCAGCTTTACTTCAATATTTATTTTTTCAAACCAATTCCTGCTGTTTACTTAAATAACTGGTTCTCCAGCTGCAGGACGCACAGGGCGGTGGGGAATGGGGAGGGGGACCCTGGGAGCCTTGCGGGGGGCCAGGGGTGTATGTGCACCCTCCTGGGGCATTCTGCCTTATCCCAGCAACTGGCTCAGATTAGCTTTTCCTTCCCCAGCCCCTCCCCGTGCTCTCCTGGCCCATCTGGCTCTCTCCTCTTATTTATTGGTACATATTTTCCAGGCTCTGATTTGCCTCTTCGGCAAAGCTGCTGCTTTGCCCAGATTTGATCTCCCGATGATATCACGGGCTTTGCTCTTGCAAGGGTCTAATTTGGTGCCCGGGATGCAGGCTTTCTTCCCTCGTATAAATATTGCCTTTCGGTCTTCTGTGTCTCTCCCGCTCTCCCTCCCTCCCTTTAATTAGACTTCTTACTGCATGGAACAGTTTGCAGTTATATATGGAAAACAGCCTACACTTTCCCAGGAGCAGGGCATGTCGGGAAGCGAAACGGCGAGCAGCCGGCGCGCTCTCCCTGGGAGCGCGTGTGTTTTTCCTATCGCAGACACACTTTTGCCAGCTTTATTTTTTTAACCCTTTGGGGCGAGGAGGGGGCTCACAGGCACCCCCCTGGCTGCTTACTCTTCCCCTTTGCCTGAAAAAATCCCTTCTCTGCTTGGACTTTTAAATGGAAAAATATGGATTTACCGCTGGTATGGTCTGGCATGAGGGATACCTTGTAGCTGGGATTGGAGAAGTTAGCTGGTGCCCGGCACGCCGGCTGTCTGGGATGTGATCTGGAGCTGGACTGCACAGGAGCCCTTGGAGCTGAAACAGTTGGGGGCTGTGGGTGCTGGATGCCTGGATCCAGGGGCACCCATCCCATCCCCCTTGCCCTGATGGAGAGGGCATTAGGAGGGGTGTTCCTCTCCTCAGCCATTTGCTGTGTCCCTAGGGCTGCTGCCAGCCTCGCGGTCAGGATCTGAGCGTTGGGTCACCCCTCCTGCTGTCCCAGCCCACTCCCGGCGGCTGCTGAGGGACAGCTGGCCCTGCTGGGGTTCCCCTCCAGTGCATC
The DNA here is from genome assembly GCF_949628215.1 of Phalacrocorax aristotelis. Lineage (NCBI taxonomy): Eukaryota > Metazoa > Chordata > Aves > Suliformes > Phalacrocoracidae > Phalacrocorax > Phalacrocorax aristotelis. Next base: position 4,966,532 of record NC_134296.1, read on the forward strand.
CCTGCTTTGGGGCATCCCCTGCTCACTGGGAGGGCCATGCAACCCAGCAAGCCGCCAGCTTTCCCCGTGGTGTCAGACAAGCTCTGTTTCCCCTGCCTTAGTTTCCCTTGCTATGAACATGAGGGATATTTTTTTATTACTGCTATTTTGGGTTTTTTTGCATGGGCTTTTTCTCTTCTCCGGGTGGGGCAGGAGGAAGCAGCTCATCACAGTGCTCTGGTGGAGAAGGTTAGTGCTGCGCTCACCCAGATGCCTCCGTGGGTCTTGGGGTGCCCTGTGGTACCCTGAGACTTGAGGGTTCAACCTCTCCTCCCAGCTTCCAGAAGCAGATGCTTCTCCCAGCAGCTGCTGGGAGGAAGTGACGGGACCTATTTTAAGCCCCCGGGGATTTTCAGGGTAGGAATCCCCTGTCCCTGTGTAATACTGCTAAAAATATCATGGCTGTACCCATGCGTCCTAGCCGATAGCGCTCTTGTTCTCTGGATGTTACTCTGCTTGTGAGACTCCCTCGTGCTCTGTAGGTTGGTTCTTTCCTGCTGGTTTTTACTTTATTTTAAGCTAAGCTGTTCCTTCGCTTCCTGAATAGGATGTAGAAAGGTGGGAGTCAGGCCTGCTGGGATCTCTTCCCTGCTCAGGGGCTGGGAGATGGCTGATGCTATGCTCAGGTGTGGTGTTGCCTCAGCTTCCCCATCCGTGTAAGGTGGAGGGGTACGTGGGGACCCAGGTCCTCTACCTGCTGGAGATCACCTGCACACATTGTTCATGGGCTGCCTCATCCAATGGGAATCTGCAGGTGCCGGAGCAGCGGGGATGGGTGAGCCTCCCGGAGCATCCCTGCCTCTCCCCTTGCTCCCCTGAGTGGCACGGTGCTGGGCTGGCAGCGAGGCCTGCGGGTGAGCTGGGTCGGGCTCAGCTCTGCCTGAGCCCCTGCCAAAGCGTTGGCGTCCTCTGGCTGCGCCTCTGCCCCGGGAGCAGCTTGCAAGGTCGCTGGAGCAGAAAGCACCCATCCCTCAGCGCAGGGCTCTTGGCTCCCCCCGTCTTGCTTTCTGCACAAGTCCTTGGTTTTAATCCCATCCTCCTGGCCCGTGCCCTCTCCTCCAGCCGCCTGGCCGGGGCGGATGGCTGCTCCCAGCCATACCCCGTGCATTAGCACTTCTGCTCCGCAGGGGCCGGCTGGGAGAGCCCCAGCCTCCCAGCATCACTGTGCCATGCAGGAGCTGGGTGAAGCTGTGCAGGGACAGAGCATCTGCCTAGGGGTGGGACCCCTGGCTGCCCACCAGCCCTGACGGGATGGTCGGGCGTCATCTCCCTCCTGCAGCGGGGCACCGAGGCTGATGGGCATCCAGGTGTGCCATGAACCGGCAGGATCCAGGTCGGTCTGAGCGCAGGGCTGGGATGCAACTGTATCTCGATGTCCATCCCGGGAGCAGCCCAGGCAGGGCTGTGGTGCTGCAAGAGGGGTTTGAGAGATGAAGCCACCACGGATCCCCAGGCGTTGTTTGCTGCCTTATTCCTATCATCAAGTGCTGTTTCAAGTCAGCCGAATCCCAAACCTTGCCCAAGTTGCTTTGGACTTGTTTGCTGTAAAACAGCACTAAGCCAAGCCCAGGACCAGGTCTGCAGTGGGGCTGAAGTGCAGGTGAGAGGGTGACCCCTGTGAGTGGGGAAGCTGTGGGGTGCATGGTGGGCCAGCCTGGTAGGAGCCGTCTGCCCCGGACCCCTCCCCATCAGGGCACTGCAAGACAGATTCAGCTGGAAGGAGGGGAAAAAAAAAAGAGCTGCAGTAAAGAGTTGCCCAATACATGTTAGCTGATGCCTTATCGCGCGGCGGCGGGTGCCTGGTGCCTTCTGTGCTCCATGAGGAACCTGTTTCCCTGTGCCGGGAGGGAGAAGGGGTCGATGAAGCCTCGTGCCGGGGTCCAGCGCAGCCCCCTGGTCTGGCAGCACTGGGTGCTCTGGGGCTCTGCAACGCACCTGCTGCCTCTGCCTCGGTGAGGTGCCCGGTGCTGGCAGAGGGGTGGCAGGAGGGGATGCTGTGCCCTGCTGGAGGCTTGAGGGCTGCAGGTATTTGCTGGTACAGAAGAGGCTGGGGTTTGCCTTCTGCATACTTCTGCATTCCTCCACCGGCTGCACTACCTTGTAAAGCACAAAAGAATAATGAGAGGAGCTGGGGTGATTTAGTGCAGGCGCCAGGAGAGAAATACCAAGGCCTTAGATGGAAACATTCCCCTTGACAGTTCGCCTGGAGACTCCCTCCTTTCTCTGGTTGGTTTTTTTTTTTTTCCCCCCACCCCCCCTGAAATTCCTGGGCTGCTGCACCCTGTGGCGTGGGGAAGCCCAGGGGCGCGGGCAGATTCCTGAGCCCCCAGCGTGGAGGAGGCGGCTGCGCTGGAGGCTCTGATGGCTGCACCGGTGGCTTTTGCACAGGGATGCGTCATGCCAGGGCTTGGGCAGCGGGAGCCACGGGCTGCCCTGGGTCCTGGGCTGGCAGCGGGCTCGGTGCAACAGGTTTTGGGGAGCCGCGTCATGGATGGCTGCATCCGTGCTCGTTCCATGCCTCCGCAGCGCACCCGGTGCTCTCCTGCCTCCAGCCTCTTCCCTGCCTTTTGCAAGAACTAATTGCTGCCTTGGGCATGCAAAAAAACCCAACAGTTTTCCTACCTTCGTTAACAGGAGGCAAAATACTAGCAAAAATGGAGCCATGGCAGCTGTAATTAGTGGGCTGACGGCAGCTGCTCGCATTCCCTGCGGAGTGGCCTGCAAAGGGAGATGCACTTTTGGAGGAGGTTGTTTCTGCTTTGCCTTTCATTTGTGCTTTCTCTGTAACCTTGGTCCCTGGTGCATGTCTCAGAGCCGCCATCCTTCCTTTTGGTCCCCACAGCCCGGTGGGAGGTGGAAGAGAAGGAGAATGGTGTGACGCTGCTCGGGGCGGGATGATGCTCTTGTTTCTTCCCCATCCCCGGTCGCTCCGGTGTTTGTGCACCCTGTGCGGGGCCGAGTGTGCAAACCTGGCCGGGGGGTGACGCCCCGTTTGGGGACATGAGCACTGACTTGTGCCCTTGCATGCGGCAGCCCTCGGCGCGCGTGCTGGCGGTCGCTGCGCACGCAGAGCACGCCGTGCACGCTACCTGCGCTCTTGGCACCCAAGCGAGCGCTCGTCCTGCTCCCGTCAGCGGGGAAGCATGTGCCTCGGTGGAGGTGTGTGGGAGAAATACTACGGGCTCTGCCATCCGTGGGCTGGTGCAATTCATGCTCCAGCGGCAGGGGAGGGCAGGGAGCTGGGGCTGGTGGCGGTGACATCTCAGGGCCAGCAGCTCCTTCCCGTGCCTTTGACAACGCGTGTCACTCAGAGCCAGCGACCGCGTGTGACAGCGTTACACGTTGCCTACGGTAACCGGGTGCTTTTTGTGTGTGTGTGTCCCCACCCTCGCGTCACCTCCGGCGTCCTAGCTCGCAGACACGGTGAGGTGCGTAGGAGTTGGCACCGCGTGGGAGTTTGGGAATTTTAACTTGCTGTGTTGCGGAGCTGCCGCTGCGCCTGCGGGGCTGGCGGTTCTCCCCGTGGGGATGCGGGAGGAGATGCTGCTGCCTTTCCCCGGGGTGCTGCCATGGGGTCTGCTGGTGGGTTAGTGTAGCAGAAGCCCTGAGCTCCTCCTGACCCCGCAGCGAATTCCTGCTGGAGTTGGAGTTTGTGTAGTGAAAACGCTGGTTCCTCGGCTGCAGCATTGGCCCTGTGCTCTGGGCTAAGTCGCTTCTGGACAGTGACTCGGTTTCCCCTGGCACGGTGTTGCTGCTGCCAAGGTCTGCCAGGCCTGTGTGAGGCCCGAGCACTTCCTGAGTGTTTTGCTGGCTCCTCTTCCAGCTGCAGTGCCCGGAGGGGGCTCGTTTAGTCCCCCCACTCTTGAAAGATGAAGGCTGGGAGCTTCTTCCCCCACTGAATTTCAAGGGAAATGAGAGGATCTTGCAGTCATTGGGGTCTTCCCCATCCCAGGACTTCGGCTTTTGCATTTACCCTTCCCCACGTGCAGCACCCTGGGGTGCAGCAGCTGTGGGATGGGTGTCGCTGGGGTTTTCCCACTGGCGGGCCCTGGGGTGGCCCCAGTGGGGAGGGAAATGCCACCGTCCCCTCCCCTGGGGTGCCGCACAGCCCGCCCTGAGGCAGCGTGCTCCACGAAGGAAGGAAGCGGATGCAGCGGTGGGAGGAGGTGCTGGCGAGGAGGTAACGTCCCATGGGCACCGCGGGTGCCTGCCCAGGGGATCCCCACCGGGGAACGACGTCTGGTGTCTGGCGCCCAGGGGAAGGAGCAAGGAGAGGTGGATGCCAGAGTTACTGGGGGAAGAGGGGACAGATCCTGCTCCCTTGCTGCATGGGTGCTGGCACAGGGTGCTGTGAGTGGAGCACAAGTCTGTCTGGGGTGTTTTGGGCTGGTCTTGTTCCTCCTTGCCTCTTGCACCCTCCCCTGCTTGGGGCATGGCCCCTCTTTGTGGCGCTGGGGTGGAGGGTGTGGGTCCCCATGCTGTGACCTTTGCTGCTTACTTTAACGGCTGCGATCCTGCCCCTCCTCCCTTCTCGGCTGCGAGCAGGCGCTGGGGGAAGCACTTGCTCCTGAGGGTCAAAATCCTCCCCAGGGTGCGCCAACGTGCTGCGGGCTGCACCTCAGGAACCAGCCCTGGCCCTCCGGAGCGTGCGGTTTGCCGCCCTGAGTCATCGACTCAGCTCTTTCCACCCATCTCTCTCCCGAGGAAGTGATAGCACCCCGTAGCTCACGGGGTATCCTCTCTGGGTGTCCTCCCTGGGGTGCCCCGGCCGCCCGGCACTGGAGGGGTTAAGCGTGCGGCCGGCGAGCGGGGAAAGCTTGCCATGGGTGTTGCTGTAACAAGGAATCGAGCACTGCCGTCTGCACATTGCGATTTGGTGAGTGTGCAGGGGAGGGGCCCCGATCCCAGGCGTGGGGGGTGTGCTACAGGCCCCCCCCCCCCCTCAACAAAGGGTGGGGGGGGCTCCGCTGCAGCGCAGAGGGGGAGGTGGGTGGGGGCTCTGTTCCTGCTCAAAATCCACCAAAGTGTCGGTGTCATCATGGCCTGGGGATGGCTTCGTGCTCTGTGTCACCCTGGGCATGTCACTTTTCTTCGGTCCTGCCTCTGCCATGGGAGATGGACCTGGCTCAGCCCCGGCAGGCGCCGAGCTGGGGAGTCGCACACCCCCCGTCCCCCCCCAGTGCCTGCCAAGGGCAGCATCTGCCCAAGGATCTCGTCTCTGTCAAAACCAGGCAGGGTCTGTTGTTTGATGGTCCTGGTACAGACCCCCTGCTCCAGGGAGCCCCGCGTGCTCCCTGGTGTCTCCTTGCATGCTTGGCCTTCCCTGCTCCAAGGGGCTGCAGCGGCTGCCTGGCGGGGTCCCTTCCCCACCCGAAACACCCTCCACCAGCAGCAGCGCTTAACACGTCTCTCTCGGTGATTTTTCTTGGTAGATGCAGCTGCTCTGGTGGCTTTTCAGCTCTCTCTCCCATTAGAGCATCCACGTGGACCACAGCTCCCAGCAGCCGATGGCGGGTGCTGGGCAATGGTGGGGTCCGTGCAGTGGGAAGGAGAGCTGGGAGAGCTGCACCGTCTCTCCTGGGGCACTTCCCAGCGAGCAGGCAATAAAAGGTGCTTCAGGCCCGTTCTTCTGCCTTAACTGGCTGCTTTTGGAGCCAGTGTGCCTGTCTGGAGAATTGGTCTGTCCGTGTGGCTGTGCTCCAGGGCTCAGCACAGCCTCTCCACTGGGGATGGAGCTCAACTTTTAATTTCCAAAAAGAAAAAGCTTAAACCCAGGCCAGGAAGGGTAATTCTGGGGTTTGGGGGTTTTTCTCCCCACTTGGCAACATAATGTAAAGCTGTTAGGGATGCTGTTTGAGTTTGCCATGGCAACCTACAGCAGCCGAGTGTTTTGAGCACCCCATCCCTGAAGCAGGAGAGGAGGCAAACCTCAGCGGGTGCTGCTGGGCTGCGGGCAGCCTCTGTGCCGATGCAGCTGGGCAGGTGCTTGGGGAAGGTGATAAACTTTGATCCCAATGGCCTGAGGTTTGCTCAATCGCCTGATCCTGCCTGGCTGAGCTGCCCTGCCAGCTCGGCAGGGTTTGTGGCTCTGGGCAGGGGAGGCGGTGGCTGGTGTTGCTTTTCCTTGGCCATGGTGCTTTCTGCCCTGGATGGTGGGTGATGTCCAGCTGGAGCGAGATGTGGGGAGAGCTGAGCTGGGGGTGGATTTCCCCTTCACAGGTTAAAAAAACCCGCCCGAGCTTGGTTGGGGCTTGCTCAGTCTCTGGTCATCTACGGGGTGATGCTCACGTCTGCCTGCTGGGGTCCGGTCCAAGAGTGCTGGGCTGAGCACGGAGGATTCATGCTCTTGCCCGGTGGCCCAGCAATAGCTGCTCAGGCAGCAGCCACGGTCTGGCTTATGCTGGGCTGCCGCTGCCGTGGGCTGTGCCACTGGCGTGACACCGAGACCACTCGTGGCTTGGCTGAAGGTGTCACGTGTGACACTTCCAGCTGATTTTTTTTTTTCTCGTCCCTCTCTGAGCAGCCCACTTTCCTCTCCCCCATGTTTAAAAGCCAGTGGGTCCCTTTCCTTATGCCAGCAGCCGCTCTGCTGCCCGGAGCAGGCACACGCAGAGGGCTTCTCCGGCCCAGTGCTGGCCTGCGGCCGCTCTCCCCAGCCAGGACGGAGGTGTAATGCAGCCGTTTATTATTCTGGGCAGGTTTGTCTGCAGCACCGCATTGGCTTTGCTGCTCCTCGCCAGCCGCTCCCTCCTTCCCAGAGCATGCACGCTCATTCCCCCCAGCTCACACCCCGGCCCACAGGTCGAGAGGGTCCGTGTCCTTTGCCACTGCCACCCCCAAACTCCTTTATGCCTGCAGCTGCCCTTGTCCTGCTCGGGATGCCATTTGGGAGGCGATGCCGCACCGCCAGTGCTCAGGGGGTCCCGGGCAGCCGGTTCCTGGGCAGGGCAGGGCAGTCGGGCTCCTGCTCGGGCTCTCCCACTTGAGCTGTGATTTCTTGCCTTGTGTGCCAAGGGGACCCTCGGGGAGCACTTCTTTCTCTCCAATGCCTGGGGGCTCTGGAAATGAATTGTTAGAGTTAGGGACAGCCTGCTGAATGCTGCTGGAGTCATTAGGAGCTCGTTAGAGCATTAGCTGTTAGGGAAGCCTGAGTGCAGCGCTCGGCTTGCCTGGGACAGATCCTTCCCAGCCTGGCCAGGGAGCGCAGCAGCCTGTCCTGTGCCGGCAGAATGGGGCAGAGACGGGCCAGGAATGGGTCTCTGACCTGGCTGATGCTCTCACCCCAAACGGGCTGGAGGAAGGATGCTCAAAGCGGATAGCAGGAGCCTTCCCCTGCCACGGTCCCTCCTTTCTTGACCGGCAGAGCCTCGTGGCTGAGCACGGGCTGGTGGTGATCAGTGCACTGTGGGCTCCGTCAGGGGTAATTATGGACTAGGCCATTACAGTATTAATTAACTGTCTGTCTCTTAACCTCTGAGCTCTCCTCAAAGATGTTCGTTGCTATGAAAGAGGAAAAAATTAGTGTGTTGAGGTGGGGGGAATTATCTTTTTTTTTTTTTTTTTTTTCCCTCTTTATCAGCAGGAGTTTGCTTAATTGGACCCGCCATCTCCTACCTCCCGCTGCCAGCAGTTTTCGTGCCTTTAAATGATAGATGAGCTCGGCTCCCTGGGGAGCCACAGGGTGACCGGGCTGGGCATGGGCAAGGATACTGGTGCCCCAGCTGGTGCTGGTGATCTCTGCTTTATGGGGCAGCAGCAACGCTCTGCCCTGAGGGTGCAAGTTTGGGTGCCTGAGGAGCAGCAGTGCTGTGGGGGAGCACGTCCCTGTGCTCCCCATCCCTTTGCCGCCTGCAGCTGATGGAGAGGACCCTCCCATGGCGGTGGCATCGCTGGTGTCCCTGAGGTCTGGTTGGTGCCTGTTGCCTCCCGATAACGCCAGCAGCCACCCTGAGCGTTGCTGGCAGGGAGGGGAGCTGCTCACAGGGGCCAGGTCCTGGGTCGGGTGTGCAGGGAGGGGTTGGTTTTTCGGGGTCTTGCTGTCCCAGGGGTTGCAAAGCTGGTGTGACCAGGGCTGGAATCAGGGTCATTTGCTGCGGGGATGGCCCAATGATGGTCTGGTGCCCGTCTATTGGGTTTGCAAGGGCTGGTGCATTGCATGTGCTCCTGGGAAGCAGCAACGGGCATTTTCCCTCCTTCTTCCCATTCTCATCTGGCTGCTTGGCTTCTCCAGCCAGTTGTTCTGCCACCTCTGTCTCAGTGCTGATGCTGCCTTAGGGGCCATTCCCCTTCTGTTATTTATTTATATTGCTCTAGGAAAGACTTTATTTTCTCTCCATAAAGAGCCTCTGTTGCAGACTCTTTGCCTCTGTAGTGCTGGAGGGGTGTCTGGGAGCATCGCTGCTGGCATCTGAGCTTGGGAGAAGAGCCGGAGGGTGCCTTGGGTGAGAGGAAGCCCTTTCCCCCTCTGGCCCATGCTGCTCCGCCTGCTCCTTCCATGTCCCTGCCTGTCTTTCATGCCTGTCCTCTCTGCCAGGGATGCCAGGGGGGACCCCAGACCCCAAACCCTTGGGGAAGGGGGGAGCTGTGGGATGCTTGTGGTCTCTGCCTGGCCACAGCGCTTGGGTCTTGCTGGTTGAAGCGGTTTTGGGGCTCGCCTGCTCTCGCTGTCAGGGCTGGGGTGTAACCTGCCTGGCAGTGGTTTGGGGTTTTGAGAGCTGAGGCTGAGCCCGCTCGTCCTTCGAGGGGACGGCGTGAGAGCTTGCAAGCAGAATACAGAGGGCTTCCTGAGACAGCCTGAAAAGGGTCATTAATGCAAAAGCCTCTTTATTTTAGAGAAACATGCAGGTTTTAGTAGCTTCTCTGGTTCCTGCCAAATCTTTCTGCTGATTAAAAGCCCACTGGGTCCTGCGAGCCCCTTTCCATCAGTGCCGGCTAGCTTGGTGGGATGCGATGCTTACCTGTTGGCAGTGCAGTAAGCCGGTGCTCCCACCCTGGGACAGCAGCCTGCGGAGGAAGCAGCTGTTTTCCACTGCCGAGATGTATTTTTAAACCAAACTGAATGGGAGTGTTTTTCTGGGCCGGGCAGCTGAGGGTTGAGTGAAGAACCACCTGGGCGCCCTTCCTGCCCGGCCCCGCGCGCTGCCGGAGCTGCTGCCGCCGGTTTTCCCTGCATCGTGGCCAAGTGCCTGTGAAATGCCCCAGTCCGTGCCGAGCCTATCTGAGCTCCCTGCAAGGTCAGCTTCTGCTCATCCGGGTTTTTTGGTCAAATCATGCTGAGCCCAGGGACGGGTGAACTGGCACCTCCAAACCATGTTATTTCTCTTGGGTGCCCACCCTCAGGTGCCATTGCTCCCACTCACCCGTGCTGTGGGGTGCAAGCATTTATTAGCAGACCTCCTAATGCCGGTATTTTTGTTTCCCATCTTGTTGTTGCAGCTCCAGTTGCTGTGGTATCCAGGGAGCCCTCCTCCTTCTGCGGGAGATGCACGCTGGTCGTTGCTAAGGTCGCCTCCGCGGTAACATGCACATCCTGTTTACACCTTTATCTGGAGAAGTTGGGCTTGGTTAGAGGCACCCTCTTCACCCGGGCAGCCCCCAGGGAAGGGGTCGCACTGAGCATCCCCTCGCCGGACCCTCGAGGGAGGGCGCTGCAGGAGCCGCGAGCCGGCGTCGCCACCGCCGCGCCAGCAAGATGACGAACAACGTGGCCGACCACCACCCCGGGAACTCGGTTGCTGAAGGCAACCATGAGGGGGACTTTGGTTGCTCCATGGTGGAGCTCAGGAACCTCATGGAGCTGAGGAGTGCTGAGGCAGTCGCCCGGCTCAATGACTCCTACGGCGGCGTGCAGAATGTCTGCAAAAGGTTGAAGACGTCGCCAGTTGAAGGTAAGTGGCCGTCCTGCAGTCTGCAAGGTGGGACCACCTGCTCGGTTCCGGCTGGAGCCATGCAAGGCTGGTGGCTGGAGGGTGGTGGCTCCAATAACTGTCTTGTGGCTGAGCTCAAAGCGTGGTCCCATTGCACCAACCACCCACTGCAAGCCTTGGCGGAGATGGCTCCCCGCATCTTAATAAAATTATAATTTAAAGTAGAGAAGGAGGAAGAAGAAAGAGAAGCATCTTCCCTGGGGTTCCCCCCGAGGCATGGCCTGGAGCCCCACGTCCCCTGGGAGGATAGAGTGGAGGCGGGATGCGGGCAGGGGTGAGGAGCTGACGGGGTGTAAGAGGGGCATGTGGGGGCTCCTCTCTGCAGCCCAGCTGCTGCCCCACAGGTCGATGTCAGCCTTTCCCCTGTTTAATAATTTACAGCGCTAACGGCAGGGCTGCGTGGGGTGCGGGTGAAGGAGAGTGTAAAGGTTGGAGCGTGCCCAGGGAGGTGGCTGGGCTGTGTGGGGCTCGTTTGCAGGGTGTGAGCATCTCAACCCAAGGGGCAGGCAACGCGTCCCCAAAGGGGATCGCTGCTGAGGATGGCGAGGTGCATGTGGGCTCCCCCCAGATCTGTAGGGCCTTCTGAGTGTCTGTGGGAGTGTAAAACCTGCTTGGGTGCTTCTGAGCATCACAGGTTTGAGCGGTAGCAGTGATGCTTGCCTGTGGGTGCCAGGCCGCTTCTGGGGGGCTCTGGTGGAAGGATGTCACCTCTCCTCCCCGTGGTCTGGGCTGGCCTTTCAAGGGGTAGGTGCTGCGGCTCCCAGCGTGGCATGGCTGCAGGTGGCTTTGCACGATGATGCACCCCTTCCTTGGCATTCAAAGCGGTACAGGGAGGAGAGACCCCCTGCTTAGAGCATCGAGGGCTTACTTGGGGCTGGGAAGAGCACCAGCAGGATGCGACCTGTGGTGGCTCTGTGGGATGGGGGACATGGCTGCACCTTGGCTCTGAAAACTTGTGGGTTATTATTAGTGCCATAAGCTGGGGATTAGCACGTTTCCCAGCTGTGAGTTGGACCCGGAAGGGGAGACAATATCGGGATGTCATTAGAGGAGGGGGGGAGTCCCGGTGGAAATACCAAGTCCAGGTCGCAAAACAATGTGCTTGGGCTGGCCAAACTGGGAGTGTGCTCCTTTGGGGGTGGGAGGGAAGGGGGAAGTGAACCCAAAAGGCTCTGCCTTGGCCTCGCTGAGGGTGAGGCGAAGGGCTGCCATTCGATACTGAGCGCTTCTGCCAGGCACTCGTTGGCATTGCTGTATGCTGTGCCCTCAGCCTGTCTCACCCTTTTGCTCTGGAGGTGAGCTGCTTTGCCTATCCCAAACTGTCTTGTTGAGCACAGAGAGCAAAGAAAGGTTATTTCCTACAAATTGGGGTTTTTAAGAAAAGTGAAAGCCCAAAGCAGCCTGTGGCACCTTTGTCTGATCCCATCAGAGTGGGGCATTTGCCTCCTGCTGTGCCAGGGCTGCCTCTTCACAGGCACCTACCCGAGACCCCAATACACGGCGTGACACCACCATGGTGCCACAACGAGGGAAACCCCAGCAGGATGGGAAGCTGCAAGCCCAGAGCGTGTTCCCTGCCTTGACACATCCATGGGCAAAGCCTGGGAAACAGGGAGTGGGTCCTCAGGCAGCTGCTTGCCCCGGGCAGCGCAGTGCAGGTGAGCTCAGGTTGTGTTTGCAGGTGGGATGCCCCAACCGGGGTTTAGTGAAAGATATACAATCTGAGGGATGCCAGTTATGTCTTGGCACATGTGGTGTTGGCCTTTTTCTCCTCTGGGAAGCCCTTTGCGGGGAGCTGGGTCTGACTCAGACTTGACCCCAAGACCCCTCTGCCTGCAGACCCCTCCTGAGCTGGCACTGCCCAGCCAAATCTCAGGAGCTTTGCTGGACCCATGGCCATGAGATGGGGCGCTGGTACATGTGCAGGCACTGGGTGCATGTCCCCGCTCCGTGTTGCAATAGGCGGCCCCATGCTCATTATCCCTCTGCTCGTTATCCTGCTGGAATGGGGCACAGCTCTTGCCCTGTCGCAGGGAGCATGTGGCCATGTGCCCTTCCTCGGTGTTACAGGAGGAGGCTGCTGGCAGGCAGGGCCTGCCCGGGGAGCCCTCCAGACCTCCCGCCCTGATGTAAAATACTGCAGCCCGTCGTGGGCAGTGTCTGGAGTGGTTTGATCCCATCACGGTCACGCGGCTCCTGTCCCTCAGTGCTGCTGCTCCTTATTCCATGCTGCAGCGTTGGCTGTCCTCGGTCGAGCCTGGCACTGTCCCCATGGGGCAGACACTGGCCACCGTCCCCCTGCAGCTGCCCTTCACCCTGAGGGGTCCCTTGGGTGGTTTGTCCTCGTAGGGTGGGACCTCCCTGCACTGGGGTTTGTTCAGGGAGCATCTCACCAGCATTGGTGTGGGGGTCTGCTGGGACCTGCTGCTCTGGCTTTTGGCCTAAAAGGTGTCGGCGGACCCCAGCCCCTTAGGGCTCCTCCTAAAGGGGCTTGGTGATGGGGTGGCTCGCCGCTGGGTGCTGGCTTTCCACCTCCTCCATCAGCCCCATCCCTGAGCGGGGCCGGACAGGGTGGGAAGGGGAGCGGGGCGGTGGTGGCAAAGCACAGGCGGCTTTGGTGAGTCACCAATTAGAGCGTCTCCCTTCCCGGTCTCCCCTGGGTGACGAGTGTCAGCAAACACTGTCCTGACTCACCCACTGGCGGTAGCTGCTCCCAGGGTTGCCGCCTCCTTCCTGAGCCGGGGTGAGGAGACTGCTCCAGGGGTTCCTTGCATTAAGGCTTTGCTACCCAGGAGCAGCTTTCCTGGGGTGCAGTGCCTCCCCTCTACCCAGGGACCAGTGACTGCGCAGGGGTTTTGTTCTCCTGCTGTCACTTGTGGCCTCCATCCAGAATTTCTAATCCACTCCCTCACTAATCAGTTCCCCCCTACAAGGCCCTGCAGTGGCCCTGGCCAGGAGGGATTTGCTGGCAGCCCAGACCCGCAGTGCGTGCCTGGAGTACGTGCGCACAGCTTCTGCTCCTTGCAACTCTCCCTGTGTCAGCACAGACGAATCGAAAGTCGTGTCCCCCCCCCCCCGCCCCTACCTCCCCAGTTGCCCCAGGGCAGCTCTAGGGGCATGCCCACAGGTGGGATGTGAGCTTTGGAGGAGCCACGTGTGCAACCTCCCCTGCCCCGTGGCAGCATCCTACATCCTCGTGCAGGAGCACGTGTGTGCTCGGCACACCTGCCCGTGGCGCACGCCGGGCCTCCCCGGCCCTGGCATGAGTCAAGCCACGGCACTTAGCCATATTTTCCATCCGTCCTGTCAGAGACGTTGGGCGGGAAGCATTCCCTCATGGGTTGGGCTTGGGGAGGCCGTTGGGCCGGGAGATCCCAGGATCCTGCTGCCCCGTCACAGCTGGGTGGGGATGCCCGGGCTGCTCTGCCAGCGCATCCCCTCCCGGCAGCTGCAGGGCGTAGTCGCAGCAGAAAGAGGGATGCATGGGGGGGAAATGGGATTCATCCTGCTGCTTCTTCCCTGCTGGGATGCAGGGGAGCTGGTGGGGAGGTGTCCCCTGAGTGGGAGGACTTGGTCCCCCCTGGGAGGGCATCGCTGCCAGGCTGCTCCAGGCACTGGGAGGTGTCCAGGGCTGGGGGTTACAGCCGCCTGCCCGGTGCATCTCGGGAGCTGGCAACAGCCCCATGGGCCATCTTAAGGTGGAGAGCAGGGGGCTTAGCGTGGGGCTCGGTTAAGGTGGTGCTGGGCAGGGGGGGCTCCTCTCACCTTGGACCCCATCAGCTTTTTAATGGCTTTAATACACCTTTCCTCGCTCCCACCACCCAGTTTTCAGCAGCAGGAGCAGCCCTGTGTCTCCTCCACCAGCTCCCCATGGGAGCCAGCCTGGCCACAGCGCCCCAGCCTCTGCGGTCCTGACGCATCTGTGGGGCTCGGCTGAGCTCGGAGACGCTCCCGCTGCGCCGAGTCGCGCTCTGCGCCGGCGGCTGCGCCTCTGCGCTGGCAGGAGAGAGGGATCAGGTGGCTCTGACAGCTCCAAGTGCTGCTCGCGGTGCCAGATTTACGGCTAATTTGATGCAGCATGTAAACAAGCCGGCCAGTGCCAACTGGCATTAACTGGCACTCGGGTGCTTTGCGAGGCTGCAGCACCGGGGAGAGGCGGCTCGGCGTGCTCGCCCCGGCCCCCGCACACTTTCCTGCCGGTAGCTCCGGTAGCGTCCTGTCCCACTGGTTGGATGTCCCCTGTTCCATGGGTGATGGGAGCAAAGCCCTGCCTTGGCTTCCCCCTGCCTGCACCTCGAGCTCCCTGTGCAGGCATGGAGCTGCTCCTTATGGGGGTCCGACTGGTGCAGGTGGGGGTCAGCAGTGGGGTTTGTGCTCATCTCCATCTCTCCCCTCTCCAGGCCTGTCTGGGAACCCGACCGACCTAGAGAAGAGGCGGCAGGTCTTCGGTCAGAACTTCATTCCTCCCAAAAAGGCCAAGACGTTCCTGCAGTTAGTATGGGAGGCGCTCCAGGACGTCACACTGATCATCTTGGAAATCGCAGCCATAATCTCTCTGGGCCTGTCCTTCTACCACCCTCCGGGTGGTGACAATGAGCGTGAGTCCCTGGGGTCCCTGTGGCGTAGTGGGGTGCTCAGTGGGGTCCCGCACGAACCACCGTGCCCAGCTGTGTGGGAACAGGGCTTTGGGACAGATGCTGTCTCTGGAAGGTCACCCTGTGGATCCCTCCACCCTGGTGGAGATGGAGCAGGGAGCTACTTCTGCTCACCTTTTAGGTGGTGGCTTCTGCCTATCCTTGGGGTCTTTGGCATGGCCCTGTCCATGTCCAGGGCCCTGCACTGATGGACGTGCCTGGGCACAGTTGTCACCACAACATGGCTCAGAGCTGCTTCTTGCTGCTCCCCCAAAAGATGCTCCTCAAGTAGAGACCAAGGGGTCCATCTAGTCTTGTGGCTTCCCAAGTCCCGTGGGGCTTCTCTCTTTGGTTTGGGCATGGAGGGACAAGGCTGCCTGTCCCCAGTACCTCCCCCTGCCCAGGGACTGATTCTCCCAGCTGTGACACGCCACATGTGGCTGAGCAAGAGTGTTGGGCAAGTTTCTCCTCCCTGGCCTTGGATCTCTGTATCATTGGAGGAGTCGAGCAGGGGCAGGGATCCAGAGATGCAGGGAGATGGTGACTCACTCAAGGGTCATGCAGCAGAGGGAGGGCTGGGTGCTGCAACTGGAAATAGAAGCCAGTTGTCCCAGCGCTCTCAGCCCAAACTCTGCCAAAAAAGAAAAGTAAAAAAAAGAGGAGGGGAAAAAAAAGAAAACCAACCAAACAAAACAGAAAAACCCAAAACCCCAAATGCCTCCAGGGATGTAAACCTTCTCCTGAGAGCAGGGGAAGCCCTTGGACCAGCTCAGGGAAGAGGAGGGAGGAGTAACTGTCTTCCAGGCTCTGCTCTGTGTGTGTTACTCGGGGGAAGGCAAGTGTCTCGTGCAAATGAGTTTTTCCCTCCGACTGCAGTGTGTGGCCAGTCGACAGGCGGCGTGGAAGACGAGGGCGAGTCACAGGCCGGCTGGATCGAGGGGGCGGCTATCTTGTTTTCGGTGATCATTGTGGTGCTGGTGACCGCCTTCAATGACTGGAGCAAGGAGAAGCAATTCCGAGGCCTCCAGAGCCGCATTGAGCAGGAGCAGAAGTTCACGGTCATCCGCAAGGGGCAGGTGATTCAGATCCCGGTGGCCGAGATCGTGGTGGGAGACATCGCACAGATCAAGTATGGTGAGTGGAGGCAGCGATGTCTGGGGTCTGTCCCTCCACCTCAAGCCTTGGCGGTTCCTCCTCTCTGCTTTGCCAGTCCTTTTGCCTTGAGGGGAAGTGTGGCTCCCTCAGTTACTCCATTTTGCAGCATGACATGGACGGGAGCAATGGGAGATGCTCCACTGACTTTGCTGCTTGCTAGGCTAGAGCTGGGCTGGCAGAGCTAAGCCAGGCTCTGCGCACAGGTTTGGGGTGCTTTAGCGACCTGCTGGTCTCAAAAATTATTCATTTTCACAACCATGTCCCTGTTGGTGAACACCTCCTTAGCAAGGAGGAACATCATCTTAGCAAGATGTAGCCCTTGGGCTAAACTAGGTCCTGCTCCTTGTTTACCGGGGGTATGCTCATCCCATGCAACTCATGGGTCCGACGAGGTGTTTGTTTTCACATAGGGTTTTTCCCTTCCTGAACACGTGGATGATGGGATCGTGTAACGGTTTGGATGTATCAGGAGGCATTGGGAAGGATGTGGTGCTGATTCAGTAAAACCTGATTGGGGAAGTACTGTGTGATTGAGCAAACGTCCTCAGAACAAATGCTTTTGTACACCAGCGAAGATTTGGGAGCTATTGGATATCATCTTGTAATACCCATCTGTTGCTTCTCCTACCTCTAGATTTGGTCTGAGACTGGATTTTGAGTCCTTTTGGTGACACATGAAGCCTCCTCCTGGGACAGCTCAGGCAGGGCTGAGCTGTGGCTGGCTGGGCCGGGGCTGACTCTTTGCTCCTCTCCTAGGTGATCTCTTGCCAGCAGACGGGATCCTGATCCAGGGCAATGACCTAAAAATAGATGAGAGCTCACTGACTGGGGAGTCGGACCAAGTCAAGAAATCACTGGATAAAGACCCCATGCTGCTGTCAGGTGAGGATCCCAGTTGGCTCTTGCCGGGCTGGGTTTGTGCCGTGATGGAGCGGTGACTGCTCCTGAGCCCTGTGTCCCAGTGCTGAGGAGGAGATGGGAATGGCACACCAGTGTCCTGTCTCACCGTGGCCTTCCCGCTGTGCCAGGTACCCATGTGATGGAGGGCTCCGGCAGGATGGTGGTGACTGCTGTGGGTATCAACTCCCAGACGGGAATCATCTTCACTCTCTTGGGTGCGGGAGAAGGAGATGAGGAAAAGAAGGTGAAGAAAGGTAAGGAGATGCACTGAAACTGTTTTTTCCCTCCTTTTGCCTTTCACCCTTTCCTGGGAAGCATCCACAGTGTGCAGCAAGCTACCCCCACATCCGTGGGACGCGGTTGTGCGTTAGTGCCTGTGACCCAGGCAGGTACGGTGAGATCTTGAGGCGGCAGTGGGGGATCCCTCCCTGCTGCCCCTTCGCCTGCAGCGTGGGGATCGTGCTGCCTGAGGAAAGCCCCCCCTGCACCCAGACCTCCGCTTGCCAGCTCTTTCGGACACGGCTCCAACTCTCTCTTCTCCAGCCGGCTGCAGCCTGGAGTTACAGGGTAGGGAGGTCGAGGCTCAGAGGGAAAAGTGGCTGATAGTGATGCCCTGCGGTGCCGTGGTGCTCATTGCCTGCCCCGTGGTGGGAAGGTGAGTCCTGGTTGTCGCAGGATGTTAGGAGCCCACCCAGCACCCTGAGGACTTTGCTGAAGATCTCTGCTGGCGTCCCCTGAGCTCCCTGGGGAAGGAGGCGAGGCGCAGAGGATGGCAAGAGGGAGAGGAGAGATTGTGTGCTGGGGGGTGGAGGGTAGGAGAGCAGCCAGGCAGGCTGAGGTGTTCCTGATCGTTACGGGACTCGAATGCTTTCCTACCTCGGCTCTCACATCTTGCTGCTTATTCCCCTGCTCTGTGCCAGCTCCGATAACAGCTTTAAAGCCAGTATCGGTGCAAGCCAGGCTTAGGAAGCTCCTGCTCTCCCCTGTGTCCCTGCACCCCTGTTCAGCAGGTCTGGGCTCGCTGGGAGCAGCAGCGAGGTGCAAGGAGCTGGCAGGAGGGAGCTGCCAGCTGGCATTGCGGGCTGCACAGGCATCCCTTGTGCTGGGGAGCCCTTCCCGGGAGGCGATGCCATGTGGGGAAAGGCTTGCTGGGCCTCTTCTGGCAGCCGTTTCGGCGCTGGGCCGCATGTGCATTGGGTTTCTTCAGCTCTGCTCGCCCGCGGTGGGCGGCTGGCTCGCATCGCTGGGGTTTGGTGGCTGTGGAGCTCTTGGGGTTTAGCTGCCAGCTTGGAGGTGGGAGTACAGGGTGAGATGTGGGAACTGCGCTGCTGTTGGAGCTGAGCAGCAGCTCGCCAGGTGCCCAGGCACGGCGCTCGGTGTCTTCCCAGTCCCCAAACTCTGTCACTCAGCCCCACAGTAAACCCGGCCCTGTGCCTTGCAGTCCTTGATTTGGGTGCAAAGTGGGGCAGGGGGCTTCACTGGCTTATGCCCCACTGTGGTTTTGCGAGGAAGGTATATAACCCCCTTATTGCACAAGGCTTGTTTAGGTTGCAGCAGCCCTGTGCTCCCCATGTTGTGGAGGCAAGTTGAGGAGCCCTGCATGTGGACCTTGCCCAACACAGACATGGGGGGCAGAGCCCCCCACTGTGGGGATGGTCCTGCCCATGGAAGGGGACGAGTCTGTGCCTCCTGGGTGGATCTGCTTGTGCCCAATGGCAGCAGGAGGCAGGGAGCACCGGTGCTCAGCATGTGCTGCACAGAGGTTGAGCTCTGCTTAGGGTTTCTTCTCCCCAAGGGTCTGAGACACCGCTGGCACCCTTTGAAGCACTGACAGGTGTTGTAGTGGGTGCTTTGCAGGTGGGGAAGTGTGAAGCCTTGGGGACACAGTGCCTGGGGGAATCGGGGAGCTCCAGAGCCTCCCCAGCACTGCGAGCTGCGGACCAGGGCACACATAGTGTCCAGAGGGTGACCGCAGGGTGCTGAGCCCTGCGCACGGATGCTGCTGGAGTGGTGCGTGGCCCCTTGGAACAGGGCCGACCTCAGGCTGTCCCATCAGCTGGATGTTGAACATGGGTCCATGTGCTCAGCCCTCCACCCTTTCTCTCTTTGAACAGGTAAAAAAACCGGAGCCCCCGAAAATCGCAACAAAGGTAACCAGCCTCTCCATCCTTTGAACCAGCACCACACTAACTACCAAGCATTCCTCCTTCCTTCCTTCCTTCCTTCCTTCTTCTCATTAGTCTGTGCTCTTTGCTGCTCCGGCGGGACTCTCGCCTCGTTGTCCTGGGAGAGGGTGCAACAGTCCCACGGCCGGCGGCCCTGGCAGGGCATCGTGGTGCCCTCTGGCACCCCACCATGGGCTGTGCTTAGCTGGGATGGGGCTGGCTGGCTTCCCCCATGGCCACCTTGACCCTACGTGGGGCAAGTCTTTGTGCAGAGAGGACAAGGCTCTTCCAGCAGCCCAGACCACTGGCAGAGCATCCCTTTCTTGGGGAAAATCTCATCCATGTTGATGTGAGCCGCAGCTGTGACCTCGTGCCCCTGAAGCCTTTGTGCCCCACAGAAGCTGTCCCTCTGTGGGGTTTGTGTTCGGGCATGGCTGGGGGAGAGACATGGGTCCCCTCACACCATTCCCAGGATGGAATGTCCCACGGGGCCTGGCCAACGCGATGGTTGCACCCTCTCCTCCCATGGCCTCGACTCCGTGAGCGTCTCCTCGCCAGTGTTTCTCACACTGTTCTTTGCAGGCTGTGGAGGAAGCCCATTTCTGCACCTCTCTCTCCACCTCTCTCTCTTTCTCTCTCCTCTCAGCAGTTTGAGTTTCCCTCCTTCCCGTCAGACTGTGTCCGGGTGCTTGTTTTGTCCGTGTCGGGTCTGTTGTAACCGTGGAGGTGTCCGATGTGGAGCTGCCGTGAGCTCTGGGGTATCTCGAGCCATGGAGCGGCAGCAGCCAGGAGGGGACAGATCCCAGGGCAGCTACAGGCAGCTATGGGGCCACCGCTGCTCCTCCAGCCCCGACAGCTGAGGTGGAGCCTCTTGGGGGTGATTCCAACCCTCTTCCCCTCCCATCCCTCTCCAAAACTTCCAGCTGACCTGGGTCTCCCCAGTGCAGACCTTCAGCTGGGCTAGACCAATTACAGCAGCTGAAAGCCTGGCTGTTCTGGGTCCTAAAAACATGATGGATGGCTCAGGGCTGGAATTCAAGGAGCTGGCTCACTCCTCTTCAAACTCCATCCGATTTTCTAACCATCCCCCTCCATCTCACCCCCTCAGTCCCTCCCTTGGCAAGTGATTCCTGCTGAGCTGCCCACAGAGCACTGCAGAGGCGGCACCGAGTGGGAGTGGGGCGCAGAGCAGGGATGCTCATCAGGGGACAGGGGGGACTGGAGCCTCTCTGGGGTCAGCCCAAAGTGCTCCCCATCTGCTGCAGGGTGTAAAGCAGCCCACGGGTGAGGCTAGAAGAGACCTGCCTGCACCCCAAAGCCCGGCCAGAGGGTTTCTTGCAGTGTTGCCTTAGAGGTGTGACTGGTGCAGGGGTCACATTGCAGTGTCAGCTCTGAGGATCATGTATCCATGGGGCTGAGGTAGACGGCAGAAAGCTGCCCCATAGAGAGGTGGCAGGGCCCCGGGACATGAGGTTTCCATGTGCTCGGATGCGTGTGTCATCGGGAATGGTTCGTGGTCTGGGTTTTCTCTCTCTCCCACCACCATCTTTCTCAGTGGTGTCCTACAGGTTTTCCTGGTCTCTCTCCTATTCACACGTGGTGTCTTATCTTGCCCTGGGCTGTAGCTAAAACTCAGGATGGTGTGGCCTTAGAAATCCAGCCCCTGAAGAGCCAGGAAGGGGTGGAAAATGAGGAGAAGGAGAAGAAAAAGGTGAAGGTGCCCAAGAAGGAGAAGTCTGTGCTGCAAGGAAAGCTCACGCGCCTGGCGGTCCAGATCGGGAAGGCGGGTGAGTGGTGGTGGCCTGGCACAAGCTGTCACCCCAGAGCTCTTGCTGGAAGTAGCATGGGCAGAAGGGGCTGTCCCCTTCCCCTGTATCCCCTCACCTGCTGCTCTCTCTTTCCCCCAGGGCTGATCATGTCGGCCATCACGGTCATCATCTTGGTGCTGTACTTCGTGATCGACACGTTTGGGGTGCAAGGACGGCCCTGGCTGGCGGAGTGTACCCCCATTTACATCCAGTACTTCGTCAAGTTCTTCATCATTGGTGTCACTGTGTTGGTGGTGGCTGTGCCTGAAGGTCTCCCGCTGGCGGTCACCATCTCCCTGGCTTACTCTGTGAAGGTGAGGCCATGATGCAGCAGGGTTGCTGCGGGCATGATGGGGAAATTCATGCTTTTGGTTCTGACCTTCTTGGTCATGGTGCCTGTTGCAGAAAATGATGAAGGACAACAACCTTGTGAGACACTTGGATGCCTGTGAGACCATGGGCAATGCGACTGCCATCTGCTCGGACAAGACGGGCACGCTCACCATGAACCGCATGACCGTAGTGCAGGCTTACGTGGGGGACACCCACTACCGCCAGATCCCTGACCCTGAAGCCATCCTGCCCAAGATCCTGGACCTCATAGTCAATGGTGTTGCCATCAACTCTGCCTACACATCCAAGATCCTGGTGAGTTGGAGAACTGCAACCTCACGTCCTCTGGCCTTCTTACTGTTGGCCATCCCTACAGCTCCCATCCTGCCGTACCCAGGTTTGGCACTACTTTTCCTTTCCTTTTTCCTCTCTAGCCACCCGAGAAGGAAGGGGGGCTACCCCGGCAGGTGGGAAACAAGACCGAGTGTGCCCTGTTGGGTTTCGTGCTGGACCTGAAGCAAGATTACCAGGCTGTGCGGAACGAAGTGCCAGAGGAGAAGCTCTACAAGGTCTACACCTTCAACTCGGTGCGCAAGTCCATGAGCACGGTGCTGAAGAACGGCAACGGCGGCTTCCGCATGTACAGCAAGGGAGCCTCCGAGATCATCCTCCGCAAGTAACCATCCTCCCTCACTATGCCGGTCCTCTCCCTGTCCTGTGGGCTTTAGGCTCTCGATGCACTGTGCAGCTGTTTTGGAGGGCTGCGGGGTGAAGGGCGCCCAGCTGCTGTGGAGCAGGGAGGTGACTACTGGGAGGTCCTGCCGTGCAAAGCGTGCAACTCTTAGGGTGGCTTTGGTAAAGCTGTAGGCAGCTGTGGGTATGGGGGACGCCCCCGTTTTGCAGATGGGGAACCTGGGTGACAGGGAGCAGATGACAGTGCCAGCAGCGTGTGCCACTGCCAGTGTCCCTCACCCTCCATCCCGGTCCTGCGTTAGGTGCACCAAGATCCTGGACAAGAATGGTGACCCTCGGGTGTTCAAGGTAAAGGACCGGGATGAGATGGTGAAGAAGGTGATAGAGCCCATGGCCTGCCATGGGCTGCGGACCATCTGCCTGGCCTTCCGTGACTTCCCTGCTGACGCCGAGCCAGACTGGGACAGCGAGAACGAGATCCTGTCTGACCTGACCTGCATTGCTGTGGTTGGGATAGAGGACCCTGTGCGGCCAGAGGTACTGAATCCCAGCTCTGCCCTGGCTGTCATCCACCCCAGCACCTTTCCCTGCTGCTCAGGACCATGAGCCCCTTAAGAAAGCATGAGCAGCTCCTCTGCATCCATCCCTCAAGAGCCCCATGCTACCAGCCTCCTGGTGCTGGCATTTCTCTCCCATACCTGGACAAAATGACGTGGTGGCAGGGTGTTTCCACCCAGACTTCCCCCCCAGCTGCTACCAGGGGCCTGTGCACAAGCCAGACTGCTTCCACATGCAGCTGAAAGGTGCATGGAGGCACCATGCAGGGGTGTTGGAGAGGGGTAGGGCTGATCTAACGGGTTCCTCCCTTGCAGCTTGCTGCCCCGCTCTGCCTCTGCCTGTGCCACAGGGGTGACAGGCAGGCAGCTGGGCTAATGCAATAAGCCCTCCAATACCTGCCTCTTGATTACATTTTGGAGCTTGCCCCTGTGCTCCTGCCTTGCTTGCATCTTTCCTGATTAGATGTTCAAGTATCTGGGTCTGGGAATTGCATTACAGATGCCCCGTCTGCATTGGCTCTGGAGGCTGTTGATTCAATTTGCTAATTTCTTACTAATATCCTCTTCCCCCACCGCTCCGTAATAGATAAACCCATTAGTGCAGCAACGTGCTGCCGGAGCAGTGCAAGGGGGTGGACAAAATGCCCCTGTTGTGATGGATGAGCGGGCCGTGCCTTGGCGCCCGGCACCGCGGCATGACGAGGAGGAGGCATTGAGGTTGCCTTCCCCTTGGGGCAAGGGCTGGAAGATCTCACGCTGCCTGTGCCAGAGGAGCTGCTCCGGACATGTATGCGAGTCTGGCTGGAGCTGTGGCGAGGGCAGGAGGCTGCAGTGCAGGAGCAGCTGGCAGCGAGCAGGAGGGCATCCTCTCCAGTCCCGGCTGGCTTCTGCCTGCGCCCCAGGGACAAATGGCTGAGCTGGTTCTTGGGGGAAGTTTTCACTTCAGTGTCTCATCCCCAGTATGAGCACCGAGCTGAGCCGCTGGTGGGTGCAGGTGGGCTGCTGGCCTGTGACCCCATTGGGGCCACTCCCAGATCCTTTTAGGGAGGATGGGAGAGGAGCTGCTGGGATAGCCGGTGCCAAACCTGAGCGCCCTGCCCTGCCTGTTTCCCCCCAACTGTGTCCCTGTCCCCCAGGTGCCAGATGCCATCCTGAAGTGCCAGCGTGCAGGGATCACTGTCCGGATGGTGACAGGGGACAATATCAACACTGCGCGTGCCATTGCCACCAAATGTGGCATCCTGCTGCCAGGGGAGGACTTCTTGTGCCTGGAGGGGAAGGAGTTCAACCGGCTCATCCGCAACGAGAAGGGAGAGGTGGGAGAGCAGCCCCTGGGTCCTGCTCTGCAGTGAGTGTGGGTGGCTTCTCTTACACTGCTGGGGCTGTCAGGTGCTGAATCCTGCTGGGTTTTCCTCCTCTCCTTGGATAAACGCAGCTGGTCCCTGCAATTGCTGGGATCCTCAGCCAGCACAGCCACAGGGGTGTCCGAGTGCTTGGAGGCAAAGGCGCTGTCCTGGTTGGGTTTGCTCTCCGGTGGGGCAGAAGGTTTCTGGGGCATCCCTACTCCTTCTCACATGTGCCTTGTCCTGCAGGTGGAACAGGAGCAGCTGGATAAGATCTGGCCCAAGCTGCGTGTGCTGGCCCGCTCCTCCCCGACAGATAAGCACACACTTGTGAAAGGTGAGTGCCTGCCGGCTCCCCCAGCTGCTGCTTCTCACCAAAGTGTCTCAGTCTGCTCTGCCCGGGTGCTTTTCCAGCATTATCTGTGCTGGGAACCTGTCCTTAGGACTTACTTTCTCTGAGCTGCTTGTCCCTGTTTCAGGAATTATCGACAGCACCGTTGGTGACCAGAGGCAGGTGGTGGCCGTGACCGGGGACGGGACCAACGATGGCCCAGCTTTGAAGAAAGCCGACGTTGGGTTTGCCATGGTACGGACGGGCGGTGGGTTTTCCCCAGGGGTGGCCTTCACTCTCCAGGCTGAGAACTGATGGCACACTTGGTTATTCTTAACACTAATATTATTTCTGGACTGGAGAAACTCTTCTCCAAATATACAGGATGGCTTAAAGAGGGAAAAAAGGAAACTTCTTTGGAGGTTTGACTTAATTCTCTCATGAGAATTAAATATACTCTAAGTCCTATACAGTCAGTCAGCAAAAGACTGATGGGAAGCAATCTTCTGAGAGTCTGGCTTAAGGCTGGGCTCCTCTGACCCACCTGGAGGGACCATGTCAAGCTGAAGGTGACACAGTGCTTGCAGAACACCCAGAGCAGGGTCCTGCCAGGCCTTGGTTTCTGAGCTTGTGGGGTCCAGGAGAGCTGTGGGAGCTCAATAACTCAGTGTGACTTGGTTTATCCCTGCAGTTCTTTACCCAGGCTCACAATGGGCGACCCAGGCTCTGAGCGCAGTGCTGGCACTGACACAGGGAGTTTGTTTATGGCGAAAAACTCTGATCTCCTGGTTTGCTGCTTTTCTTTGCCCTGTCTGAAAGAAGCAAGGAAACAAACCTGCTGGTTGTAATGGGTTTCCTGTGAATTGTTTAAGTTTAGGTACGTGAGCAGGAGCCAGATGCTGGGTGGAGCCTTATGAGCCTCTGCAGGGAGCTTTGAGCAAATGAGAAATTTTTTGGGAGAAGGGTTTTTACAAAGGTGTTAAATACCCAAGTGCAATTCTGGAGCCTTTAGGACAAACAGCAGGAGGTAGTCTGTCTTCTCTTGGGGACTGTACAGTGGGATTCCCTGCCCCCTTGTGCAGGATGAGACCCTGGCCAGGCACTGGGCTTTGCTGGGGGCTAGGCACCGGGGCTGCGCTGCCCGCGGGTCTCCAGAGAGCAGGGATCAAACGGCATGGGGTACCTTCGGCTGGTCTGTCCAGCTTGCTCTGAAGCTCGTGCCCTGCAACAGCCAGGGGGTTCCCGTCTAAGTTGGGTCTTGCAAATATCTGGAGAGCTCCTCTGGGAAAGCACCAGGGAAAACTGCTTATTACAGGCATCTCTTCAGCGCATTTAATTAGTGCAAAGCGAGCGCCTCTGTGTGCCAGCGGTGAGAAACGCAGCGAGCCCAGCTCCTGCAGAGGAAACTGTGGCCAGCTGAGATGCTGCAGGTGACTTTTGGGAGGCTGTGGGCAGCCCTGCTTGCTGCGGGGCTGCCATCCACCTCGGATGGGGCAGAACCCACCAGGAAAGCACTGGGGCTTTGAGCTGCTGAGCTGTCTCTCTCATTTGGGGGGTCCCAGCCTTCGCTTGCAGCAGACACACCCAACCAGGGATCTTCATGTTCCCTGGCATAAGGAGTAAGGTGTGTTTATAAGCTTCTTCCAGCTTTGCTGCACTGTGGCCCCTGTCTGGGGCACTCACAGTGACAGGCTGTAAAGCTGTTGCTGCCTTGGGCCCCACTCTGGAGCCGAGCTGGTGTCTGTTCTTGAAGGCTTTACTGCTTTGAAGCCTCCTCTCTCTCGGGTGCCTGGATGCAGCCGCAGCAGGACTTGCTGTCAAATGCAGGACTAGCTCTGGCAGATTTTTCTCTCGGGGCTGTTTCTGGGAAGAAGCAGAGCCAGGTGGACTGCAAGCATGTAGCTCGCCCCGTGACTCACCCCATCACTTTCTCCCTGGTCCTCAAGGGCATCGCAGGCACGGACGTGGCGAAGGAGGCTTCGGATATCATCCTGACGGATGACAACTTCACCAGCATCGTCAAGGCAGTGATGTGGGGACGCAACGTCTACGACAGCATCTCCAAGTTTCTGCAGTTCCAGCTGACCGTTAACGTCGTGGCCGTCATCGTGGCCTTCACGGGCGCCTGCATCACGCAGGTACGGGGCCGCTGGGCTCGGCAGGAGAGAGGGGGCTTCTGTGAAACAGGGAGCGAAGAGAGGGTGGTTTTGGTGGCGTGACGTGTTCTCCCCATCTCTCTGCAGGACTCTCCCCTGAAGGCTGTCCAGATGCTGTGGGTGAACCTGATCATGGACACCTTCGCCTCCTTAGCCCTGGCCACAGAGCCCCCGTCCGAGTCCCTGCTCCTGCGCAAGCCGTATGGCCGCAACAAGCCGCTCATCTCCCGCACCATGATGAAGAACATCCTGGGGCACGCAGTGTACCAGCTAACTATCATTTTCACGCTGCTTTTTGCGGGTGAGCTGTGAGGCCCCAGGAAATGTCAAGGGGAAAAGGAGAGGGGCAGAGTCCCAGCACTGCCTCACCAGTGTTGGGGACCCTTGTTCTCAGCTGTCACTTGGTGACCCCACACTGGCCAGGACAGAGCTTACTTAATGGAAGGGAAGTGGAGGGGTGTTAAGGGAGAAGGTTTACACTGACCATGTGGGTCTGCATGTGGGTGCAGAGACAGTTTTAGCCAGGGCAGCAGGTTTTCAATGTTTTTAAGGAAACAAGGGTTCAGTGAGGTTAGCATGGGGGACTCCAGCTGGGTCCAGGGATTTTCAGCAAGAGCCTGGCATCCTAATTCCACCTCCACCAGTGCAGAGCAGAAGAAGCAGGATCTCATCTTCTCCTCTTTTCCCCACCCTTCCCCATCCCCTCTCCAAAACCCCTTGTCTGCTTAGGGGAGAAGTTTTTTGACATCGACAGTGGCCGGAATGCCCCGCTCCACTCCCCGCCCACCGAGCACTACACCATTGTCTTCAACACCTTTGTCATGATGCAGTTGTTCAACGAGATCAACGCCCGCAAGATCCATGGGGAGAGGAACGTCTTCGAGTCCATCTACCGCAACCCCATCTTCTGCACAGTGGTGCTGGGGACATTTGCAGCTCAGGTGAGGCTGCAGGAACAGTGCTGGGAATAAGATGGGACTGGGAGGGGACCATGCTGCAGGCAGGACCTGTGTCTGCTGCAGTCACTGCCCACATCTCTGTCCTGTCCCCTTATTCTTTGCCAGCAGCTTCTTGATGACTCGAAACCTGAATTTTGGGGTCTAGAGTGTGTTGGGAGATGCCAGGGCCTGCCAGCCCGCATGCCGGTGGTGTCCTGTAAAGTTGCTAGCCTAGATGTGAGGTCCTTGCTCCTCTCATGATCCCAGAGAGAGGGGAAAAGATGTGTGACCCCAGGGGACCTTTTCATCCCATCGCTGTGCCACGCAGCCCTTGGAGCTCCGCAATGTGTGACTTGTTCTCTCCTGTGCTGTAGATCATCATTGTGGAGTTTGGTGGGAAGCCGTTCAGCTGCTCTGGGCTCACCCTGAGCCAGTGGTTCTGGTGTATTTTTATCGGAGTGGGAGAGCTCCTCTGGGGCCAGGTAAGACCCAGTCTGAAAAACATACCACGTGCCTCCACGTCACGGTGTGCTTGCAGCCCAGCCTGCTTCTCCCTGCTGCTTTGCTGCCTCTATTCTCCTCAGTATTTGTTCAAGGCAGCTTTGGAAGGGGGGTGTGATGCTCCATCCCAGTACCACCCCAGCAGTGAGGAGGGGAGGCTGCTGATCTACTCCTCATTCCCACCCTGCTTGCGTTGGGGCATAGCCAGTGGTGGTGTGTCTCAGCTGTATCCTGGCGTCTCTTGGCTGAGTCCTGGCAGCTCGCCGCAGGAATGCTCCCCCTTGGTCAAGGCTGGTGGTGGGCTCCACGCTGCCATCGCCTGTGGGCTAAGGAGCTGCTCTCTCCCTGCCTCTCCCCAGCTCATCTGCACTGTCCCAACCAGCCACCTGAAGTTCCTGAAGGAAGCTGGGCATGGCATCACCAAGGAGGAGATCCCAGAGGAGGAGCTGCCTGAAGATGTGGACGAGATCGACCACGCTGAAATGGAGCTGCGGCGTGGGCAGATCCTGTGGTTCAGGGGTCTCAACAGGATACAGACGCAGGTACTGTGGGGCAGCGGGTACTGTGGGGCTCTTCCTTCTCTCTCTCTTTCTTTCTCTTTCTTTCTCTCCAGGGTCTCTGTCTGGAAAGAGGCAACGGCTGCTGCTTGGAGGATGCCATCGCCTCCTGGGCTAGACTTCTCCCACCACCTGTGCCTTTCTAGGTCTGCCCTGGTTGGGGAACCAGGACAGCCTGGCTTTCGGGGACAGCTCAGGGTGGGGGGAGGCGCCGGTCTGCTCTGATGCAGAGCGCAGCACCCTGCAGCTTGAGGCCAGGCTGGTCTCCAGGGGGCTGGATGTGCTGCTGATGGGCACCTTGCACAGCAGAGGAGGGGGCTCAGAAGCTGCTGGGGGGCCATGGAGCCCC
Source organism: Phalacrocorax aristotelis (assembly GCF_949628215.1). Lineage (NCBI taxonomy): Eukaryota > Metazoa > Chordata > Aves > Suliformes > Phalacrocoracidae > Phalacrocorax > Phalacrocorax aristotelis. Next base: position 4,994,917 of record NC_134296.1, read on the forward strand.
CCCAGGCTCTTACCGAGTTGTGCAGTGGGTCAGTATTGAAGCTGCTCTTGGTCGCTGCTGGGATGCCCCTCCCAGTGGGGAATGTGCCCAGGGAGACTCTGCTGGCGCAAGAGCCTCTTCTGGTCTTGCTCCTCTGCTGCTCTCTGTCCTTCCCGATGGCCCTTTGGCCAAGGGCTCTTGCCACTCCTTACCAGCTCTCCAGCCTCCTTGCCTGGAGCTCTTGGCCCCACAGCACAGAAGAGGAGGAGAATCTGTCTGTTAATATAGTTTTTACATCAGCTGTTTCTCCCTGACTCAGTTTTCCCTGAGAGGGTGTGTTGTTCTCCCCCGACTGCTGGGCAGGGCAGGGAGAGCTCCCTGCAGCAAAGTCACTGCCCCTGGTCTTTCCTTGAGGCCTGGGCAGAGCTGCCCCATGGAGGAAAGCTGTAGCCCCCATGGGCCTCTGGCTTTCAGGGCTGCTGTGTTACTTTCATTCGTTCTTTTGTGGCCCTCCAACAGATGGAGGTAACAAAAATGCTCCAGACGCAGGGACTGGAGCGAGCACAGCAGCCGTATTGTGCCACGTTAACTTTGCTTCTCCTCTGTGAAACGTTGCCTTGATGGTTTCAAGGTGAGGTTCAGCCTTGTTCCCTGTCTGCGCTGGAAGCACTGGGCTGTTTCAGAAGTGGGTCCAGATTGTTGGAGCCCCAGTAGGCGTGAACAGCCGCAGTACCAGCGGCCAGGCATGGAGCCTCCAAGGCGCAGCCGTGGTGGACCTGGGCTGAAATGCGCTCATGGTCTTGCAGTATTAAAGGCGCTCCTGGATGTTGGCATGTTCTGGAGCCTCTTTAGGGACTCCTTTCCTGGATGCTCAAGCAGAGCAGCTGGCAGGTCCAACCCGAGCATCCTGAGGGCTTCTGTCCTGAGTCAGTGTGTCTTAAGCGAGAGGAAAGGGCTCTTCCCTGTGCGCTGGGGAAAAGAGGGTCCCTTTGTGAAGGGAGATCAGACTGCAGTGTGTAAAATACCTCCAGGGTGAACTAGAGCTGCACGTGGGTCCGGAGAAGGTGTCCCTTCCCGAGGAGCCGTGCAGCCAAGGCGGGCGAGCTGGGGCTGTGCAGGGCTGTGTGCTCTGCCAGCAGGCTGGCTGGCATGGGGCTGGGGACAAGCTGCAAAGTGTCTGGGAAGCCACGGTGGCACACAGATGCTGTTCAGTTCCTCTGGCCTTGGTGTGGCTCCACAGAACAACTGTGGCCCACCACCAATGGTGCTTCCTTGCTGCATCCCTGCCTGCCCCTACCAGCTCTGTTTCTGAGCCCTGTGCAGAGCAGTGAGCCTAGGGGAGAGGTTGAAACGTCTTCCAGCACAGCTGGCTGCCATGGGAGCTGTGGGCGTGTGGTGTGTCCCAGGATTCAGCCCCTCAAGTGTACATCCTATTGGGCTGAGGGACCAGAAACACGTTCCCAGTGCAATTTTCTGGACCACCGGCTGCCAGCCAGCTCACATCTCTGCCTGCCCTCTCTCTTTCTCTGCTCCTCCTGCAGATTGTCAGGATAACCCAAGGTGTTTCCTCTATCGCTCCCTCCCACCAGAGTCTCTTTCTTGGTGGTGGGATGAACCCTGCCCCTCTCATACCTGTGAGAGCGGGGCAGAGGCTGGAGGTTGACCTCTCCTCTGCTCCCAGAAACACCAGCCGAACCCAGTGTGGGTTTACGGGAGCATGGGGTGGGGGGCTCTCTCTCCCCCTTCTCCCCGCCTCTCCGTCCTCCTCCTTCCTTCCTGTCCGTGTGTGTCTGCCCAACCTCCCTGCTCCCCTCCATCCCTGACCCCTCTCCCTGTCTCTAGCCGGGGCGACGCTATCTCACTCTCTGGTTCTTTGCAGATGGACGTAGTTTACACATTCCAGACCGGCGCCTCCTCTTTGCAGGGAGCCCTCAGGAGACAGCCTTCCATCGTGAGCCAGCACCACGATGTAAAAAATGTTTCTAGCCCAACCCATGTAGCTCTTTCCTCCGTCAATTCCACTCCCACCACTTCTGCTGTTGCTGCTGCTGCTGCATCTCCTCCTGCGGGCAGTGAGTGATAGTCTATTACAATGCATGACTTCTAATAACCACAGAGAGCACCTGCACCAACCTAACCCAGCCTGTTCTCTCTCCCTCTAAACCTTGACTTGCACACTGATTTCCAAAATGAAGGATGGGGCGGGAGAGCGTTTTAAAAAAAAAAAAAAAAGTTCCTATGCTGTAACAGCTTTATGATACTTTGTGGTCCTTACCCCACCACCCCCCCCCCAATTCCTTGTTGCTTCCTCCATTTTTACCTCTTCTCCTCCTTTGCAGGACTGATGTATGAGCCCACCCTCCTGAGGGGTGCAAAAATTGGCAATTCTGGTTAAAAGAACCCTGTGTTTATGAGCAACTAAAAGCATTGCTGTGAAAAGGGCACACTGCACCCAAAAGCTGCCGTTTCCTTCCGATGAGGCTCTGCCCAGCCCCAGGATGCCCCAGGAGGGCAGGGATGGGCAGAGGCATTGCTTTTGCAAAGCTGTAAATCTGTTTGGAGGCAGAGTGGCTGCTCAGACCTTCCCACAGCAGTTAGGGTGCTACTGGGGTTGGCTGAGCTGCGGTAATGGGACGCCTGCATGCTCTCTGCCTCTTGCACATGTGTGAGAAGGTGTGTTTGCTCCTGCCTTGGTTGGGAGTCTGGGTGGTGTGTGAGAGCAGCCGGTTACCGTGGCTCAGCTGGCCAGTGGTGATGCATCGGAGCTGCTCGGCGCCACTCACCTGCAGCTCAGCCTGCTGTTTCAGAGCTGACTTGTAAGCAAGCAGCCTCCCCTGTCCCGCCTGTGAACTTGCATGCTGGGCGAGACAGAGCTGAGCGAGCCCACGCACGTAAGCGTGCCTTTTGCTGCCCTGGAGCTCTGCGGGGACGGCCCAGGGCTCTGCTAGTCCCCTGTCGTAGCCAGAGCATTGCTGCCCCATGGCAGCGGCTCGTCAGTGCCCGGCTTGTTCTGCACGCGCTGGTTCTCAGTGTATGCAGAGACACGCGACTCTCTGCATGCAGACAGAGATGGAAAACACGGCCCTGCTGAACATCTGTGGCAAAGCTGGATCCTGGATCTAGTTGTGGGGTTCCAGACCAAAGAAAAGCCCTCTCCGTGTTCATTGTGAGCTGCAGATATGGGCTTGTGAGCACGTGAGTGTGCATTCTCTCTGCAGGGCTGTGCCAGGCTATGAGTAGGTAGTGTGTCTTTCCCGGATAACTGGCTTTTTTTTTTTATTGCACAGTCATTTTCTGTGTTCTCCTCTTATTAAAGAAATACCCTTGGTGACTTTTTTAATAGCTTTCAGTCTCCGCTGTTTATGTACTGTGGGAGAGAAAAGAGAATTTCTGATAATTTTGTTTTCTCTATTTAGCTGACACTGATGCTTGAATTTTATTTTGTTTAACCCCAGTGTTTCTGAAGCAGCACAGCTGCCTTCTGTTCCCGACTGCATCTGTGCACCACCAACACTTTGTAATCAGAAGAAAACCTAGAGAGGTCTCAGGGTAGTGGGCCTGGGTGGACAAGACCAAAATGCAAGGGTTTTTTTCAGTCTGTGGATTAATATTCTCCCTGATTTGCAGCAAGGGAATAGATAACTTGGATAGCTTGTGCCCTTCCAGGCAGCAAACAACTTTACCGGAAGCTAACCCAGGTCGCTAAGTCTTCCCTCTGTTTTCTGCCTAGACTTGTCTCTCTTTGCTGCTTCACTTTCCTCTCTCTCAAAGCTCCACTTCCCTCCATACAGATTAATGGTGTCCCTCTGTCTTCCACTGCACTTCTGGGGGATGAGTTCTCCAGGGCTGGACCTCGGCAGCCCCGCCTGCTGTGTCCCTGCTGGGGCGATGGAGGAGAGGGAGGGCTTGGGAATGACCCTCAGGACACGGTTCACAGAGCTGAGCTGGTCTCCCTTGAGGGTTTTGCCCTGGTTTGAGGGAGCTGGGCAAAGCAAGCCAGGGGTCAGTGGTGGAGCTGATGCTGGCTTCGTGCAGAAGATGTAATTTCCATCTCCGCGTGAGCAGTGGGGTTTGCCCAGCACGTTGCGGTGCTGCAGTGATGGTGTGAAATGAGAATAAATTCTAAGCTTTTGGAAATTATGCAGGTTGTCGAAGGTTTCAGGTGGAGAGAAGATGCAAGCCTGCCGTGGGCAGGAGGGAGGGCTTTCAGCTTGGTTGGGGAGGACTTCATTTTTTGTTTGCACTGCCTGGCTCATTCAAAACACATTTCCTTGCTGTTAAGTTCCTTTGACAAGGGAACAGCTGAATGAATTTCACAGCAGTTGTTGACAGAGATGGTTAAATCAAAGTAAGAAAATCTGAGGAAAGCTGCAGCAGAAGTTTACTGGTGGAGCTGAAGGCAGTGATGTGGTAGATAAGCATTGGTGTGCATCCAGACCCTGAGGTGATGGGGCAGGGAGGGCTTCTATGAAGCTACTCCTACCTCTGAGCTTGTACTAGGCTGACCACCTACTTGCTTTGGCAGTCACCTAGGCTCTCGTCGGCTTGTTCAGATTGGTTATACTTGTAGTTGGTTGTGCATGCTGCATGCTGGTCAGTGCTTGCAGTTGCTGTTCTCGTGATGTTGATGATGTGATAGATTATCAGTCTTGGTAGAAGGTGGCCTGCTTGGTGATCTCCCTTATCCTGTGTATTCACACTAAACATTGAATTTATCCAGGATCTTACTGTGGTTGTTAGCACAGCAAACACAGCTCTGAATTTCTGTTCCCAGCTACATAAACTTTCCATTTTTGCAGGCCAGCTGGTGCTCCAGCATCGTGGGGGGGGGTACCTGGCGCACGCTCATCTCCTCATGAGTGTCTGTCATCCAGCTCACGTGTGTGTGCGCCGGTGTGTGTGTGTGTGTGTGTGTGTGCAAGAGCTGGCTTGTTTGTTTCTAGCCGGGATGTGCTGAGCCTGTGCCAGGGGGATGCCGCATTGCCGCTCTGTGGTGCGGCACCACCTTTCTGAGCCAGATGGAGAGTGGACTCAGAAGGGCATCCTTCATGAAAGGGGAACCCTGGAACATCTTGCAGGTAAAATCTCCAGGGTTCCAGGCACAAGACTCTTCTTTGAGTAACTTCTCTGGTCTGGTTTTGTCAGTGCTGTTTGTGCTGAGACCAAAGATCACTAGGGAGCTCTTGCTGGCTGTCCTGGTTTGTGACTTCCCTCCTAGCCTGGCCATGTACCAGACCAAGGTGGACAGTTTAACCCGGCTCATCTCACCAGGAAGAGAGGTGTTGTCTCTGTTCACCCACCAGATCTGCAGCCCATTCACGAAGAAGTGGCAGAACGCACATGTATCTTTATTTGCCTCATCAGCTTGCAAGGGGATATCTGAATCGTTCTCCCTCCAGCAGCTCTGCACGTTCTCTACCCCCTTGGCCAGCAGCTGAGCGATGGGGAGGCTCTCCAGGGTGTAGCACAGGGATGCTGCGGAGGAGCACCCCTTTTGTGGGATCTGTGGCTCTTCCTTCTTCTGTGCCCCAGCCTCAGGCCACAGTGACACCATGAGAGCAGGCAGGGGACATGAGCGGGGACTGGGTGCCTTGGGCATTGGGACAGGTGAAGGTAGCTCATGAGTAGCAATGCTGCTTCCACAGGGCAGGAGGCAGAGCAGGACGACTGGCACTGCTACAAGGAGGTGTTACTGCTGCACCCAGCGCTGCTGAACAAAGTCTTACAGTGGTCTGGGGGCAGTTCCTTCAGAGAGGAGGAGTTGAGCGGGTCTCCTGGTCCCAGATGAGCTCTGCCTAACAGAGGAAAGACTTCTATTGCTTCCATAAAACACGAGAGCTTGTGCAAGATGTTTGGTCCCTGCAGACAGCTTTTGTCAGTAGCTTCCTCCTCTATAAAGGGAGGAGACAGCCCAGTTCCTGGGTGACTGGGAGGGTGCCACGAGCCAGGGGGATGCTGGTGCGACCAGCTGTGGCAGGATGGGGAGAACTCTGGAGAGAGGCAACCTGCTGGCTCTGGCCTGAAAGAGAGTCATCAGGGAGAGCATCGATGTAAGACACAGCAGAGCAACCCGAGGGATGCTTTGGAGGGCACTGTGTGGTGGGTAGCTCTCAGCTTCACAGTAAAAGGCAGTGCCACATGTGTGATTCCACCAGGTCCTCTAAGGCTCGGGAGACCTTCAGCTGCTCAGTTTGTTGGCTTTGCTTCAAAAGCCCCACATATTGCATTGCTCTCCTTCAGTTTATGCCTTTTGGCATCTTTGAAGTGATTCTAGCCCTGAGTCATCCCCGAGAGCTGGAGCGCTCTGCCGCACCCGAGGTGCACGTGTTGGTTGTCTGACGCACACCAGCACCCGCATGTCGCTGCCTTGCGGGCGCCGCAGTGAGTGTGACAGTAGCACCAGGGTGGAGAGGTCGTCTGCAGCCCCACCGTGCTGCCACCTCCTGCCCCTTTGTTTGCTGGATCTGACGCTTGTCACCCATCCAACCGATCAGCTGTGACTTGGCTGCAAGGGAGGGGAAAGAGCTGGGAGGGTTCAGGGCTGGATTTCCAGAGGGCCTGGAGGAAGCAGTGAATCTGCTGCTAGCCACCATCAGGGCTTGTTTCCAGCCCTCTCCCTTCCAGTGCAATGGAGGTGGCAGAGCCATACGCTGGTTGTCCAAACTGGGCTTTGGATCTCCTGCTTGTAATTGTTGAGCCTGGCTTTTGGTGGTGCTGACAGCCTGTGACTTTCACAGGAGTGGTGCGGTGCATGGCTGGGCTTGCTAGCAAAGTTCCGGGTTGTTTTTTTGTGCAGAGCATCCAAAAGAATTAGCTGCCTTTGGAAACAGATGGGTTGTCTTCAGCATGTCTGTGTAGGGAAGGATCCAGAGCTCCAGCCCAGGATCTAGGTGGCAGCCGTGTGGGGAAACTCGCACAGATCTGGCTTCCTTCCTGCATGTTTAGCTGGTCTGGTTTTACTGGTCATGGCATCCACTTGGACCTACTGCTTCACATGGGCTTGAAAAGTTTGTGGCACCTTTTTAAAGCCCATTCCTTTCTATAGGTCTAAAAATGAAATAGAACAAACGCACCCATCGCTCACACAGTAGAGTGTTTTGCCTTGAAGTGAACCCACCGTTTGTCTAACCCACCTCTTTTTTGAGTTGTAGTTCCACCTTTTTGTCCTCGTTTATACACACAGATACGCGTGCGCACATGTAATGACAACTAATGCATTTTGGCTTCCATTCATTTGAAGTGATCTGGGTTTTTTTGAGTTTTTTTGTGTCTTTTCTTGCAGCTTCTGAAGTCGCCCCATAGTCGGTTGATTCCCCATCACACACCTAGTGCCTGAGTCTGATCCATGTTGGCCCTCCTAGTTCACCATAGATCTCTCATTTTGACTTAGCTGTCTGTTCAGTAGTGGTGACTGTTGTTGTTGTTGTGCTTTTTGTTCTGTTGTGTCTTTATTATTTTTTACTTTCTCCTGGGAGCTCTGGCCTCTCGTAGCCGCTACTAACCCTTCTTTTGTTTATCCCCCACGCTCCTCGCCTCTCGGCAGATCAAAGTGGTGAATGCGTTCCGTAGCTCCTTGTACGAAGGCCTCGAGAAACCCGAATCCAGAAGCTCCATCCATAACTTCATGACTCACCCAGAGTTCATCCTGGAGGAAGATGAGCCTCGAACACCATTCCTTGACAGCGCTGAAGACGACCCCGAGACTGACGGACTCAAAAAGCGAGGTGGGGGTAGCCTGGGTGGATCTACATCCCTCAACAGAAATAACAATGCAGTGGACAGCGATCAAGCTGAGGTCACCGTCCCGGAGCCCGAAAGCCCCTTACACAGCTTGGAGACATCGGTTTGACCTTAGAACTTCGAACCCCCCCCTCCTCCTCCACCTTCGCCCTGTGTGATATTGGCACCAGTAACTGATCACACACTGCGGTCACTTCGTGTCAAACTGCGCATATGTATATCATTTTGGTGTTTTGTTTGGGGTTTTCCTGTTTTGTTTTGGTTTTTTTTTTTTGTGGGGTTTTTTACCATTATTTAGCAGTGGGAACCAGAGTACCACGATCCGGGGTATCAGGAGAGAGGCTAAGCCAAAATTGTGCATCTCCATCCCTAATTTTCAGTGGTACTCGCCCAAGTGAAGCAGCCAGGTTATTTCCTCTCCAAGAGTTGGGCTCCATGCGTCTGTAGGGGGTTTTCACTTTGAAAAAAATGCATGTTCAAAGAAAGCTCAAATTGTTGTAGTCTTACATGCACGCTCTCAGCCCAAGGGCTGGGGTGCACTTGTGACTTTACTTTTTTTCCACTTGTGGTTTTTAGGGTTTTTCTTCTAATGTTGGGCTCTGTTCTTTGCTTGTGGGAGTTGCCCCCAGTAACTTCACAGCGGGAAGTGGGGGAGTTCGCACTCTAGTGCGAAAATTTAGAAATAAACAAACAAAATAAAACCTAGCCAGGGGGGAGGTGTTTACTCACAGGATGATAGATACAGGGATGTACACCAGTCTTCCACCTCGAAAAATGGTACCTAGCCTTTACAGTTCCTCCTCCATGTGTGCGCGCACACTCTCTCTCTCTCCGTTTCCAAAGCAGTAATTGGTAGACAAGGAACGAAGGTGACTTGGCTGTAACCTTGCTGGATGTAAAAGATTCTGATTTTCGTTCTTCTACAAAGCAAGGTGGAGGTGAACTGGCAGTGGAAGGGTGGTGAAGAAAAACCCCGTAGCTGTGAGAGACAGAGCTCCTTCCTGGGGAGGCTTAACAGATGCATTTCTTCAGCTCTTGAACAGCTGTGAAACTTTTGGTGAGAGCCTTGCAAAGGTTTAACGGCTCCTGCCATCAAAAGCAGAGGGACTGTTGCCTGTTCTGGCTTGTCTGTACTGTTGGATTAAATAATCTTTCAGCCTTGGAGTACAAGCTCCGGTTGACTGCTGAGGAACCCCAGAGGATGCTCCAGCTGTGCCCACCAGCTCTGCGCATCGCTGCTGAAGTGTTAGCAGGCGGAACGGAGAACAAGCATTGGGTTATTGACAGTACAGTGGGTCAACTCCTCGATCATGGAAAGGATGAGTCAGGTTGACTCTTTAGCTGGTGGAGGGGAGGGAGGCTCCATGGCCAGTGGGAGGACCCTCGATTTCCACAGCACTTCTGTAGCTGATTTGCCAGTGGAGGCAATTCCTCACAGAGGTGGCAGGTTGGTTGGTTGGCTGTGGGTCTTCCAGAGAAGGTGCTGCATGGAGACTTTGCCTCACTTGATGCTTTTTTTTGAAGGTCATCTCTTCACCCTGCGTGTCCTGCCTCCGCTTTGTCTCTTAAAACCATTTGGTGAGAGTCCTGGTTTTTTGGAGCAGAGACCCCAGGTGTCCTGGGCAAGTTGGCTCTGAACTGACCCTCTTGTGAAGCCATGGGACAGAGCAGGAGGCAGGAGTTTGCTTTGCTTGGGATTAGTTTCTTCTCCGTGGGCTCTTGCTGGTGCACCCCTGGTTACTGGCCCCAGGCAGGCAGGGCTGGAGGAAGCTCTGCTGCCTTCTCTCCTTTGTCCTGCTTGGTTGGAAGCAGAGAGAACCTGGTGGTAACTGGCTGTACAACATCATCATCTTTGCCCAGCCTCCATCCCTGGAAGCAGAGAGGTTTTAGCGAGAGGGTGGGCTGGCTGGTTTCTTCTTTTCTTTCCTTTAAGAACGCACAGCAGAATCTCCCGTGCCTTCTCCGAGCACTGCCTGCAGCACCACCTGCCACGCGAGGGCCCAGTACTTTGCCAAGAAATAAGTGTTCCTTAAACGACAACTCAAACCAAGTGTCTTTTGGTTTGTTTCCAGCCCAGCACTGACTCGTCCCTTCCTTGGTGTGGGAGGAGGGAAGGACGAGGTTGCCCCATTCCTGCCCCAGGTAGCTAAGGAAAGGTCCTTCTCCCAGGTCCCCTGCCTCGGTGCTGGCAAAGGGGGTGAAGGCTGGGCTCCGTACACTGCCAACAGCAAGAAGAAATTGCCACCACTGCCCATCTCGATTGCAAATTCAGTGTCAAGCCCCCTGCCCGCGCAGACAAGCCCATCGCTGCCCTCCCTGTTCCTCCTTCGCACGAGCTGAAAAAATACCTTGGGCAGGACCGGGGGGTCAGGGGATGTTTTCTTGGGTTATACACAAGTGGTGACAGGAAAGACAAAAGGGGTGGTTCTGGGGTTTGGTTCTGTACTAAAGGTGACATTACTTAAAAGATCACTTTTTCTATTTTAAATACTTGCAAAAAAAAAAAAAAAGAAAATATCGTGTTCTTACAAGCTTACATAAATATTTATTAAATACTTTGGGGGGGATACACCGATTTTTTTTTTCTTTTTTCTTTTGATATTTTTTTATTACCTCAGACCTGTTTTAAAAAAAACAAAGAAAAGACTTAAACCAACCAAAAGCCAACTTTGGAGGCTCTCAAAGTCACTCCCAGAAATCTGTGACTGGCAAGTTGCCACAAGGGTCTGGTTGTTCCTTAGTTGATATATTTTTGTTGTTCTAGTTTCCATATTAGGAGGGGGAGAAATAATTATATATAAATATTATGCAAAAAATATAGTTTTCTTTAGATCAGAAACTGATATTTTTACGTCAGCCATATGTATTTTGTTTAAAGAAAAATAAAAAAAAAATCTTGAGTCCTGCGTCTGCAACGGCGCGTGACTCTGTGACGGCAGTTCAAAGTGACAGGTAATTAATTCAGCGTATCAGCGATCGGATGCCAGTCAGCTTCCTTTTCTCTGAGCAGCCATCTTTGTACTAGATGTTAGTTGGATGACACAAATGGGTTTTTATATAAATTATGTTGGTATGGCTGATTGCTTAAAGTATAAACGTTTATTGTGCATACATCTTTCCTGTAAAGTATTTTTTTCTATTTAGTTTCAGTGATATACTGGCAGCAGATGACTATTGGGTTAAGTTATTGAGGATATTACAAAAGAGTTGGGGGAGATTGGTGCTCTATGCTGAAAGGCATGGTCGGCGGCACAAACTTCGGGGACTCTCTGCAACATGCCTTGAAAGAGGGGGAGATATATATATTTTTTTGCTTTGTTTGAACTGCCACGAGTGTGCACGGGGGAGAGTGCCATGCCAGACAGGAACCGAAGTCATACCCTGTGATATGTGTTAACTTGCCTTGGAATGCTTTGTTATTAAAACACTCTGAACATAATTTTGCATCCAGTTCTTAATAACAGTAGGGTCTCTGGTGGTGGTGGTTTTCTGTTAAATAAATTGGCAGATTGGTACCAAAGACATTACACCACGTCCTGTGTGCATTGCTGAACAGGCATTTTTAGGCATTTGCATTATGTGATAAGGTTTCCTTTGATTTGCACAGGGGTTATACTTAATTTTCAAAGGTTTTGTGCAATAAGCTTTGAGGAATATTTTGAAACAATCTCAAGAAGGAAAAAAACTAAATAAAATTTTAGCATGGGCAGCCTTTGGCTTTCCCCAGCTGAGGAGTAGGTGTCCTGTAGTGCTCAGCCCCTTTAGGAATGCTTCTCGGGGTGACAAGACGTTGGGGTGAATGGAAAAGCCCCATCCCAGATCCAGGGAAGGCATCTGCAAGATGCCATTGCCAATGCCTGTTGCCCTCCATGATTGCAGGGACCAAGCACCTCGAAGAAGAGTCCCTGCAGGCTTTTGTACCTCTCGGGGGAAGGACACATGTACCTGCCTGCCATCGCTCCTCAGCGCTGGGTCCAGCTCCTACAAGTTCATCGAGGTGGAGCATGCAACCTATAAAACACCCTCCTGCAAGCCCAGCTCTTCCCCGATGGGGCACGGCGACGTGGAGGTACCGCTCTCCTGGTCCTGCCCAACCAGCGAGGCTGCGGGGCAATGCCAGTGTGTTTCTTGGCACCCAGCTGCTCCTCTCCAGCGTCTCTCTGCCAAGGCTGTCCCCTGCCACTGAGACTGGCTGATGCCTGGCTGTCCTGCCTCTGCTATCCTCCTGCCCAACAAAAAAATACATTTTTCATTCAGCAAAGCCCATGGCTAAAACTGCCTTTAGTTTATTTCCTCCCCTTAAATAAATATATATATATATACACAGTATTAAGCCAACATTTGTGTGTGTATATATATTTATCCAATGCTCTCACAACAAAACTTTCTTTCAAAGAGGGCACGCAGATCTGAGTTTTTCTTTTCCAGTAACTAAGTATAATAAGCACTGGTATTTTTGTATAAAAACAGAAAAATACAAAACAAAAGACTGAATATTATGTGGTATGCATGACATTAAAAAAAAAATAAATGGTGGTTTCAAAGCAATATGTACCCTGGTGTTTGCCATATCCTAGAGTCCAGCTTAAAGTGCACCTGATCTGTATTGCATTTTGATATTAATCTCTATGTACAATGTTTTGCATGTAATTTATATGGTTCTTGGGAGAAAAATTTTTTGAATGAATTGTCAGCTGGCTTCTTCTGAGAAAACAGACTCCAAGCAGAGATAATATTCAAAGTGGAAGCGGATGAGTGGTTGAGGGGTGGGAAAGGGGTACATAGCGGGAAAAAAAAAAAAAAAGCGTGCTGGGGGTGGGGGAGAAGGGTAATGGTTTTGAATCAATAAAGCTTTGGCTGTTGAGCAAACAATGCGCAAGTGCATCCAGAGAATAAAATGTGCCCACATGTAACTGTGACGTCCTCAGTGTGTCCACCAGCTTGTGAAATCAATCCTGCATCCTCTCCTAGCGCTGGATGAATGGCTGGGCCTCCCCTCAGAGCAAGCCGGAGTGGGAAAGTGGGGCCTGTGGGGTGGAAAGAGGGATGGCAATCAAAAGCAACCCCACCACTACAAAAGCACCCCTCTCTGCACAAGCCTCGCTATTGAGAGGCAGGGGCTGGCTGGTTGCACCCAGCACTTTGTCTCAAGCATGGCTTCTTCCTTTTCCGAGCAAAGTCCAGAATTCGCTGTCAAATGCCATCCGGTGCTCCTGGGCTATGTGTCAAGCTGCCCTTAAGCAAAGATCCTCCCTTGTCCCCTACCCTGACGCTGTGTCTGCGGTGCCTCTAAGGTGATGCTCGGTGGAGGTGGTGATCTTCATCTCCCGCGGACTGGCTTTGAGCTGTGTCCTGCCTCTGTACTGAGACTATTTTGCCTCCATAAAGGCGCTTTGCTCAGACAAGAAGGACAACAGGAAATAAAAGCAACTGGCCTCTGAAATACTCTCATTCCCAAGCACGTTGATTGCACTGGAGCTGTTTAACTCCCTGGATTTGCTGGAGGGGCTGTTGTTGTTTCTCTGTGTCTTTAATAACTCCAGGGCAAAGCCACAATGAGAAGATCAAGCTGGGCGAGGCTGTCAGTGAGAAAGTTGTCTAAAACTTCTCAGCTGAGTGACCCTTGGAGCTGATGCCAAGTGATATGAACAGGGTGTAAAAGGTTTATTGTGCAACGTCACCTTCTTTCCTGCTTTCATGGGAGGTGTCTCTACTGACAGCATCCTCCAGCTCTTTATTAAACAGATCAGCCACAATTGCATGTATTTTTTAAAACCTAGTCCAGGCTGGATGCAAAGAAAGGAACAAATCACAGGACTTTTAGTCATTTAGTGTGGAAAATGGCTGTGCCTGGCCATAGGCACCCTCTCCCCGAGGATGGGCACTGCTCTATCTGCTGAGGTGGCTGTTTACCGCTGCCACAGGGCCAAACTGGGGAAAGCAGGACACTGGCACACTGGGATGGAGAGGGGAAAAGCAGAGGGAGGCAGGTTTAGCTCTATGATCTGCCATGAAGGCTTAGCAGGCCTGTGCTGCCCTGACAGGGAAATGGCTGCTACCCAAAACCCCCCAGCCAACACCAGGCCTCCCTCCCTGGGGCTCAGCACCGCCCCAGGTCCCACAGCAAGTGCCTGCGGGCCCGGGAAACCAGGCTGAAAACGTAAAATAGCTTCTAGTTTGGAAAGCGTAACCCTGAGGAAGCACTTGGCAACGTGAGGGAGGGGACAGTCACCTCCCAGGCCACAGCCTGGCACCATGGCAGGCAGGGGCACACACCCTGACAGGGAGGCAGGCGCGGGGCACCGCAGCCGGGGCACAAGTGGACGGGAAGGGGGACGCTCTCCTGCTCGTCCTACAGCGAAGGGTTTTGTCTGGGGTTGGAGGCGCTGGCGGGACCCCTCTGAGGAGGAAAGGGCAGAAAACCCGCCCGCCCGGCTTTGTTTACGGGCGCCGCCCGCCCCGCTTTTGTCACTCCGGTGGGCGGTGCCGCCCGCCCGCTGCGCCCGTCAGTTTCAACGGGCGGAAGTAGGCCCTGGTGAAGCCCTTCCGCCCGCTGTCCTAGCAACGGGCGAGCTGAGGTTGCTCGTATGTTGCCGGCGCCATCTTTGAGGCTGGTAGCGGGGAAAGCGGCGGCCCCAGCGGATCGAGGCGACGCGGCAGCGGTCAGCGGCGGCCCCCGGGGGTTCGGTAAAGTCCCCGCTCGCCGGTAACTAGAGCCGTTCGTAAGACCGCAGGGGCGGGGGAGTATGGCCTTTCGCCAAGCCCGGGTCCCCTCCGCTTCCCTCAGGGGAAGCAGGCCGCGTCCCCGGCGCCCGGCGGGGCGGGCTGGCCCAGGCCGCGTCCCCGAGCCCTCCCCGCCGGGCTGTCTGTGGGCACCGGGGCGGGAGGCGGGGTGTGTTCGGGGGACCCCTGGGGCGGCGCGGGCCCTCCGGGGACGTCGGTGGGGCTGAGGTGTTCTTCCCGGGACTTTAGCGAGGGGGAGCTGCTTCCCCGCTGCCCCAGGTAGGCCCAGGGTCCCCTCTCCCCCCGTTGCAGGGCCGCAGCTCCCCCGGTCCCCACCCCCAGGCCCTTCCCTCCGCCTTTAGCCCTTCTGTAGGGCTCGGCTGCGGCTTCTTCCTCCCCCAGCCCCCATCCCGGTGGTCTCCCGGGCAAACAGAGTCCTTGGCCAGGCTCTGGAGAGGTTCAGTTGGGCAAATTGAAGATCCCAGTGCTGGTGCCTTAAAAGTATACATTATTTTCAGTTAAACCCTTGTGCCTTCCTTTTGTAGCAATGCGTATAAGGGGCGTGCTGTAATGTAGTCACCTGACAAACTGCTCCTTGGTTCCCCAAAGGAATTGCCTTCAGGATCTGACTAACTCTGGGTGCACCCGGTTGTCACCTTAATTTCTCCTTTAGGTTGTTTAAAACAACCCACTTGGGTGACATTTTGTTTTTAAGAATTGGGTCTAAGAGGTTTCTGTTTTCTTACACTGATGTTTATAATGAAAGTGCAAAAGTGATTTTTGCTGTTGCAGGGATCAGTATGTGGAGCCTACAGACTGTTCCCAGGACGGGTGCTCTGGGGTGCGTGCTGCACTCCGAGATTGAGCTCTGGGCCATACTTTCAAAATATAACACTGCCTTATTTGATTGTAAAAAAGGAGCTCTCCTGGGGGTAGGGGATTTTGAAAGGATATCAGAACCACCACTGTGGCATGTGGCTGAATTGGACACACATTAAGCTGATCAGGCTGAACAGATAGGCTGAATTTGTTGCTGGATGGCCAGGTGTTGCAGGAGGAAAGCTAGTCTAGAGAAAACTTACTCTTGCTGTTGCTTCTCATCTAAAATGGCACCCTTCCAAATGGCTGCTTCCAGGGGAAATTGACTCTTTTTGAGATTTAATTAAACGTTTCAGTGAGGAAGTTGAACCGTCACAGTAAATTGTTGCCAGTCCTGGTGCTGATTTCAGAAAAAGAATGAGCGTCTTTTCTTTAAGTATGCCTGTCTCACCCAAGAGTAGATGTAGCAGCTTTAGCAGACTCTGATATACCACAGAAAATGGAATTTTCCACTAAGTAAGAACGATAAACCATGTGAGCTTTGCAAAACTGAATGTGGCGGTTGGAGGAGGGAGCTGAGAGATAGGAAGCATTCGTTTTACGACTGTATCCTTGAAGAAGAACTGAAAGACTGATAAAAGGGAACATCCTGTCCCAGAAGACTCGGAAAAGTGGGGTGACACAATGTGAAGTCAGTCAAATCTTCAGGAACTGGGGGAAAGGTAAAGACGGCAGGGGGAGATCATGACCACCAACTCTATTCAGGACTGAAAAGACTTGCTCCCTCCCTCCTCCTGTAAGGAGCATGCATGCTAATTTACATAGTTAGTAAGGCTAATTAAAGTGTAGCTAACCAATAGAAGATGATTACCAACCAATGAATATGAATTTAGGTGGGTTTTTACTAACATGTAACAAGATAAATACCTTGTAGTTTTCTTGTGCTGTGCGCTAGCTTTGTGGACTTACCACCTAGCACCCGTCTTCTCACAAATATGAATAAAACACCTCCGGCTCTGTGTGTATCTTGGCATGTTGCACACCAGGTAAATGATCCCACTTTTGGGAAAACACCTTCAGTTTGGAATTGGTTCCTTATGCCCATTGAGACATTAAGGAGGAAAAGCTGGTGGACAGAGAAAGCGATAGAGGAGAGCCACCCACTGAAAATACGGGAGAGAAGGGGTTATGCATTAAGGGAAAGCCACTACATAAAAAATTGGTGCTATCCAAAAATTTATTAAGAATTTGGGACCTGCAGATACAGCTGCACCTGTGTGTGCTGCAGTCACGCCTGTTGCCACTGAGCATGATGGAGAGAGCTTCTTTATTGAACGCAGTATGTTCAAGCATGCACTGTTGCCTGGAGGAAGAGCAAAGACTTCCATTGCGTGGAACTTCAGATCTGTGGCTCATGTGACGTGCCAGATCCAGCGTAAGGTTAAAAAAAAAAAAAATCAACTGTGGCAAGCCAGGTACTCATCTGGAGACATTGGCTCTTCAGGGACATCTCCGAGCAGAGCATTGTGTGCATCGGGCTGGGGCTAACAGCCAGGTGTCTTAGCTGAGAGTGCTGCAGGGAGGGAGAATATGCCTGTAATGTGTCTGTGTCAGCTGCCTCCCCAGACAGCAGTTTTAGTAGTGGGAGTTTGACGTATGTTCTCAGCTCTTACGTCAGCAGTGACAGCGTGGCAGAGCCAGTGGGCTGGTTTTTCAGCTGGAAGAGGAGGAGTGGACTGCAAATGTGCCCAGGTAAATAAGAGCTGATCTGCTGTAGATGTGGATCATACCAGCATAGGTGTTGCAGCTGCAGCAATAGTGGATCCTGGAGCATCTGGAGAAGATAGAATTTTTCTTCACGGAAGCAATACTGTCAAAAGCCGTTTGATGCCAGAAGTTAGGACAAACTGATTGGAACTTCTCAGTTGGCCCTCAGAATACCTGGCACGCTAATTGTGATAAATGTTGAGCAGGGCCGGGACTCACCTTGGCACTTGCAACACTTGCAGACCAGACATCCTGCACGCTGAGCCAGGACCTGAATCTGATGGGGCTGTTGGTAACCTGAAGCTTGGGAAGACTTCTGGATTTTTCTGCTGTTCCACATGAATTTTTACCTTATGAAGTGTGTCTTTTCAACGGGTAGGCTTAGAGCGAGTCGTGGTTTAACATCTCCAGGCTTGGGTGTTCCTGTTCCATCTTTGCCAACCGAGCAGGTGCTCTGTAGGAGAAAGGACATAAATCTTAACCATGGGACTCAGACTCTCAACTGCATACTGCTGTGAAGAAACTCAGATAAGAGAATGAACTTAAGTAACAGATAAACAAAGCTATTACAAAATTGATTACCGAAGGCACTTTTTGTCAGTGCCAACTCATTAGAAGTTCATACAGATTGTGGCACTAGACAGTTCCCATCTATAATGTGACTATACAGCATTGTAAAAGAAAAAAGTTTCATAGCTTTGGAGAAAGCACAACGCAAAAATATGCGGTTAACTGTTGGTACGTGGACCCTGAACGAACCACGGACTACTTGACAGTGAGGGCCCAAGGTTATCTCGTGATGCGCTGCACCAGCAGAAGTTCCCTTTTAGAAGACAGGCGGCTCCCTCCCACCGGCTTTGCTAAAACCTCTGCAGCAGGCAGTGTCCTACAAGAACCAAGTTACCAAATTGATGTGTGGCTTTCCCTTAAGCCCCACACCCCTGGCTTTCCAGCTTCCGACCACACTGCCAACGCTGTGTGTGCAGTGCTAGGTGCCAGCTGCCATGTTCTACCTATATTTTAAAATCAGTGATTCAGGACTTTGGGCGCAGAAGCACTGAGAATGGGTTAGCAGGTGCTTAAAAGATTTGCTTGCTCATTCTGTTGAGCCCCATCAAATTCTTCAGGAACTCCAGAATTCAAACTATTTTCCACAGGATCACTTAAAGCAGGAAATACCTGCTCAGGGAACTTCTCTCTACCTTTTATATGTTAAAGTGACTTTAAAACAGCAGAAGGTGGAGCAGCATCCTGCTGGGAGGGAGAATGGGACTTATCTCAGCTATTTCCAGTGGTCCCAGATGACTGATGGGTGTGGGATTCTTGGCCTGCAGGTGGAGGCCAGTGGGGAACTGCAGTTCTTAGTCACTCACTGCCATCAGTCAGGCCGTCCTGGCTTTGCAGACCATGTGGAAAGACTTTCAAATCGGAGGTGTGGCTGTGGCTCTGGAACTGCGAGATGGGTGAAATATCTTAGGCTTGAAACTGTGTTTCTACAGAGCGGTGCGCTCAGATCTGAACGCTTTGTCTTGGCCACTTTAGATCCCTGCTTTAAAGGTCATTTTGGAGAATTCCTTCTCCTGCATCTTGATGTGTCAAGCTAAAGACAAACCTCTACTGAAGCAGTGTCTGATCTGATGTGTGCTTCAGTACAGGGTTATTCTTTGACAATTACAGAAACACCAGGCCAATCAGCCCTTTCAGCAACAGTTGATTTGCCTCTCATCTTAAGGAAGACTCCTAATTCAGGTCCCTGAAGTGGCACATCCTAAAAGAGAGTTACTTCAGCCAGCAAGGGGCAGCTGTGCCTCATGGCTGGGGTAACTCACGGCTCTGACTCTCAGATCACGATGAAAGGTGACCCCAACTCGCTGGTGGAGGAAGCTGAGGCGATCGTCTACTTTAACCTTTGCCTTCATGGCTGGCAACCTCGTAGCCTTTGCTCTGAGAAGGTCTTGAGTGCTGTAACCCCCAGTCCCAGAACATGTCCCCAGACCAGGTTTAGACAGTATTGATGCCGTGAAAACAGCTAGAATTGACTAAAACAAATTTAAAGACTAGAAATTATGACTATTCTGCTTCAGCTTTGGACAACTTAGCTTTAGATTTTCGTACAGAGAATGAGATGCATTAGCAAGAGATTCTTCTGTGCTTTGGACAACATGAAGATGTGTGGTTTATGTATGCATCATAATGGACTGTAAATTATTTAATTATGTTACAAAATTATTTCAAAATGTCTTAAAAATTTTACTTGGGTTCTGGACAAAAAAAAGTGTTTAAAATTCTTATCAACTTCCATCAGAGACCTGCTGAGTGCACCAGAGTTACTCATTTTTATTCAGACTTTCAGGGTTTAGTTCAGTTCATTTCTGTTCAGCGCTCAGATTGCCATGTTAACTGATACCAGTTTTTTTTAAAAATGTTTCTGAGTTAACCTTTTTTGAAATGAAAGGACTTTAATGGAGTTTAGAACTATGAGGGTTTTTTCCAGGGATTGTTTTGTTTTAAAGTTTTGCTTTTTTTTCCCCCATTCCTTAAACAAGAGCCATTCAAATTCTGACCAGCTCTTGAAGTCTGCTCAGGGATATGGAAGGCAACGAGCAAAATGTTGAGCTGCTTGGGCGCTCGAAAGAGCTAATCTGAGGGGGTTTCTTTTTTTCCCCTACGGTGGTGGATGTAGCAATGTTGCATTATACAGATGTCTCTCACTTCCTAGGGAAAAGAAGTGCCATGAATTCTTTCTGATTTGTATTTGAATGCCTCTGCTCAGCAAAGCAGTGGTCCTTAATTGCCATCTATTTGAGCTCATGCAAACTGAAGAAACCATGCTTGAAATTGAATTTAACTATCAATGATATTGGTGACGCCTTTGGGAAAATGTTTCTAGTCAAACTTCTACGTGAAGGAGCACCGGTAATTTTTAGAAGTAGGTGCAGGGGAATCTGTATGACACAAAGTCTGTTTTTGAAGGTGCTAAAGGTCAAAAGTGAATAGTCACATGGATACTGAAGAAGGGAAGAAAACCTTGCACTTAACCACTGTTTTTATTCCCTTTGTCAAGCAGTCAAAAAACCAATAACTAATATGAGAACCCAACTTCTCCTCTCTTTATTTTAGATTTGGGAAAATTCCCTGCCAAAAAAAAATATCCTGGAAAAATCACTAGTGTTTGTGTGAGTAAAAGGTTCCAACCTTTTATTATTAATTTGTAAGAACTATTTCATTCAGTTTTGTCCAAAAGACTCAGAAATACTTTGCACAGAAATGTGCAGCATTTTAATGAAAGGGGTCAGAATCACTTTAATTTGTACTTTATCTGGTCTGGTTGCAGGTTTTATGGCTTTTAGTGTCTTTCAAAAATTAAGAATGAAAATATCTGACTTCACATTAAAAAACAAAAACTGCTTGTGGCTAACTAAGATCAGTTTCAGCTCTGGTGGCACCAAAATATCATCAGCTGTTGAATTGGACCTAAGCCATCTTTTCAAACCTTCCATGATCTTGCAGCAATGGATAATGATGGATATATGGATTAGGGAACAGCACGTGATGGCAAATTTGTAGTATTTGCTCTGATGTAAAAAAAAACAAATTAGTTCCCAAATTCAAAATAGTTCAAAATTGTTGGTATCATGCAGCCATGCCACTTGCCAAGTGAGCATTTCCCTGCCTCTCACAGCTTGCTGTATCCTCGATCCACTGTCTTCCTGCTGTTAATTGATTGCAACTCTACGTGTCTGATCAGGGCTAAAAGTTGTTCTCGATATGGATATCACACAACATATACTGTGCACGCCTGTGTGTATAGATATGTTTGTACTGTATGCATGTACATACGTATGCATATCTGTGTGCTGGCCCCAAAATCACTCGTGTTATAAAGCATCAGCCTTGAAGGCATCTTCATCAAAATATTGTGTAGATCTTTCATTTTTGCCAGTTCCCTCCAAATGAGACACTTTTTATGCAGTCTTTTGTGGCAACTAGCCAAAATTTCTGATTTTTACTATCACTCTCGCTGACTTTATTATCACTCACTCTTGGTGTGTGTATAAACACATATGTGTATGTATATACATATTTGTGTATTTATACGCACAAGTATGTTTTTGCTGTACAGGTAATAAAGACGGGGGAAGGTTTTTGTGTTTTCTTAATAGGTGAAGAAATCTTGAAGACCAGAAATTGCAAGTTACTGAATTTTAAATTAAAAAAAAAAAAAAAAAAATTGTCCGGCTGTGGAAGATGGATCCTCATTTTTGCAGCCACTTTGAATCACAAGTTCATCTTTAAATGCCCTGGGTTTTTTTGTTGGTGTTTTTTTTTGGTTTTTTTTTTTTGAAGAGCTAACTAACCCTGGCTGTCTCCAGTCTGACAGTATTCAAATGGACTTGCTTCCTCCATTAGTTGTAAGATGTTTAAAAGCACATCCTATGGTTGAATTGTGGATGAGAGGTTCCCTTGGCAATGTGAGGAGGAAAATTCTTTCTACCCCTTTATTATTAATTCACGGATTCAGTGTTGGTTCGGCCTACAGGAGAAGTTAACTGGAAGTCTTTGAAGATCAGTATCTTTGCTGAAGTTGTCCAGGTATGTGATCCATGGTGATAGGAAAATGATGTTTAATATGACAATGTATTTTATAGAAATTATTAGTACCCACAGTTAATCATTGACTGATAACTCAAATGCGTGGCTAATTTTTTAGGAAGTGACTCTCTTGTGGCTCTTGCAGCCACACGCTGTAGTTTTTTGTCTGCTCCAAGGCGTGTAACTATTACTAAGGAGACAGAAGAGAACGCTTGCTGACAAAACCCATGTGGTTTTACAGAAGTTTGACTTAGTATTGGGATGGTTTTTTGTGACGAGCTGATTTCAAGACATTGCCCCCCTCAGGAGACTAATTTGATTAACAGGAAGCGGCTGTACAAATAATTATTACTTAATTATTTTTCATTTACACCTTTCTTTAGGGTTACTTTTAAAAAGAAGATTTCACTGATCAAGCCAGTAGAAGACTTTCAGTCCAAGAAAGAGTGAAGCAAGCTCTTGCCAAGAGTTGAGGAAGACCCCGTTGAGTGAACCCTTTGAACCTGAGCTTGTTCTAAGAATTTGTCTGCTATGTCTAACCAAGGAGATGACTGCTACTTCTACTTCTATTCCACATGTAACAAGGTTTGTTTGGGTTTCTTTTGCTGTGGTGTTTTTTTTAACCCCTTTTTAGTTTTTAAGAGAGGAGGGGCAAGAGTGGGAGGAGACATACAGATTCCTGGTAACTTAATAAGCAGTTAGGTTCTCCTTCCAGTCCTGATATTATGGACATTTTTTCTAGGCTGCACTATTTTGTTTTCCTTTTAATTACAGGGAGACAGCTGTTCCTTCCGCCACTGTGAAGCTGCTCTGGGGAATGAAACAGTCTGCACGCTCTGGCAGGAGGGCCGCTGTTTCAGGAATATCTGCAGATTCAGACACATGGAAATCAATGTGAGTGTTTGCCTCAAGATGTGTTCTCAAACTAAATCACTGAAGGCATTTTTCATTGCTGTAGGCGGACTGAATGTGCTTTTACTTATAGATTTACTTGCTATAAAACAATACTGGTTTCTGTTACTGGGAGGAGGATGGGAGGAAGTTGGGGAAGAAAAATCAATGTCTTGGGTATATCTCAGCAAGAAATTTTTGTGCTAGGGGCTGACATTATTTTCTTAACAGAGGCAAAAGCAACTACATTGATCAGACTGCTTAAATGTGCTGGAGCAGGGCGGTAGTAAACAGCCTGCACCAGCCTTCTGCAGGCAAGGCCTGATAATGGTGTATCGGGTCTCTTCTGTCCTGTGTTCCCTTAGGTACTGCTGTTCTAACCTCTTGGGGTAGTACAGGGTGGGGAGAGAAAAGATGGGAAAGAACTAAGGCTCTGAAAGCTAAGTTCAGATAAATTTAACCTAGGCAATATGAAACATTTTTCCCTCTGAATAATCCCAAGTTCTATTAGTTTAACCCACCCTGGACTGACATGTGAGAGTGCCCGTCTTCTCAAAGTGAATGGTAGGAAAGCTAGATGATACGTGGTTGTTACAGCTTATGCAAACTTTGTGTATATGGCCTGAAATACTTCAGTGATAAATTGTCCTTAGGAATGACGTTTTAGCACTGCACTGCGATAGTCCTGTCTCTGGCATGATGTGGAACTATGTCCCTTTGCAAATCTAAAGTGAGTGTTGCCATGAGCTTTTCTTTCTTTTTGTCTTCAGAAAAAACGCAGCGAGATTCCTTGCTACTGGGAGAATCAGCCAGGAGGCTGTCAAAAATCCAACTGTGCTTTTCATCACACAAAAGGACGTTATGTTGATGGACTCTTCTTACCACCAAGCAAAAGTGAGTTTCTCTAATTATTAAAAGATAATTTTTGAGTATTATTTATGAGCAGGTACAATACCATAGAAGACGTCACGTAACTGTTCATTTGAGTGCAGGGAGAAGCCTGCAGTCATAGGCTCTCAGCTAAATGGAATGTAACTCTGGTATTTAATTTTTTCTTTCATGCTCAGTTTCTCTGTGCTTTGCGGTTGTTACCTTTCAGGTTGCTTTCCCTTCATTTAATCCTTTCTGGATGGTAGGGCGGTGAGATTTGTGTGTGAAGGGAAGCTGTTGTTCATAGTGTAGCCAGGGGTGGGGAATGGGAGACTCTACATTCAGAAGCCAGGTGGGATATCTACCGTATCTGTGCAGTGAGTGCAACGTTGGGGTCGAAGTTCTAGGCGGCCAAATTACAGATGGTCCTCCTCTTCCTCTAGCTACGCTTCCAAGTCCACCTGAGTCTGCAGAAGAGGATGTGAAAATGGCTCAATTGTCACTGCAGCAAAACAAGCTTTCTGTCCAGTCGAATCCCTCTCCTCAGATGAGGGGGGTGATGAAAGTGGAAAACTCTGAAAATGTCCCAAGTCCTACACATCCTCCAGTTGTAATCAATGCTGCAGATGACGATGAAGACGACGATGGTGAGCATTTTTTACTTCTTGAAGGCATTTCTGCTGTAACTGACTGTATAAATCGCAGCACACCTGAATCGTGTAGTGGTTAAAGCTACAGACGAGAGGTCCGGAGTCCTAAATATTTTTTCCCAGTATAGGTCTTCAACTTATGAGTTCATCAAGACAATAAAGCTGTTTTAAAAAAATCCTTCTATAAACATTTATGTCTGTAGTTGAGAATACAAACAAAAGATGAAACGTGGACTGAAATGCCACTGTATGAGCTACATAAACGTAAAAAATCTTGTCTAATCCCTACTGTGTAACTGAATAGGTTTATTTTTGCCTTTCAGACCAGCTTTCTGAAGAAGGAGATGAAACTAAAACACCTGTCCAACAACCAGCTACAGAAGCCCATAATGGATTGCGGCTAATTTCCACTAGGAAATCCAATGCTACTACAAAACAAGGTATTCTAACAGCTGCAGTAGGATGGATTGGAA
Organism: Phalacrocorax aristotelis; assembly: GCF_949628215.1. NCBI lineage: Eukaryota > Metazoa > Chordata > Aves > Suliformes > Phalacrocoracidae > Phalacrocorax > Phalacrocorax aristotelis. Next base: position 5,019,422 of record NC_134296.1, read on the forward strand.
GGAGAATTTGATAATTAACTCAAAAGCAGTATGTTCTAAAAATATGGTAGAACGTAGGGTAGCTGGATGGAGTCAGTTATTTCCATGAGGTCATTCTTATCTAACACTGTCGTATGTCCCCTGGGTCAGGCAGGTTAACAGCTCCTCGTTTACTTTTGTAGAACAAAGTAGAGCCACAGAATGGAGGTTAAATGCCTGCAAATGCGTCCATCCGAAGATTGCGGAAAGCCATGTCTAATGATAGAGGAATCTAATATCATGTAGATGGATTAACATGCTTAAAACTACAGGTTTTACCCTGAAGGGTGAGAGGAGGGGTGAAGAAAGGTGCCAACTGTTTACCAACTTTCCATCCGTTCTATGGCTTTTTTTGCTGTGGGGAGTGTTGCCAGGGTTTGTTTGAAATACTTTGGAAAGGTTCTGAGCTGTAAGAAGCTTGAGGGTCTGTGCTCTTCAACATGTGCCTTTAAGTCATAGTTTCATTAACCATTTTGTGTTTTCAGATGACAGTTTAAATTTTGGAATAAAAACACTTGAAGAAATCAAATTGAAGAAACTAAAGGAAAAAGCAAAAAAACAAGGTGATGGGTTAATATCCCCTACTTTCCTATCCTTCTGCCTTCTGTTCACCTTCATCTTTTCTTTTTGTTATTTTTTAACTTCTGATAATACCTGGATAGCCGGTATTGTTGTAGTCGGTGAATACAATTATTTGCAAAACAAAAGAAATTTTTTTGCACCATTGGGTGCAAACTGGGGGATGGTTGCAGCTGAGAGCTGCTTGAGGGACAGACTTCCATGTTCAGCTGGGGGCCTTGAGCTACTTTGGCATGCAGCCAGTTTTCTTAAACTCAAACAGCTGCTATTCTACATTGAAATTCCAAGGGCAAATCAGGGAAACTGCTTATCTCTCTTATTCATATGCACTGGTCACTGTATGTTTGACAGTAATGAATAACTGATGTTTTTGGACTTCGTGGTTGGTTTGTTTGTTTGTTTTCCTAAACATCCTAATGTTTTGCTTGCTCTGATCAGAAGGTCCTTCAGGAGATCCCGTTCATCCGCCCCAATCTCGGACTATTCCTGTGCCAGAAAAGGAAAACGTACGGACAGTAGTGAGGACTGTGACTCTGTCGACAAAGCAAGGTGATAGTGAATACTCTTGTTTCCATCTCCTGGCTCCTAAACCGAAAGCTTAAGTAATAATTAAGATAATTCAGACGTGTTAGTCTGCTGGTGCTGATTTTTCTAATTAAATCCATGCTTTTATGCTTAAAGTCCCTGGTTGTATTGGAAAGATATGGCGTTTGTAGGTGCTCCATTGTATTGCAGTGTTGTTGTATTGCAATAAAAGATCAAGAAATGTTTTTATCAGCCTGACATTAAGCCGTAGCTAATTATATATTACCACCATCCTACAGACTCTCAAGTGTGTTTAATTTGACTTTCATGTTCCTGAATTTGAGTGAGATTTGTGAATGAGCCCATGTGTTGACAGCATGTGACAGAATGAGTGTTTGGGTTAAGTGCAGTAGCAGCAGGGAGAGAGGCTAATGTCAAAACAAATGTCAGGATGCAAATAAGGGGATAACTGAAAAACAGGGCATAATGAAAGGGAAGACCTATAGAAGAAGTTATTATACAAGTAGCCAGTTTCTGAAGCATTGAAGAGGCTGGCAGTGGCAATTGCAGACGACAGTGGTGTGATACGAGTTTGCGTATAAATGGTGGTGTTTAGATCTGCACAAATTCTTTTTTAAAAGCAAAAAAGCTTGTAGAGCTACTTCTACTCGTAGCTGTTAGTTTATGTGGTTTGACTATGTGGGGACGTGGGCTACAAGGACAATGCTTTTACTGGCTACTGGTTTCTGTGCACTAAAGAGGTTACTCTGTATTTTAGGGGAGGAGCCTGTGGTTCAACTGAATCTTGCCGACAGACTGGGGAAACGGAAAACCTCCATAGGTAAATAGTTTTTAGCAAGCTGTTGTTTGGGTACCCTGGTCCTAACATGAGTAATACCTAAAAAGGGTATTTTTGCTGCATGCGGGAGGAAAAGTACATTTTGGTGGAGATCTGTGTTGACTGCAGAAATGGCAAATTTTGTTAGCAACTGAAAGGCAAATACAAGAAAATACACCTGGAAGAACTGAAGTTTGTGGCTGACTGTTCTAAAAATCCTCCTCCAGAGAAATGTTCTTAAAGTATTTCTTGTTTTCTCGTTTTCTGAAGCTGGTAAAAGCGTCCTTCCACTAAAGCGCAACCTTGCTGAAAGGCTGGGGAAGAAGATAGAGACTCTGGAGAATGCCGACAAAGCACCAAAGAGAGGTACAGCTACTAAGCAGGCATCTGGATTTGATGCACAGATTTTCTATTTAGGTTTTCTGTTTGTCCTTCCTTCTAATGATTCTTTTTGTGTTGTTGATTGAGGGCTCAAGGTAACTTTGAATGCTGGTGAAGTGACCTCCTGTCTCATTTCAGAGTGTGAACACAGAATGGAGATTGATGCAGTCTCCCTGACTTTTTCTGTTCTGTCTTGTAGTTCAAGTCCCCAAGTCTCTGAAGGAGAGGCTAGGATTGCCCTCTGAACAGACCAGTACAGAGACAGGTAATAACTGAATATTAAATATGCCTTCCTCTTTTTTTCTTTCTGTCAGCTTCCATACAGCCCTAAAAGTTAATTTAAAAAACCCTGCCTGATTCCTCTTGCTCGAGTGCTGAAGCTGTCCTGACAGCCACTGTCAGAAGTCTGGCTCTAGGTGTGGGTGTGGGTGTATTTTCCACTTGTGCCTCATCAAGGTTTCATGCTCCTGCTGTGAACTGTCAGAAGCTGCAGTACACTTACGCACAAGTAGAGCAGACCCACTGCCAGGAGCAGGAGTTTGAGATGTTAACAGAGAGACACAGACTGAGAAAGTAACAAAATAGAGAGCTGCAACACAAAAAACATTAGTCTCTGGATAGCGCTGGTTTTCAAAATACAAGTGGCTTAAAGGAGGAGGAGCATATTATGGAGAGTGATACTGTCCTAAGATGCATTCTTGGGAACACTCAGACCTAATTTTCCGTAGTACTGTGACAAATTTTGGGGACTTTAAATATTGTCGGACTCTCTTTAAATATTGGTGCTTCTCTCTTTTTTTTTTTTTTTGATGATGGCAGAGAAGGCTGCAAAGCCAACAGGAGAGATTCATGTGAAAACACTGGAGGAAATTCGTCTTGAGAGAGCTAATCAGAGACGAGGAGAACCTCAAGCAAAACCCCAGACTGAAGGACATTGCAAAACAGAAGATTCCAGCTCGGGGGCAAGGCCTTCCCCTGCAGTTCGCATCAAAACTTTCCCAGGAGCCCTGGCTGGAAAAAAACACAAGCGACTGGAAGAAGAGAAGCAAAAACCAGATGAGTTTCCTACCAAGACAAAAGTTGAGAGCGAGCCCAAGAAGCAGAGCATACTTGCTCCGTCTGTGCCCGGCAAAGTGCAGCTGGCAGAGCCAGCAGGTAAAGCCAAGCCAGCAGGAGAAGTGCGAATTAAAACCTTGGAAGAAATCAAGCAGGAGAAAGCTCTGCGGATGCAACAGAGCGGAGAAAATGTGCCGGCTCCACCGGCACAACCCGAACCTGCCCCGACAGGGAGGAGATTGTTACGGATCACAAAGCTAATAGGTAATAAGATGATTTGGGACCTGCCCCGGTGAAGCGCTTCCCCTATCAAGCAAATTCAGTTTGCTCAGGATTCGCTTTGCTTTTTCCTTCTGTGTATACTAGAGAATAGAAGAGTTTTAAGACTACAAAGTCAAAAGGCAAGAAAGTGCCAGAATATGCAACCATATTATTTTCCATTAATTTTCCAGTGGGAAATACAGAAAACTATCATGTAATTAATTCACTGAGGAACTTTGTAGTCAAATTTCTCTTGTCTGTTTTTTCTGCCATCTGTTTGTGGTACAGGATCTTCCCTGTGCAGAATCCAAGTTTACTTTCCTCTTTGACATAAGTGTTGTGTAACGTAGTTATTTATTGAGATAGATAGAGAGAGAGATATATACACACACTCTCTCTCGTGTTTGCAAAGCATGTATCAACTTCTTAATGCGAGATCCAGTTTTTGTCAGAAATGACAGAGCATTAAAGATCTCATCGTTAAGATTATATAAGTCACGTAAAAAGAGATAGTGTGACTGAGGGAAAGAGAGCTCGAATGCTGCACGGATTGCTTACTGTAGCCTTTCCCTCTGTCCCATTATTAGACACGAGGAAATAAACGCACCAAGGAAACAGGGGTAACCAGGTTTCTTTATTTCTGCTGTTGACAAAATGATTTTTTCTTTGTTTTAAAGCACCTGGAAGAGAAGAAAAGAAGATAGTGGAATTGAGCAAGCCTTCTCCCAAAGCTGTCTCTGCACCTGTAGAGGTGAGTCATTTTTGAAGACATATATATATTCATTCGATTTCTGATAAGTTTTGTTATGTTTTGTCTGTGACTCGCTGCATGCTCCCAGCTTGAGTGTGCTCCTACCTTCCTGCATTTGGTAAGTGCTGCAGGGAAGTTGTAAGTCCTGTCAGTTTTGATAGCATTTCCAGACAACATGGTAATCCTCAAGCTTTGAATTAATCTGATTATACCTGACAGTGAATAAGAAACCCTATTAGCACTGGATAAAATCTGCGAGGGTAATGTGGAGGGAATGTTTCTCTTCTCAGTGACTTTGTCTGTCAGGCTTGAAGGATATCTTAAAATCCTGAAGTCAGTATTTTAATAGAAAAGGCTAGAGCTTTGTATAGAGATCAGTCCGTCAGTGAATGCTGTATCGGGGAGCTTGCACGACTTTCTGTTGCTTAAAAAGAGTGTAATAGATTACAGCTAGTCTTCTGCTCTGCTGAAGGAGCTTGCTGTGTTGGGAATCGCAAGCTTTTGAAACAGTATTTCCGTAGCAAAGCATGGATCTTGTTACAGGCAACGTTTTATGGAAAAAACGTCAGATCTGAATGGCATTAACATGATATGTTCCACACGGAGCCATTTCAGAGCGCTTGCCGCTCAGATTTCCTTAATGAAATCTCCATAGATTTTTGTCCAACTAATCCTTTTGTTTCTTTCTAGCCTTCTGATCAGAGTGCAGCTAATTCTAAAGTTCAAGTGAAGAGCCTTGAAGAAATAATGAGGGAGAAGCGGCAACTGAAACACCAAGAAGAGAAGCTTCAGAAGGAAGCAGCTGCTGTGCCATCTCCTGTTGAAAACGCAATCAAGGATAAAACTCCAGCATCAGGGAGTCCTGAATCCACCGTGGTTTCAGGGTCAGCTTATCAACCTGCAAAGAGGTTATTGGTGAGATCTCCAGAAGATGGGGTTGAAGGCCCAGGAAAGGATGTTGCTGTCTCACCAGGGAAACAGGCAGCTCAGCTGCTGGAACGGAAAGCTAAAAGTAAGTGTTGACTGTATGTTAGAGTTACTTTAGGTCATGTTTGGAAAGAAAGGCAGAAGATGACAACTTTCACATTGTAAAATGTTCACATTCTAACTCCTTTTTGTAACTTCTTTGCTCCTTTTTATGGCTTGTTGGTAAAGAGTTTACTATATAGAAAATACTGCTGAGAATCTGGGAAACGGCAATGTAATTGTGCTGGACAAATCTATTTAACTAGAAAGATTATGGGACAGTTAAGAGAACCTGGTTTGGGTTGTTTTGTATTCTCCTGAGGCAGAGCAAGGCTGTATCAGTTCTCTCTTCTTTTTACTGTAGCCAAATCTAAAGTGTGCCTGAAGCCTTTGGATGGGAGAGCCACTTCCCCCACAAAGCAGACCCTGAAACGTAAGGCAGCTGAGAGTCATCCCTCTGCTGTGGCAGCTGTGAAACCATTGAGCAGCGCTGGTAGTGACATGAAGGAGCCTTCAGCTAAAAAAGCAGCTGTGGTAAGGACAGTGGCAGAGGCAGTAGTGGGTCCCTAGTAAAACTTATGCCCAAGTTTTACCCTGCTCTTGGAGGAAAGATGGAAAACTGAAATGTCCTATGGTCTCTGTTCCCTTTAAATCCCGAAGTGGTCTGCAGGATGGTTGTAGTACCTTTCTGCTTTTATTAGATGAATGGCAGCATTTACATAATACTTTGCTATGGTTTCTCTGTGGCATGAAGGATTTTATCCATTAATGCTGTGTTCTTAAAAAGGACACAAGGTCATTAGTAAACTTCAAGAGAATACTGACTCTTCTTCAGGAGTGCCCTGGTTCTGTATTTTGTTTAAGGCTCAGCGATGCTGGAGGAGAAGCAGGGGAGGAAGAATCTGCTAAGTAGTCTTTTACCTGTGTGTCATAAAAACTACCTTCCTTCTTCCTAGGCCCTTGTTCCTGCTTTGCCAGAGGACAGCCTGGTCTCCATACCTGGGAGCGAAAAACCCAAAACCAGGTAACAACCACAGCTTCTTCTTTTTCTTGAAAGACACACTGATCATGTGAAACCTAAGTTTCGTCACATGTTGAAAAGTTAAGAGTTTTGAGATAGTTAATGCCAAAATCCAACAAAGGAAGAAGTTATCTGAAATAATTTTTCTAGCAGCTAGCGGGAGTGCTTATTTAGATTCTTTTCTTAAAATGCTGCAAGTTGGTACAGCTTTTCAGTGACTTCTTGGGTTTTCTGAATGCTGGCAGAGGTTCACTTCATACAGTCTTACACTTCTTGACTTTCTACAGTCAAATTAATAAAGGCGACGAAGTGTGTCTGGCTACAAAAGTTGAACCTTCTTTGCCAGACCACAGATGCTCTGTCTTCACGGAGAAATCCCCTAACTGAAAAACATCCCTGCTAATACGTTGGGCTCTGAGAGTAGCCCCAGGTTAATTGAGTAACAGCCCCTGCGCAAGTTTGAGGTGTAGGAGGGATCAGCTACAGCTTTAAGAGCTGGTTTGCAGAAAACATCTCTCTGTTCAAGGAGTGTCATGCACTGATTTGCTCTCTTTCTTATTCTTCCAAGTCTGGAACTGCACATTGGAAGCCCTGCGGACTCTGTGGCACAGTCTGAGGTCTCAAGCTCAACTTCTTCACAAGTAGCAGTAAAGACGTGCCGGTTGAGCTCCACAGGGTCTGGAAAAACACCCTTATCTGTAGAAGATGACTTTGAGAAGCTTATTTGGGAAATCTCAGGAGGCAAACTGGAAGCAGAAATCGACCTGGACCCAGGGAAGGATGAGGATGACCTCCTCCTGGAACTTTCTGAAATGATTGACAGCTGAACTGCATAGTCTTAAGGTTTAAAAAAAAAAAAAATTTAAAACTTTATATTTTGTTGGATACCCGAGGTGATCATTTCCTAGCTGAGGTTTTGCAGTGACTCTTAAAGCACAGTTGAACTGGTAGAAATTGGCACTATCTGCACTCAGTTGTCCTAAATTTCCCTGCTGGTCAGAGTCAAGGTCCCGTGCATCCATTCTGTAACTATCGGTGGCTACCTTCGACATTCAGAGGACAAAGCACTTGTTTATGTTGGGACAGAGAGATGCCCGTCTACGATCCGTGGTGGTTGTGAACTGATCTACTGCTTCTGTGGTGCGCTAAAGGCTTAAACTAAAAGCTTCATCCTTCCTTCCCCCCCTTGGCAAAACTCAACATTCAGCGTGTTTCAAAGCTTTGGTATTCAGTTTTCTCGGACAGTTGATATCTAAAGCCTGGAGTTACTATGTCAACTCTTGAATTTTATTTATGTTTGCTATCATTTTGACTTTAATCTTTTAGGGTAACTTAATGAAGATGTTGGGGTGGGGGGGAGCAGAACAATTACTCCAGTATTTTGGACCAAACGTGCTGCCAAGGGTGGTGGTTGGGGTCAGTCCATCCAGCCTTACTTTGAATTATCAGGGATGATGTCAGCGTGAAAAGCAGCAGCTCTGGAGTACCCCCCTCCTGTTTTGGTGTACTGTACCAAAGCTTAGGGGGTGTTCGGTGCTTTCTGCTGATGTGAACAGGATTCTGGGGTGCGTAGTCAGGATTCCTCTCATAGGATGTGGTCAATTGGCAAACTAAGAATTGGTTTAAGTGCCTCTTGGTTCCAAGAATCCTTCCCCTGAGCTGCCGGCTCGTCTTCTGCCGGGAAGCGGCGGCTGCTCGGACTCGCGTTCAAACACTGTTGGCTTTGTCTGACCTCCCAGCAGCCGTGCGGCTCCCTCATGGGCACCGACCCAAGGCGGGGAGCGTGTGCCTAGGATCTTGGAACCTGGTACTGCTGCAGGACCAGCCGCGCTCTCCCTGGTGGCTGTGCCCCGGGGAGCCTCCCTTCGGCCTGCCCCGCGCCCCCGCCCCACCACCGAGGCTTGAGCTCCCTGTAGGTGTAGGCGCTGGAGGCAGGACTGGAGCTTACTGGTGTGTCTCAGGTGTCTACGTGCGGTCTGAATGTGTGACCCTGCAGAAAACAGCTGATGTTGGGGTGTATTACGTTGGGGTGTATTGCGTACCCTGCCACCAGTGATCATTTTCCCTAGCAGATATATTTTGAATTATTTTCTTAAATTTCTGAAGAGTGGCCGCTCCCTACCATGACTTGTGAAGCTGTAGGGGCCCTCAGGCGTTTGCTGCTGGCAGAGAAAAAAAAAAAAAAGCAGGTTTTTTTTGAGTTGATTGTAAATACTTTCTCTTTGGAAGAAAACACTTGTGTGCTTTGATAATCCACTGTGATGTCTTAGTTCCTAGAGGAAAGGTTTGAAACCAAAAGGTAGAAAACTGCCGTTCCGGCTCCAGAAGAGTCTGCTGAAGGACTTTCTCATGGTGAGACTTTGGCCGACGGCGGTCGCTCGCTCACGTGCGGGCGGGAGTGACTTTGGGAGGGAGGAAGAGTGTGAGGGAGCCTGGCAGTGAGGAAGGCTTCCCCTCGCTGCTTCCCTCCTCCTGCTCTGCCGTCAGCCTTCACCACCCCTGGACCAGGCTCTGCCCGTGGAGACGGGATTTGCTGTATGCCATGGTTTTTGTAAATATTTTATTCTCCCATTTTATATTTGTATTCTATTTAAGGTATTGTATTAAATGTAGTATGGCCTCCTCTGCCTTCACCGGTAGTTGAACTGTTCCACCTGACAGCAGTTAACAGTGTTTTTAAATAAACCTGGCATAGGAAAGGTGTCAGTCCATCATCTGTCTGTGGGGTGGGGGGGCCAGGTAGGGTCCGGGGGGGGTACATAGGGTTCAGGGGGTCATAGAGGGTCCCGGGGTCCGCCCTCTCCGCTCTCCACCCCTGCGCGGAGCAGTAGAGACGGCGGTCCTCCCAGCCTCCTAGAGCGGTCGGGTCCGCCAGTATCCCACATCTCCTTGCGCGCTCCCGCCGTGCCCAGTAGCTTCCGGCGGCGGCAGCGGCGGCGGGAGCGCGTGCCGGGCGGCGGCGGCAGCAGCAGCCATGGCGTACCGCGGGCAGGGCCAGAAGGTGCAGAAGGTGATGGTGCAACCCATCGTATCCTTCCCGTGGTGGGGCTGGAGGGCGGGCGGGGCGGGCGGGAAGGAGCTGCCGCGTCGGCCCGTGAGGCGCCGAAGGGCCCCGAGGGCCGCGTCACTGAGGATTTGCTGCCGTCCCGAGTCCTTAACGCTCCGCTCCAGAACCTCATCTTCCGCTACCTACAGAACGTGAGTACCGGGGCTGGGGCTACCGCAACTTCTTCGCCCCCTGTGTGTGAGGAACCTCCAGGTGGCTCTTGAGCAGGGGCCTGCGACCCGCGTGGGGACCGCACTGGTGCTTCACGTTTATCGAGGGCCACAGAAATGCTCCGAGGGCTGGAGCACCTGTCCTGCGAGGCCGGGCTGAGAGAGTTGGGGTTGTTCAGCCTGGAGAAGAGAAGGCTGCGGGGAGACCTTATTGCGGCCTTTCGGTGCTTAAAAGGGGACTGTAGGTAGGATGGGGGCAACCTCTTTAGCAAGGGCTGCTGTGACAGGACGAGGGGTGATGGTCTTAAACTAAAAGAGGGGAGTTTTAGGCTGGGTATAAGGAAAAGATTTTTTTACAATGAAGGTGGTGAAACGATGGAACGGGTTGCTTAGAGAGCTAGTCGATGCCCCATCCCTGGAAACATTCAAGATCAGGCTGGACGGGGCTCTGAGCAACCTGATCTAGTTGAAGATGTCCCTGCTCACTGCAGGGGCCTTGGACTCGGTGGCCTCTAAAGGTTCCTTCCAGCCAAACCGTTCTGTGATTCAATGATTCTATTAATTCACTTTTTGAAGCCGTTTTCTGTTGAAATGAAGAACTTGGTGTCATTCAGATCCACAACAAGAACAGCTAGTTCAGAGTCCAGCGGTTCCTTCTCACGTTAAGGTATTACCTTTGTAATAGGCATTCGATCTGGCAATCTGGTGCATGGGGGTATTTTCCTGTGACAGTTTTAAAATGTACGCTGTTACGTGTTCATCAGTGAACACATAAAATATTTACAAAGTACCAGAATACCCCAAAAATACCTGAGGACATAACTGAAACCGCGTGTGACAGTGACTCCTCCAAGTGCTGCAGAGCTGTAGTGGCTCTTGGTAGCCCAGATCCCTCAGTGCATAGGAGAGAACAGCATCGTTCCGAGTGTTTATGCTCCTGTTTTGCTCTCCTCTTCCATCATTTTGCAGAGGTCCAGGATCCAGGTGTGGCTCTACGAGCAAGTGAACATGCGGATAGAAGGCTGCATCATTGTGAGTGTCAGGATGTCCCCTTATTATTCTTTCGGTTGTTTTTTTCTTTTCAGATTCATAAGACTATTTCTTCTGTCTTCTTGACTAGCGTGGGGGGTCGTGGAAATACTTCATGCCTCTCCAGTGAATACTTGTAATTGTCTAGCTCATGTCAGCATGGCTAATGATAGTTTTGTGTTGTTGTTGATGAAGCTTAGACCAGGGACTGAGCTCCCTGACTGCTTTTGTTGCTGATTTTTAGGGCTTTGATGAATATATGAACTTGGTGTTGGACGACGCAGAGGAGATTCACTCCAAAACAAAATCAAGAAAGCAGCTGGGTATGTCAGTACGTCTGTGTAACCTGAGGGATGCCTGAAACGTGGTTGCGTGCGCCTTGCAGATAGCAACACTCGAAAGTGCAAAGCACGTGAGGAGTGTTGAGTTTGAAGTACAGCAAGCAGATACTGGCTAGGTCTCGGACCCTGCTATCTCCTGAGCTGGTGGTTTCTTTGAACGTGTAGGAGAATCTGCCTCTGCCTGAGGCCGGTTTTTGCCTTTCAAACATGTGTAACAGCGTACGGAGTGCGCTGCGCTTTTCCTGCAGCCGGGGTGGCTGGAGGGGCCTGGTCACACCCCTCTCAGCTACACCTGATGCAGGTGGCCCTGGGCAATTCTGCCACTTGCCATGTCATCTCTGAGTGGAAGCAGGGAACCGCCGAAGTGGTGGTATTTAGTATCTACCACCTGCTGATGAGGATGAACAGCAGCCTGTGACAAGGGCCGTGTTTGGGCTCTTAGCGGGGACAGAGCGCTGTTAAAACACTGAGCACTGGAGTGGAGATTGTGTCTGATACGTTGTGGTGTGGATTGTGCACGTGGGCCCTGCACGGCCACGCTTACAGCCCTGCGGGGCAGCCAGGTGGGAAGGGGCTCTGCATTAGCAATTAAAACCTGGTCAGTCGTCATGCGGGTGCCTTCTTGCAAACGCCTTTGCCCCTGTTAAAGTTTCTGGAAAACGCGAGGTTATCGTTAGAGTCTGGGATCTCTCTAATCCCCCGTTTCCTTTCTCTGTGTTGCAGGTCGGATCATGTTAAAAGGGGACAATATCACTCTTCTACAAAGTGTTTCTAACTAGGATCTGTTGTTCTTCACCTAGAACAATGGCTACAGTGCTTTGGAGTAAATAAAGTGCTAGTGGGAGCAGGACCGGCTAGTGGGCAGGAAGTTACGTGTAACTGGAGCTGCATGCAGATTCGAAAACCGCACGTTCCTTTGTGCGAGTAATTTGGGGTTTTTTTATTGTAGTTTGAAATGATGCGCAATGTATTTCACAAATAAACGTTTTTCACATTAACTCTAAACATAAATCTGCTTGCTTTCCATCTCGTGCCATTCTGTGAGTCCAGAAGGGGGAGGAATGTATTCAGAGTGATTTTCAGCAGCCTCTGGTAAATACGTGTGCGTTAGCTGGACACGGTGAGATTGTTTAGGGTACAGGAGCAACACGTGGTCCTTGAGCTTTGCATGGTTCTGGTGAGAGCTTGGGGCTGTGGTATAACAGCCCAACATTTACAAACTTTACTGGCAGGTGTGCTTGTAAAATAACTTCTATCTTCAGGTCAGAGAAGCAGAGAGGGCAGTTGGTTTGGATTAAATCTATAATTTCTGGCTTCTTTGGGCAGAGTCTTTAGGTTAAGCTATGGCACTGTTCAATAAGTTGGGGTATCAGATGTATTGGTTGGTTTTTTATCATGTTGGTTTATTATTACTGTCCGTTTGAGGATCTGGCTGTTCTATCTAAGTTCCCACAAGAGACCCGAGTTGCTTATCACATCACCAGAAGAAAAGTTCCCTGGCTTACTTGGGACTGTCAGCCCCCTCTGCTGCCTTTCTGATGTAAAGAAAGAGAAAAAAAAGAAAGGTTTTTGCTGTGATTGTATATAATTGTATAATTAGCGTACATTGTAACAATGTACATTAAAACATATAATTTAATAAGGTTTCAGTATTTCAAAACTTCCATTTGTGTATCATTGTAAGCATGAAAATTGATAAATTCAAGATGGAAGATTCCTTGCTTCAAAGGATAGAAATATGAGAGTCTTCTGGCAGAGATCATCCCACACGCTTCTCCCCTTCCAAGAAGTTGCATCAGGAGTACCGCAGCAGACGTTCATGGTGAGAAAGCCTCGAGAGGCAGCGTGACGGACTGCAGTGGCTAATCCAGCTCCAGCAGTACGGCCTGCTGACGGCAGCAGTTTTGTATTTGTCTTCACGAGCTGTGAAGTCCTTTCAACACAGAGGAAACAGAAAGAACCTGCCGGTGTCATTTAGTAATAGAAGTCATCACCAGAAGCTTGATGACTTTGGAATAAAATAATATATGGAATAATACAGAATAAAACAGCATTTTAAGAGGTCGCCTGCATCTGCTTTCCATCTTATCCTTGGCGTACGAAGGGAGGTGTTCAGGGAAGGCAGGAATGAATTGTCTCAGTCAGTAGTTCAGGTGTTGCAGTGCGGGGTATTTAAGATGCTGTAGAACTTACCTGCCTGCGTCTCTTCACTGTTACAGAGAGGTGATGGCCTTGAGATGCTATAAAAATGCAGGCTTTTCAAAGTAATTCTGAAGTAACTTAGAAGTAATCATTTCTCTTTCCAAGTGTTAGTAACTCTTCACGAACAGTGTGCCTTTAGGAAGAGGTTATTCAATGGGATCTGTTGCACCACATTGCTCAGCTCCAGTTTATCCAGGGGCACTGAAATAAAACTGTCTCGGAGCCTCCGAGGGTCTGTCCTTGCTTTGCACATGGCTGGCAAGCGGCTGCTTTTTGAGAAGAATTGGACATTAGGAGTAATAGCTCGTTCTTATCAGCAGTGGTGCAGCCGTCTCCAGATTGTGCGCTTCAAGACACCGTAATGCCTCCTAAAGCTCCTCTGCTCTTTGATATTATCAAATTAGCGCGAATGAACGTCAATATTGGAGTAGGTTGCTGATGGGAGGAAGGAAGTCCAGGCTAATCAGCTCTGAAGCATCTCATGATAAGGTACCAAAATAGGCAGTAATTATGTGCGTGGGGGAGTTGCAGAAGAAAAGGAGAAGCTCCCCAGAAGGAAGCCGTGAAAACTGCAGAAAGCCTGCAGGAGAGTCCAGGCGTGGATGTCCAGGAGGAAACACAGCCCCATTGTTTGAGGAGCGCCTGGCAAAGGAGTGTTGTGGTCCAAGAACAGAGCTTCTAGGCATTACCAGCACACAGACAGGGCACAAAAACAATTCTGGCTTTGCCATACTGGCTTCCCAAGAAGCACTTGTCTGTCCTCATAAAAACCACAGGACTGACTCATCTAAATGCTTGCTCATTTTTTAACCCCGAATCTTTCCAGCTTCCTGAGCGTTTCCAAGCTGCAGGCAGCAAGAAGGTAACGTCTCATGAACCGCTTGAACCGTGCAGTGCCAGGACGAGACTCAAACTGGCTGCAAAAGAGTGTGGTAGACAGAAGGGGGTGCTGCGGGCTCGGCCAGCTCCTCCTGCCCCTCCAGCAAAGTGTCACAAGCCTCCGCAGGAACATAGAGTTCCCCAGCATTCAAGCAGCTTTATTGGCTCCCAAACAACCTGGAAGAAAGCAAACTGGGCTGTGTTTGGTGCAGGGCTGCTCTCAAACGGTGTGGCGGCCGGACAGGGTGCCCGGATCTCCTGGTCACCAGCACCTTCCCCGGCTCATCCGCACCCTGGGGTGTCCTGCTCTGGAAGGGGATGAGGAGTAGAAGGTTCTGGTTTTGGCTGAGCAAGAGGCAGTGAGGAGAAGCAAGGTAGAGTGAACGCTTACAACTGGGCTCTGTGTTTCGAAAACTCCCGTCGCTTGGCTGCCTGCTGCCTTGAAGCCTGTTGGGTTTGCTTTTGCAAATTGTACTTTTCCATAACGTGCAAATTCCTTTCCGTCCAGTACAGGGGTGGGGGGAGCGGGGTCGGGGCAGGGGGTGGGTGGCTGTAAAGGCTCCTTTTGAAGAAGATGCCTTGAGGTGGCATTATTAGTGCCTCAGCGTGCTGGATTATTGCAGTGGGATGTCATGTGGCATAAATACCATGCTGCAGTGCTCACACATCTCTAGGAAACAAAGTGCCTATGCCGGCCTTTCCCAGAGAAAGTTTTCTTACCGCTACCAGCACTTGGATACCTGTCACCACCAAAGATCGAGCTGACGGTAGTTTTAGATACCATCTCACCATAACCGAATGTCTGTTTTGTAGAAATAGAGCTCGCTCTTAAAAAGTGAGTGATTGAGACCTGCTTCTGCACTAGTGATGCCGCAGGTTACACAGGGCAGAGCTCTACCGTGCGGCGTTTCGGTTTGAGCCCGTTGCGCCGACTGGGACAGGCAGATGAGAGCCCGCTCAGATCCAGGTGGGGCTCTGCGGCGTTTGATTTCTGTTTGTTCTTAAAAGCGTTAGCGCCTTTAACAGCGCTGGAAGGTGCTTTGAATAAATATTTGTCCCTTATTTTTTTCTGCCTGTGGCTTTGGGGTTCTGGGAAAAAGGCTGCATTTGTTCCCTTTTGCACTTGGGAATTGCTTGCCCTGGCCCAGCCCCGTCCTTTTGCGGGATGAGACTCTCAGTGCTTGTGAAAGAGCCCCCCGAGGAGGGAGGCAGAGTGGTCCTGCCTTTTCAGAGTGGAACAGTTTCTCTGTGGCTCTTTGATACGATGCAATGATTTATAGGACAATTTTAGATATGCTCAAACCCAAACCTCTGAGCCAGCTGGCTGCCTGCAGGTTGGTGCCCTTTCTGGCTCTTGAAAGGCATCATCGCACTTTTGCTCCAGCTTCGTGAGCTGCAGTGGGTTCCATCCTTGGGCAGGACATGGGTCTGTGTGGGCAGGAGCACCGCAAACAGGAGCAGGCACCTTGCGTGGCTCGTGGCTGCTTGCTGAGCTTGGGCTCCCTTCGTCATTTACTGTCTCTTCAGGCCTGTGACCTTCTGAGTGTGTAAAATAAGTAAACGGGGAGATGGGATGTGTAGCTGTGTGGGCTGTACAAGGGGAAATCACCTTTCCCTCCGTCATACTCTGCCACCACGCTGTATCCCACAGAGCTCCCTTCTCCCAAAGCTTTAGTGCACATTATCTGGGAACTTACTTCAAGTGCTGGTATGTTTTAAGGATTGTGTGTCTAAAAATAATAGTATCAAACAGACAACAGTGGAAGGTCAAGGACTCAAATGGCTTAGAAGCTGTCCCCTTAGGGCAGCATCTGAATGTGGAAAACTTGTGTGGAGGGCAGAGGCAGGAGCTGGGGGAGAGCAGCCTTGAAGCACTGTCATGCTTTCCTAAATTCCCTCCCTGTTCTTGTTCCAGTCCCACATGGGGATGGAATCATTTGGGATTGTTTTTGCCGTTTTTCTCCCTGGGCAATAAAACTGGTCCCCTCTTTGGCTGAATACAGGGTTGGTGCCCGTGACAAGCAGATAGGATGCCGTGGGGAGAGGACTTTGCCGGGCAGCCATTTCACCCTTCTTCCCCTGAAGCCCTTGCAGAAGGGCTCTCGTCGCACACAATGTCAAAAACTGGCTCGAGCAGGTTTTGTTCGTGGCGGTACCCTCCGTTGGCAGCCCACACACAAGGTGCCCAGCATGGCTGCCCCCCCGCCGTGCCTTTTCACATTCATACCCACCAGGGGCATCATTACTATTGTTTGTAACATCTCTTGGAAAAATGAGTCATGGGCATTTTGCCTGCCCTCAGCAGGGAAACTCTGCCACATTAGCAGCAGCAACGCCCGCCCCCCCGCACCGCTGCCTCGCATACCAGCAGGCCCCTTCGTGCAAGGAGCTGGACTTGCTTCGCTGAAGTTGGTCGAAGTTACTGCTTTTCTTGCCAGCGGTAACCTGGGCTTCAGGGAGGCCCTGTCCTTCCCTGATTCCCCACAGACAAAAGCCTGGATGGAATTCGCCCAAGGCATCATAGCAAACTCCGTCACCCTGTTCCTGTAGGTCATCTTCTCTCCTGTGCCTTGAACTGCAATATTTAAGCTCAATTTTCCTGCACTTGTCTTTGGGCCGTGTTCCCACCCAGCGCAGTGTCACGGTGGATGTTTTCTGGGCTTCCTCGCAAGGATACCGGTTTGTCTGCAGCAGAGATAGAGGTCGTTATTCGCAGCTCTGCTCCGTGGCACAGGCTGTCATCTAACTGCAGGATTTGGGGTATAGACGTGGTAAAACGAAGCCACGAGATAGCTTCACATGTGAGCAGTTTATTTTACTCACACGCCAAGTATTTATTAAGACCCAGGACGCTCGGGTCCTATTCCAGGTTTCACCTGTCTCACCAGAAAAGACATGTGAGATCAGATTTGCAGAAGGGTTTGCCTCACTGCAAGGGCTTCAAAAGCAGGCTGAGCTTTCCTGCAGGTCCAGCCCTGATTCTGGCTGCTGCTTTTCAGAATTTTGCCTTATCTGCTATTCTTCAGTCTCTTGTCTGCAAAACAGGAGCAATATCTAATAGTCCCCTGGGGGGGTGATGGCTGATGGAGTGGTGTGATGTCCTCAGCTGAGTGGAACAGCGCTGTGCACCGACCTGCTGTCTCTGTGGCTCTCCTGCTGCCAGGCAATCTGGTTTGTAAATAAATCTGAGTTTTCCAGGGACACTTTTCTCCTTCCCTGTGCTTCCTGTTGGGTGGGTTAAGCGTTAAGGAGACTATTCAGGTGGTTGTTTTTCACCTTGTAAACTGAGCTAGAAGTGGGCCAGGTCCAGCTGGTGAGGGATCTTAAAGGGTTGCTTGACCTCAGTTGCATTTTGTACGTTAAGATGCTACAAAACAGAGGGGAAGTTTGACCGGCCGCCGTACCCCCAGCATTTGAGCCAGACACCAGGGTCCCCCGCTGCACAGGGACATCCAGCGTGCCTGACCGTGGTTGGTGTCAGTGGCACCTGCGGAGCTGCTCTCCGCCCCTCGAGCGCTTGGCACCCTGCGGAGCACAGGCAGCCCCAAGCTGCTCTCGGGGCCCCCTCCGCCTTGCCATGTGCAGGTGTTGGGGGGTGGGGGGACAGGAGGACAGCGCCAACGGGAGCCGCGCTTTGGCAGAGATGGGCTGTCGAGTTAGCAGTACAGCAGGTACCAGGCATCCGCTCTTGAAAAGGCTTTGTTCTCAGCTGGGGCACGGCAGACCGTACTGCACTACTGCCTCCTCCCTGAAGTACAGTGTTTTGGAGCCCATCCCTTTATCGTAAATCAACAACAGAGCTAATATTCATATCAAGGAAGTGAGATAATATCAGAGCCCAAGGTGGGCTCTGAAATGGGTGCGTGAGACATGCACAAGTTTGGGGGGAGAGGGAAAGGGGGGCTGTGGTAGGAGCTCTTTATCTGAGAGGAAATTGCACTATTCAAGGGGGAGAGAGTGTGTGCGTGTGTGTGTATGTGTGTGCGCATACATTTGTGTAAATAACACTTGCCAGGAGCATGAAAGAGCCCCCGGTGCAAGACAGGCTTGCTGCCAGCTCCTGCCAGCACCCGGGGTTGGGTCGGCACCTTGCAAACACAGGCTGATCTGTGTGTACCAGGCCTGGGGTCGGTCCGGCCCCGACAGGGAGCCAGTCACTGCCACCTCCCTGGGCTGGCAGCTTAGGAGTATGAGGGTGAGTCCTCAGGAGAGCCAGTGGATCGCAGCAGAAGCGGGCAAAGCAGATCTAGAGCTCCCAGAGCATGGGGTGCAGCCCCCATGGGATGGGTACCCTTGGTACCCAGCGTGCTTGACCTCTGTAAACTGCAGCCAGGCTCCCCAAGGGAGGAAACATCCCCTTGCTCCATGGCGGGGATGTGAGGCCCCAGGAAGCCGAGGGATTTGTTTAGCGGCAGGCAATGCAGCAGTGCCAAGATCCAGCGTCTCTTATCACACTTTACCTGTTTTTCCCAAATAACTTCTATTGATCCCCAAACAAATCCCTGAGTGCTTTTTCCAGAAACTAATCTTAGAGGCATTTGAGAGGCAAGGTCCACCCTCAGCATCTGATTAGAAGCAGTGGGAATTCGCAGGATTAAAACGTAAACAAACCCAGGTTGAATTTATACCTTTATTAGCTGCAGTTGCTTCCCTTTCTTTGAAAAAAACAAACCCTGTTATTTGTTCTTGCCAAGCCAAGCTTGGTCTGGGGCTACCAACGGCCTGGGCTGGGCTTTTCCTGCTCTGAGGGTGACAAGACCAGGGGACGGCAGGTGCCCAGGCAGCACCAAGGTGCATTTGAGCAGTGGGGAAAGATGCTCTGCGGCAGCTGATCTGAGCCCAGACCTTGTGCAGCCTCTCAGCCCTCCAGCGAGAGGGCTGAGGTCCAGGGAGCGGGGGGAGCGGTGGGGGGCTGCGCCGTGCAAGCCAGCTCTTCCAGCTTGTCTGAGACCTCTCAGCGGGTTATCTGGGAGGATGGTCGGACCCCTGGGGAGGGGGGCTCCGCTGGGTCTGAGCCCAGCTCCCTGCGTGGTGGCAGGGCACAGCAGCGAAGCTGTCCCATGCTGATTGAGTTTCTGCAGGGTGGGTGTCCCCTTCCCCCAGCTGAGCTTGCCAGCGCTGCTTTGCCGGGCCCCAGACCCCTCCTGGGGCTCAGCCTGGACTCCCTGGATGAGT
Organism: Phalacrocorax aristotelis; assembly: GCF_949628215.1. NCBI lineage: Eukaryota > Metazoa > Chordata > Aves > Suliformes > Phalacrocoracidae > Phalacrocorax > Phalacrocorax aristotelis. Next base: position 5,038,660 of record NC_134296.1, read on the forward strand.
TACTCCCTTCCCCAGCTGTTGTGAGGAGCCTCATGCTGAAAGGGTGTCTCTAGGGAGAGCGTATCTCTTTCCTGCTCCATCAATCTCCCAGCGCACCTCCAGCACCGCCTGAAGTGCCGGGGCAGTGGCAGGCTCCGGAGGGCTCAGCTGTGGGATGGAGATGGCTCCCTGCTCCTTCCCCCTCCCCCAGCTTTTGCATAGCACCCAGATTTATTTTTACATAGGAAGGAGCTATGCAAATAAGTCCTGGGCCTGGGGTGCTGCACAAACAGTGAAGGGAGGACCCAGGGCTGCATCGTCCTTTCCCAAGTCCCTTTGATGGTACCAAGTACCTTTTCCTTGGTACTGATGGAGAAGTCGGGCTTTGCAGCAGAAAATAGCAAAAGCCCCTTGCTCTGCGTGCCTGGGGGACGTCGGTCTTTAGCGGATGCTGTGTGATGAGAGAAGGCAGCAAAAGCTTAGAGATGCTGCAAGGCGGCCACGGTGCCCCTCCTGTGGGCACGGAGAGGGGAGCACCAGCAAATGTTGCTGGGAAGGCAGCGGGGCCACAGCCCCGTCCAGCAGGGCTGGCGTCCGGGCACCTCCCTGGGATGCTGGCCAGCAGCAGCGCGGCAACTCCATCCTGCTCTGCTACAGAGATGGATGGCTCCCACTGTAAATGCTGGGTGGGTTTTTTCCCCTCACGCTGGCACAGGTTTGCTGCAGTCTGCAGGGATGGAGACAGCGACCTCAGCCCCTCCGGGCCAAACCTCCCTGCTCTTGCCCCATCTCCGCGGGGCGTGGGGGTTTCTCAGCATGCTCCCCGCTCAAATGGGTGGTCCTTGCGCCTCTGCCTGTGCCGTGCCGTGCCCTGGCCTGCGCGGGCACAGGCGGGCTGTAGTGTGCCGTGCCTTTTTAGGAAGGGTGGTGGGGAGGGGGTGGGGAAGGAAACATGCCTGCCTCGTTATTTAGTGTCCCACACACGGAGCCTGCCTGGCCCTCGGGAAACCTCCATCCACTGCGCGGCTGGGATCTGCAGCGAAAGCAAACAATGGGATCCCCAGAGACAACAATGCCCCATTGTCCTTTGAAGCCATAACAATGAAACAATAGACCACAGTCTGCTCCCTTTATTCCCAGGCACGCCCCCCCACAGCCCCGTCCCGCGGCCCCGAGGCCGTCTGCGTTCGTCTGGGGGCTCACGCCATCCCCGAGGACTCGCCGCTGCTGCTCGCTGCCCCCCCCATCCTGTCCCGCACGGTCCCATCCCTCCTTTATGGGGTGAGTCTCCCTCCTTTACAGGGTGAGTCTCAGGGGTCCCCACGGCCTCCCCATCTGCGCGGGTTGTGCCTGAGAGGAGAAGGAGGAGGAGATGGCTTCTAGCAGGCTTTGATCCTCTGGCTTTCATCAGCAGGAGGGTTGGAAAAGTCCCGTTAGGTCATGCGGTCTGTGCCCCAGAGAACAGCGGGGCTTTGTTGCCTCCAGGGATGGCCACTTGTCAGGCTCTCGCCGTCATGGCAGTCCCTGAAGGTTTCCTCGTGTATCCTCCTCCTCGAGGGGTAAGAAACAACCCCAGCGGCTGTGCCCACCCTGGTCACTGCAGACACCCCCAGATGCTCTGCAGGAGGGTGGGCCTGGGGAGGAGGAGGGAGGGGAAGGAGGCAGGGAGAGGGGACGGGGTGCAAGGGGACCCCACTATCTGCATGAACTGGAGCACCTCAGGGATCTTTGTGCTGCTTTCCAGCTGTCTCTTCTCTCTTCCCTCTGCCTCCTGGATGCACCCAACTATCCCCAAGGATCAAACCCTGAGGTGCTCTTAGCTTTCCTATGGTCCCCAGAAGCTGCCAGGGGCTGTCTTGGAGCAGAGGGGTGAATCCCCACCTGCCTTTCCCAGATGGGCTGCAGCAGCCCTGGGCGCTGGTGGCTGGAAGTGGGGTTTGGCCATCTTGCCGCCCCGAGGGTGCTTCTCAGAGGGCACCTGGTCACCACGCAGCCTGGGGGAGATGCCAGGGGACACCAGGCAGTGGGAACACTGCTGCAAGGCAGCCTCGGTGTTTCCTACCATTGAACACTCTCCTCGTCCCTTCACTGGCTCCCAAAAGACAGGGGTGGGGGGAGAGCCAAGGTTGTCATTAACTGGGGCAGCCACGGCCAGAGTGGCCAGCCTGGGTTTAGATGTGGTGTGGATCAGGGCTCAGATCCACATCCTGGCTCTGGGAGCCAGAGCACATGGCGTACTGGATCCAGGCACCTCTCCGTGCCTCTGCATCCCCGGCTGTGCTGGATCCGGGCACCTCTCCATGCCTCTGCATCCCCAGGTGTGCTGGATCCGGGCACCTCTCCGTGCCTCTGCTTCCCCAGCTGTGCTGGATCCGGGCACCTCTCCGTGCCTCTGCATCCCCAGCTGTGCTGGATCCGGGCACCTCTCCGTGCCTCTGCTTCCCCAGGTGTGCTGGATCCGGGCACCTCTCCGTGCCTCTGCTTCCCCAGGTGTGCTGGATCAGGCACCTCTCCGTGCCTCTGCATCCCCAGGTGTGCTGGATCCGGGCACCTCTCCGTGCCTCTGCTTCCCCAGGTGTGCTGGATCCGGGCACCTCTCCGTGCCTCTGCTTCCCCAGGTGTGCTGGATCCGGGCACCTCTCCGTGCTTCCCCAGGTGTGCTGGATCCGGGCACCTCTCCGTGCCTCTGCATCCCCAGCTGTGCTGGACCAGGCACCTCTCCGTGCCTCTGCTTCCCCAGGTGTGCTGGATCCGGGCACCTCTCCGTGCCTCTGCATCCCCGGCTGTGCTGGACCAGGCACCTCTCCGTGCCTCTGCTTCCCCAGCTGTGCTGGATCCGGGCACCTCTCCGTGCCTCTGCTTCCCCAGGTGTGCTGGATCCGGGCACCTCTCCGTGCCTCTGCTTCCCCAGGTGTGCTGGATCCGGGCACCTCTCCGTGCCTCTGCATCCCCGGCTGTGCTGGACCAGGCACCTCTCCGTGCCTCTGCTTCCCCAGGTGTGCTGGATCCGGGCACCTCTCCGTGCCTCTGCTTCCCCAGGTGTGCTGGATCCGGGCACCTCTCCGTGCCTCTGCTTCCCCAGCTGTGCTGGATCCGGGCACCTCTCCGTGCCTCTGCATCCCCGGCTGTGCTGGACCAGGCACCTCTCCGTGCCTCTGCTTCCCCAGGTGTGCTGGATCCGGGCACCTCTCCGTGCCTCTGCTTCCCCAGGTGTGCTGGATCAGGCACCTCTCCGTGCCTCTGCTTCCCCAGGTGTGCTGGATCCGGGCACCTCTCCGTGCCTCTGCTTCCCCAGCTGTGCTGGATCCGGGCACCTCTCCGTGCCTCTGCTTCCCCAGCTGTGCTGGATCCGGGCACCTCTCCGTGCCTCTGCATCCCCGGCTGTGCTGGACCAGGCACCTCTCCGTGCCTCTGCTTCCCCAGGTGTGCTGGATCCGGGCACCTCTCCGTGCCTCTGCTTCCCCAGGTGTGCTGGATCAGGCACCTCTCCGTGCCTCTGCATCCCCAGGTGTGCTGGATCAGGCACCTCTCCGTGCCTCTGCATCCCCAGGTGTGCTGGATCAGGCACCTCTCCGTGCCTCTGCATCCCCAGCTGTGCTGGATCAGGCACCTCTCCGTGCCTCTGCATCCCCAGGTGTGCTGGATCAGGCACCTCTCCGTGCCTCTGCATCCCCAGCTGTGCTGGATCCGGGCACCTCTCCGTGCCTCTGCATCCCCAGCTGTGCTGGATCCGGGCACCTCTCCGTGCCTCTGCTTCCCCAGGTGTGCTGGATCCGGGCACCTCTCCGTGCCTCTGCATCCCCAGCTGTGCTGGATCCGGGCACCTCTCCGTGCCTCTGCATCCCCAGCTGTGCTGGATCCGGGCACCTCTCCGTGCCTCTGCTTCCCCAGGTGTGCTGGATCCGGGCACCTCTCCGTGCCTCTGCTTCCCCAGGTGTGCTGGATCCGGGCACCTCTCCGTGCCTCTGCTTCCCCAGCTGTGCTGGATCCGGGCACCTCTCCGTGCCTCTGCATCCCCAGCTGTGCTGGATCCGGGCACCTCTCCGTGCCTCTGCTTCCCCAGCTGTGCTGGATCAGGCACCTCTCCGTGCCTCTGCATCCCCAGGTGTGCTGGATCAGGCACCTCTCCGTGCCTCTGCTTCCCCAGGTGTGCTGGACCAGGCACCTCTCCGTGCCTCTGCTTCCCCAGGTGTGCTGGATCCGGGCACCTCTCCGTGCCTCTGCATCCCCAGGTGTGCTGGACCAGGCACCTCTCCGTGCCTCTGCATCCCCAGCTGTGCTGGATCCGGGCACCTCTCTGTGCCTCTGCATCCCCAGCTGTGCTGGATCCGGGCACCTCTCCGTGCCTCTGCATCCCCAGCTGTGCTGGATCCGGGCACCTCTCCGTGCCTCTGCTTCCCCAGGTGTGCTGGATCCGGGCACCTCTCCGTGCCTCTGCATCCCCAGCTGTGCTGGATCCGGGCACCTCTCCGTGCCTCTGCATCCCCAGCTGTGCTGGATCCGGGCACCTCTCCGTGCCTCTGCTTCCCCAGGTGTGCTGGATCCGGGCACCTCTCCGTGCCTCTGCTTCCCCAGGTGTGCTGGATCCGGGCACCTCTCCGTGCCTCTGCTTCCCCGGCTGTGCTGGATCCGGGCACCTCTCCGTGCCTCTGCTTCCCCAGCTGTGCTGGATCCGGGCACCTCTCCGTGCCTCTGCATCCCCAGCTGTGCTGGATCCGGGCACCTCTCCGTGCCTCTGCTTCCCCAGCTGTGCTGGATCCGGGCACCTCTCCGTGCCTCTGCATCCCCAGCTGTGCTGGATCCGGGCACCTCTCCGTGCCTCTGCTTCCCCAGGTGTGCTGGATCCGGGCACCTCTCCGTGCCTCTGCATCCCCAGCTGTGCTGGATCCGGGCACCTCTCCGTGCCTCTGCTTCCCCAGGTGTGCTGGACCAGGCACCTCTCCGTGCCTCTGCTTCCCCAGGTGTGCTGGATCCGGGCACCTCTCCGTGCCTCTGCATCCCCAGGTGTGCTGGATCCGGGCACCTCTCCGTGCCTCTGCTTCCCCAGGTGTGCTGGACCAGGCACCTCTCCGTGCTTCCCCAGCTGTGCTCGTGTGACTGTAGCGCATGGTCACCATCGTGTCTGTGTCAGCATCCTCGGCTCACCTGCTGAGATGGGCAGCAGCGAGCTGGGGTCCTGTTTGTCCTTTTCCTGGTGCTCATTTGTCCTGGAGGAAGAGGGGAACCCAGTTCCAGCCTCGGGGACACAGGGACTCTGGTCTCCCCAAAGGCCACCACCAGCCTCCTCCTGCACCCTGTGGGAGCTCCTGGAGGCCCCGAGCCTCCACTTTACCTATGGACAGACAAACCCACCTGAATAGGTAATGAATGGAGGAGAGAAAAGAGCCCGGAGTACATTGTGTTTCCAACAGGCCGGGAACAATTGCTAAATACAAATCACACAGAGAAATGGGAGAGAGAGAGAGACAAAAGAAAGAACCCCAGCACAAAGGAGAGGAATGAAATGGTAAGTAAAGTCAAACAAAAAGGAGCCGGGCTGAGACAAAAGAAGGGAACAATATCCCCGAGGCAATAGGCTCCTGAACAATGGGGACAGTGACAGCGGCACAAAGGCACACTGTTTGCAAGTAGACGTTATCTCACACAGCCACTGGCAGGCCTGGCCCTGGCGCTTCTATTTTCAGGGTTGCTTTTGTGCTGCACTGAACAATATTCCTTGCATGGCTGCAGATAGAGAGATGAGGGGGGTTTGGTTCTCTTTTTTTGCCTTCCCTGTGCCAGCTCTGTAATAAAAACAGGTTCAGCCCTTCGGAGAGCTGGGCAGAGCGAGGGGATGTGTGGGCAGAGCCAGCCGAGCTGACCCGCCGATGCCAGGGATGGTGCAGTGTTGCTGGCAGACGAGCATTGGCCGATGCCACCTCCTGCAAGGTCCAGGCTGGGACACTGCACGCCGTGGCAGCCCTGAGCCTTGCATGTGGCCAGCTGCACTCGCAGGCCTGAAACCAGAACCGGGCAGACCAGAAAGATGGCTTTTCCCGGCTGCTTTTGTTTCAAGCACTTAAGTTTTTAACCTCTGAAGCGTGGGGGCAGGGACAGAGGTGCCTGCTGGGCGGAGAACCCCTCCCTGGGTGCTGGCAGAGCTGCCTGGCTGCGGGCAGGCATGGCTCCCTGGCATCCCGCCACACCCATTCCCTGCTCCACGGCCACGGGTGAGTCACCCAGCCCCGATGCGTAGCGGTGACAGCACAATTTGGAGGGGTTAATCTGCAGGTCACGGCTCTGCCATGCTCGGACGCCGTGGTCTGCCGGAGCAGAGTGTCTGCTCTGGGTGAGAATGCCCCCAACGGATCCAGTCTCTTCCTGCCAACAACCAAGCTCAGATTTTTGCCCAACCTGGAGCCACAGGAAAGGGTGGGCAGGCGGCTCCCCTTTCCTCGTGTAATACTGGGGCTGGCAGGAGCTGCACAGGCACTTGCCGTGGCTAACGGGGCCGGGGCAGGATGGGGCTCTGCTCTGCACCCTCGGTCTTGCCTCCAGCTTGCGCAGGATGCTGGTCCATTGCTGTCCCCAGCATCCCGCATCCTCAGCTGGCGTAAATCAGTGGTGGCCCCTTGGGATGTGCCATGGGAGCTGCTGTGTGGCTGCTCCCATCAAACAGGCTTTCCCAGCTCGCAACAGAGAGCTCGCTTGCTGTGCCTGTGATGGTTTGGGCTTCAGTGGAGCTGGTACAGGATTCATCCAGCTCTTGCCTGGAAAACCCTCCTTTGGGGCCTTCCCAGTCCTGTCCCGATGGCTGGTCCTGCCTGGTAATGGGTTGGCCGCATTGCAAGCCCAGGGTCATGCTAATGCAGCTATGTGCCAGCACGTTTACCAAGGGCATGGGGTTCTTATTGCAGGGCGTGTTAGCAAAGCACCCCATCTGCAGCACTCACACGCTTTCTGATCCAGCTGGACCCATCCGTTTGGGCAGGGAGTGATGTTCCCACAAGTTACTCATCTTCCTGGAGATCCTGGCATGCTTGTGGCCTTTCCCCCTCTGGTCCTGCACTCGGAAAGCCATCCCTCCTACACCACCCCATCACGAGCTGCCACAAACCGTGGGGACGTCACCCAGTTACCGTAAGTGACTTGGGAGAGGAGAAATCGGGGTGTTGCGAAGACAGAGTCAAAGATGCCCCGTATCGGTGCCAATCTCCTGAGACACCCAGTTTTAGCAGATGGGTTTAGCTCTCACTTGAAAAGCTGCATTTCTGATATTGATCATGTTATCTGAGGGTACATCCTGTTGCTAAGTTTGGCTGCTTCCTCCGTTCAACAGCTGTTGTGCAGCTACAGCTGCTTTAAACCTGCGTGGCGGGGACGGTGTGTGTCGCAGCGGGGAGGGGGGAGGTTTGGTGCTCGTAAAATTGGATCCCAGGTTTCGTTTGACCGTGGTGAGCAAGAGCGATGCGGTGTCTCGGAGGTGCCGCGGTGAGCAGGGTTACATCCTGCCCTCGCCTGCCTGGCCAGTGAATCATGGCACGGCCAGACGCTGAGGACATGGCGCTGGGGAGGAATATTTGGGGTGCTAAATCAGAGAAAAGCTGCAGCGTCTTACATTGAAGTTGTTCTCAGGAAAACGGTTCCCTAATCCTGACCGCCCAGTATCTGATTTTGTGGTTGTGTTTGTACACGTGCTCTGAGCTGTGTCTCGAGGTGCAAAGCGAGCAAAGGAACAGTTGTTCTCCCCAGGTTAAAGCCCTCGTACCCTCTGTGGCTTGCCAGAGATGCAGCCCCGTGGTCTGCAGCCTGCCCTGCCCGTGGCAGTAGCTCAGCCAGGCCAAACCCTTTCCAAGTCCCTGTTTCCAAAGGGCTCATTGGCCCCACTGTGCGATGGGCACCAGCAAAAAATCACCAACCCGGGGGATTTAACCCCCTCTTCCCCTGGGGCAGCCGCTTTGCCCTCGCACCCCTTGCTCTGGCACTGAGACACTGCTTCCCTCGGGCTCTGCCACGCCAGGGAGTCACCAATCTCTGCATTTAAAATCCCCAGAGGCAGGATGATGCTCTTTGGTCTTCTCGGGAGAGGGGAGGGCATCAGCCTGCTCCTTCTCGCTCCCGTCAGCCCCTTGCAACCATCACCCAGCCCTCGGGGCTGGGGCTGGGATGTGTTGCCTCTGCTCATCCTCTGCCTGTCTGTGTTAGGACTCTTCTCCCAAGCCTGGTGGGCAAAAGCAAGTCTGGCTCTTTCTGATATAATTTTGCAAAGTTGGAGCTCTGCTGCAATTAGCTGGTATTTAAACCCTCGCTAACCCTTAACATCCTAATGATAATAATAATGATGCTCCACACGTCCTGCAGTGCCATGCATCTAAAGATTACACTCGCTAATTAATTAAGCCCCGACTCCCCCCCTCCACACTTTCCTCACTGAGGAGAAGAAATCGCTAAGAGTCTCTTAAGAAAGGACATAAAGGCAGGGAAACCCAAGCACCAAAACAAGACAAATGGGGATTTGAAGACAATCCGGGCCGGGCCCATGTGACCCGAGGAGTGGACCAGGCAGGAGAAAGGATAAAAATGCCAAGCACAGAGCGGTGAGAGAAAACAACCGCCAGCTTAAAAACCCGGGGAAAGAAAAGCACCAAGATGAAGGGAGTGACAAAGCATCAAAGGGAAGAGAAACCAAAGGCGTCGGAACAAAGGACAAGCTGGAACAAAGGACCAAAGAGGGGAGAACAAAAGAACTAAATAGAAAACAAAGGCAGGGGACAAGAAAAGCCCCTCTGTCGGGGCTGAGCTGGAGGGTCCCGGCCCGGCGGGAGGTGGGTGGCACAGGCGGTGCTGCGGGTCCCCACTGGAGCCGGGCTGGCGGAGGGCGCCGGAGCCTGGGAGCAGAAGCCCCAGGAGCCCAGTTTTGCCTTTGATTCGGAGGCGATGGGCTCGGCCCCAAAGTGCCGTGCTGTCTTGGGCGCTGCGTGGAGGCCGGCAGCAGCCTGGGGACACAGCTTTGCTCCCGCGCTGCCCTCCGGCCGCGGCCCCCTCCCATCCCGCTGTGTGGTCCGGCCATCCCCTCCCTCCCCACGCGTCTCTCCGGCGCAGCCTGCTCAGTATCACCCCTCTGCGCTCCCCTCCCCGCGTTCCCCCGCCGCAGACACCCTGGCGCAGCCCCCTGCCCCGTCTGCCGCCCCAGCCCTGTGGCATGGGGATGGCTGGGGATGCTCTGGGGAGGCTGCCAGGCTGGCCGCGTCCTCCCCACCCCATGGCTTTCCCTTAGGAGAGGAGCCGTCGGCCCGTGCTGTGTGTGTGGCTGGCCTGGTCCAGCCTGCTGGACTGTGCTCCGGGGAGCACGATTGGCATCGCCTGGATTAAAAACAACAGCGGCATTCAGGTTGGGAATAGAGAGTTACAGAGACGCAATGCGCTTTGTTTCGTCTCCCCGTCGAATCCCTGTTTGGAGCTGAAAGTCCCTGGCAGGGTTGTTGGCACGCATGGGTCTGGCTGTGTTACGCGTGCCGCCTTGCGGGGGGATGCGGCGGGTACCCCCGGGGTCGGGCAGCCGGCGCGGGGTGAGGATGGCGGCGGTGGACAGGAGCCCCGCTGGAGCTGGGGTGCTGGCAGCTGCAGCTGCAGCAGGCGCTCCACTCCGCCTGGGGTGCTTTGGCTGCTTGTAGCTGTGATGGTTTTGGAAGCAGTGGGTGATTTCAGTGTCTTTTGGAGGTGCCAATCTGGCAGGCTCTCAGGCAGCCAGAGAACCATGCAGCGAGAGCCAGGGGCTTTCTGAAAATCCCCCTTCTAGACCCAAAATGTGGCCTTGGTCCCAGGTCTGTTCTCATTACCTGCCCTGGCCACACACCTTCCCTACGAGCTGGGTGGTGGCAGCTCCTGCATGTCCTGCCCGCAGGCAGTGCTGGCCAAAGCCCCCCTCCTTCACCGGCACATCGCCCTCCGCAGAGGCCGGCGGCTCAGCGAGGAGGGGGCTGGGGCAGTGGGGCGCAGGATTTTAGCACAGTATCCAAACACTTGCAGCCGCAGCATCGTGTGCTGTGCCTGCCACAGGGAGCATTTCAGTTGTTTCTAAATGTTCTGCCTAGGTGTTTCTGCTCATGCACCAGCTGGAGTTCACCTGTGATTTCAGCCCATGCCACCCCAGCTCTGCCTTCCTGCAGAATCGTTATTTGCTCAATTTTACTTTGCTTTTCAGTCGAGCTCTCTCTGAGCATTGGCTAAGACCAGAGCTGCTCTGAGTGCGCTCCCCATAGAGCAATCCTGGAACATCTTGGTTTTATTATGCCCAGATTAGAGCCTGTTATGCTGCGGGTGGACTCGCTCACACAGCCCCGACTCCCTGCAGTAGCCAGGCACTGCCAGTGCCAGGGAGGAAGGCAGCACGGAGCTCCCAGCCACTGGAAACGCCTCTGAAGTGGCCAGGATAAATTGTGGTGTTTGGGTGGAAATAAGTGGTAGGTTAATTCCTGGAGCTCACCCACCACCCTGCTAGGAGCCCACAAGGGCAGGCGCCGGCAGGGACAGGGGGAGAAGCTGCCGGCTTGGGGAGGGTTTGGGATGTGCTGCTTTCACAGCGATCATCCCCCAGTGCACATGGACCAGCTGCGTTCCCACCCTGAGCCCCAAAACCAGGGGGGCCAGGCAGGCAGGGCCCGTAGGAGCTCTGCCAGGGAGGCAGATGCAGGGAAAGGCAACACCTGAGGGTGCAAGGCCGTCACGACAAGCTGCCCATCGCCTGGGCGGTGCAGAGGGCTGGGCGAGACAGGTCGCTGGCGGAGCCCTGCTGCTGGCCCTTGGCGTGCTGCGTCCCTCGGCCCTACGGACCACAAGGGTCGGATACAATGGGGTGAACTGAGGACAGCCCCAGAGCTGCCGTGGTTCCAGAGGGTTTGAGCTTCTCCATTAGCATTGTCATATCAGCTTGGGTTTAATGGGCTGCAGATGTCTGTCTGTCGGCCCGTGCGAGACCACAGCGCGTGTGCCTGGTACAGCTCCCTGGGAGCTGGTTCTCACGGTGCGGCCGGGGATGTGGTGCTGCCCTCGCAGGGGCACGTCCAGCCTTGGAGCCTCTTGGCCGGGGGCTTGTTGCTGAGCCTGCTGGGTTGCAAAGGACCTTTCTGGGTCCCTCTGCTCGCTTCGCCAGCCTGGCACAGCTCTTCCTTCCTGACTGCCCGCCGCCCCACGGCAGCGCAGGGGGCACGACTTGCCGGTGGGGACACTGCAGGGACGCCCTCATCCTGCATGCATGGGGATATCGTGACATGAACGAGGCAGGTCTGGAGGCAGGAGCTGGAGAAGGTTTGGACCCCATCATCTCCCCGGTCCACGGATGGCCATGTCTCCCGAGCTGCCCCGTGGTGAGTCCATTCCCTCCCTCAGCTCTTCTCTTTCCCGGGTACCCGCTCATGCTGCTGCTTGCCCGAGGCCTTGGGGAAACCTCTCAGGGTGCTCAGCATCCCCAGGGCCAGTGCAATGATAGCACCGTGCTTTTTTTTTCAGTGAGGTCCGTGGTGTTTGTGCGATGCCGGGCAGCACCCCCTCTCCCACCGGGTGCTGCGAAGCAGGGCTCTGACGGGAGCAGGGAAGGGAGGCAGGAGAAGGGTCTGACGAGCCTGACCCCTCTCATACAGCGAGGAGCTGAGCTGGCGCATGGCTTGCTGGGGTGCTGCCACCACACCAGCCCAGGCGATGCTACCGTGGGCCAGCTGGGCAACTTGCTGGCCAAACAGCCCCCCGGGGGGTTGCGTGGCAGTGACCTCATGGGCAGTGGCAGCACCTTCATCCACATCTTCCCAAGATTTTCAGAGGCAGTGCATGAGGTGGGGGAGCCACCGGGGCAGCTGGCAGGACCCATGCAGCTTGCTCCCCATTAGCTATCGCTTTGCAGCTTTCCCAGGCTGGTGAGGAGCAAAGCACATGCCCATTTCCAAACAATGGGCCCGCTTCCGTGCAGGAAGCAAGGTCGTATTTGTTCTCCCTGCTTTGCCCCCTCTGGCCAGTTATAAAGGGGCCAAGCCATTGTCTGAACCATTTCCATGACTCAGTCACCAGTATCCTGCGATCGAGAGGCTGGAACTTGCAGCCAGCACAAAGCAGGAGGCACGGCTCCTGCGGTCAGCAGCACCGCAGGCTCTGTGGCAGGGTGGGGGGCTTGGGAAAAGGAAGGCAAGCACTGGCCATGCTTTTCCCCTCCGTGCCCCCTGCGCTGGCAGCAGTGGGATCTTTGCCTCCACCAGCTTTCCTGATCCCTCCACCCATTGTCCCAGCTTCCTTCTGCTGAGGGAAGCAGAAATTCAGGGGAGGTATTGCAGGGTGGGAGCAGCCCTGGTTGCTCGCCTGGGTGCAGCCAGGTAGGGAGAGATGGAGCAGGAGCTGAGCAGGCCCCGTGTGAGCTCCTCTGAAAGGATGGAGACTGTCTCTGTACCATCATGTTCATCCTGACACCTTGTGTCCGTGGCCCTGGGGATGCCCAGCACGTCCTGCGGCTGCCCCATGGGTCCTGGGGATACCTTGCAGCGAGGTGGAGAGAAGGAGGTGCAGGTGGAGCTAGTGTGGCTCAAAGGAGGACACAGGGAGGAGCAGAGCCAGGGTGGGGACAGGACCCATGGGTGGTGACACCTGGGGATGGGCAGTTGGGCCACCACCTCCTGGCACCCATGTGGGAGGTGATGCTGGACCCCTGGGATCACAGTGTGGCTGGCACCTGGTGGGGGGGCTGCCAGGGAAGGGCACCGTGGCCACCACGGCCACCACGGCCACCAGCAATGGGGAGGAAGGAAAGTGAAAGTCCGTGGCTGCTGCTCTGGCCTGGCTGTTGCCATGACGACCTGAACAAAGCTCCTGCTCCCTTTTTTTGGCTCAGTTGTGCAGGTCCTCGGCCCCTTTGTTAATTGTTTTCCTGTCCAGTTTGGGGGATGCGCCTCCCGCCTCCTCCTGTCCCCAGAGCGGCACAGGGGGCCTCGCTGGGGCAGCCACAGCCCCAGGAGCACGCGGAGGTCGCCGTGGGCTCGCTCAGCGCTTGCTTGGCTGCCGATAACCGTCTCTCTCACGTGACCTGTTGGGGTCTTCTCCCAAGGTAGGGGGGTGGGATCGTTGGCAGCTGGCAGAGTGGGGCCGGCGGCTTTGGTGGGCACATGAAGCTGCCAGTGCATGGGATGGCACTGGGGGCAGGCAGTCCCCCCAGCTGGGGAGGGGGCTTCCGAGGGGCTGCGGGGGTGCAGCTGGTGCAGGGGGAGCGGCCTTTCCATCCTGCCCTGCTGCAGGTTCGGTACTTGTTGCACAGCCCTGGGAATGCCGTGTCCTCTCGGCGCCTCAGTTCCTCCATCTGCGAAATGGGAACATGTATCACTGAGCTCCTTTTCCTTTTGGGGTCTGTGGGTGCAGCCCACTCACTGCCTCGGGCTTCTAAACGCTGTTGTGCTTTGTGTTTAATCGTCTGGGTGAAGGTCCCAGATGGGAAACTCAGATAACTTCTCGCCTGGCTCTGCCCAGCTCCCCGCATTCCTCTCTGATGGGCACAGAGGAAGGGGGAGGACTGCGTGCTGGGGTGGATATAGGGTGTGGGTGCCCAAACCCCTCCAGAAACGCTGTGTTCTCAGTTACTGCGTGGTGGCTGGGGGAGCCAGGAGTCCCAGGAGCCCAAACTCTTGCCTTCTGCTCCTGGGACTGGGTGAAAACAATGTTTGGAAAAAAGAAATTCCCATGGAAGAAAATGATGGTGTGGGGGAGGAACCGGCTTTGAGTCAATGGGAATTTTCCCCTTTGCTAAAATGTAAACAGTTCTCCTTCGATGTTGACATAACATTTTAAAGATTTCATTATACAAAAAAGACTGTTTGTCAACATTTGTTTGTCCAAACCAACCCCCTCCCTCTCCAGCTGCAGCACTGTTTTCCTCCAAATTTCAGCATTCTTTTTCCCTTCGGGAAGGTGGGCGATGGCATTCCCGGCAGAGCCGTTGGTGGGATGCGGGGCATGGGGTGCTGGGTGCGGCGCACGGGGTTCCGAGGGCGGGGAAGGCCCTGCCAGGGCCCCTTTTCCCAGTTGGTACACCGGAGCTCCCAGCTGGGTTATCCGCTCCAGCAGCACAAGTGTGTGGTCCCCCCCCGCCATGTGCAGGAAAGCTGTCTGTCTGTCTGCCTGCCTGCCCGGCTGGAGGGCAGCTGGCTGCCCGCTGCCCTCCCTACTCTGTCCCAGCACTGCCTCCCAGACCCATGGTGGTTTTGTGCCTCTGGGCTGGTTGTGGGGGTCTGGGCAAGGCAAAAATGGGGGGGTGATGTGGGGAGGAGAGTCTGGAAGCCGGGCTTTGGCGTCTGTCGCTTGGGGTGCCATGGTTTTGGGACCATCCCCCACCCGGAGCTGCGGTCTGTGCTCTCTGCAAGCCAGGAATCGTTCCAGCCCCTCGCTGGGACCGGGCAGGAGCGGTCCCTGCACGGACCGGGGGGCCGGGGGGTCCCGGGGTGCTTCCCGAGGCTCCTCCGAGTCATGCCTTAGTCTTTGGGGGTGTCTCCACCCCGCCACAGGATTCCAGGGGAGAGGGTGGGAGCAGTACGGGGGCTCCCGGCTGTGTCACGCGTGGGTCCCCCGGCGGGGCAGGGGGTCCCGAGGGGAGGGGACGGGGCAGAGGGGCCGCCCCGGAGCCGGCTGCTGGCTGGCTGGACCGGTGTCCCTCCTCCTCCTCCTCCTCCCCTCCTCCTCCTTCTCCTCCTCCTCCTCTTCGCTCCCTCTCTCCGCCCGGCGCCGGGGCAGCTCCCACCGGAGGCGCTGGGGACATGGAGCGGACCTGAGCCGGGCGCGGCGGAGCCCGCACCGGCACCGGCGGCAGCACCGGCGGGGACCGGGGCGCAGCGCTGCAGCGCGGCGGAGCCGTGAGTGCGGCCAGGGGCACGGGGTGGGGGAAGGGCGGGGGGGCACCGGCATTGCTCCGGGGCGGGGCGGGGAGGGGGCACCGACACGGCCCCGGGGCGCCGAGCGTCCTCCCGGGGCACCGAGCATCCTCCCGGGTCGCGGTCCCCGACTCCGGCTGGGCTGAGCGGGGTTGCGGGGGGGGCCTCCTGGCAGGACACCCCCCCCCCAACTCCCTTTTGTTAAAAAAAAAACAGGGAAAAAGGGGAAAGGGGGTGCAGGGCCCGTCCCCCGCACGGCTCCGTCCCCGCTGCAAAGTTCAGGGGCTGCAAACTCTCCTCCGCAGCCGGGGCGAGGGAGAGCCCGGCAAGCAAGGGGTTAAGCCACGGGCACCCACCCCCCACCCCCCCGGGGGTACAGGGCCGGCGGGCAAGGGCTTAATCCATGGACGACATCCTCCCCCTCCCCCGCCCGACCCTTGACCTGGCTCCCAAGGCTTGCCCCGCTGAAGCCCCCTCCCCGGGACCCCCGTCCCACCCAGCCGGGGCAGGTTCCTCGCCCCGTCCCGCAGGTCACCGCGGCTCCCGGTGGGTTCTGTCCCCTCGGCCGGGGCACACAGACCCGGCCCCCACTGGGTGCTCTGGGTCGGGGATACGGGGGGCAGCGGGGTCAAGGCTGGCAGCCCACCCTCCCCCCACCCCCAGACGCGGCACTGGGGGGGGCGGTCACAGCACAGACACTGTGCGGCGACGGACAGACACGCTGTGCCGGCACGGACGGACACAGGGCCCGGCTGCTCTCTCCGGCTCACGCGTGGGTCCGCAGGACTTGGGGCTGTCTGTGGGTGTCGGTGACTCTGCGGCGCTCAGGGGTTGGGGTCCTCGTCGCTTTTCCCCGACGGGTGGGACACTCCTGCCCCGTCGTGCATCTCCCACCACCCCTTCGAGGTGCGCTGGGCGAGGAGAGGCGATTTCACGGCTCCAGCCGGCCCCGGGGAGCCGTGGCCCCGCAGCACCGTCTCCGCTGGGAAGCAAGCAAGGGGTTCGGGCAGGAAAACTCACCGGCGGTGCCACGCACGGATGTTTGTCTGTCCAAGAGTGGCTGGGGTTGTTGTAACAAACCGCAGTGACAGCATCGCCGGAACGCACGGCCAGAGAGGGGTTTTGGGACCGGGGTCAGCACTAAACTCGTGTCGCTTGCTGGGACCTGAGAGCGGATGAACCTTGTCACTGAGATCACGTCTTTCCCGGTAGCCATGGCGGGTCCTGCCCGTACCTCTGAGCCGCGCGTCCGACCCATCCTGGGGAGATTTGGGTCCCCGGGGGCTGAAGCCACTGCACGGCGGAGCCCTCCGGGCACTGGGGCTTGTGCTGTGGGGTCCCGAAGCAGTCTGGGAGCCCCACGGTGCTGCACCGGGGTGGCTGGCGGGGCTGTGGGTGCAGCCGTGGGGGGTCTGGGGGATTTCGCCCCCCGTGCGCTGGTAAACCTTGGCAAGGTGGGTGATGGAGCCCCTGCAGAGAGCTGGGCGCTCATCCCTTGTGCCCTCCGCACTTAAACACTGACAAAGTTAGTGGCAGAAGTGAGAAACCGAGAGATGCATCACCCAGGGAGCTGTAAAGGAGAGGTTTTTGTGTGAAATGCACAAATAAATACAAAGCTTTGCTTCTTTCCACCTCCGCCTAACGATTTCCAGTGTTTTATGCAGGGGTTTTGGTGCCAGTGAGGGATGCTGCCCAGGAAAAATTACAGACCGTGGCTGCATATTGTTCGAGTCTCAGTTACATCTTGTGAGGTACCTTCAGCATGGAAAACACTTGACTTCCAAAGCAAATCTGGAGTAATAGATTTTAGGAGTGAAAAAGGACCATTAGCTCAGCTAATGTCATTTTCTGCATAGCACAGAGCAGATAATATCACTCAGTTACTCTCCTATTGAGCCAATAACTCGTGTTTGTAATTCATGCAATTTCCTTTTAGTTCAATTTAATTTTGTACAGAATCCTTTCTGTTGACACTGATACAGTACTTTTTTTTTTTTTTTTGAAAGCCTGCGATTTCAGAGGCTTTGTGTTAAAAATAGCTGCTGTCCTTTGACAAACGTGGGCAGGCTGAGGACAGTTTTCTAAATCATTTGCGAGTGACACATTTTTACCAGCATCTCCCTTCGTGTTGTTTATTTGTTTCGCTCACCGCTGGCAGAGCCACTGCCGGGGCTGCCCTCCCCGGGGGGCTGGGGGCTCACTCTTGGCATCTGATCTGGCATCTCATGCAAGAGATTACATCCTTTTGGAGCAGGGTAATAAGCAGGAGCAGTGATCCCAAATTTTTAAAAATTCTTTTTCCTCTCCGATATGAAGCTCTTCATGCCGTCAGGCAGCTTACCTCCTCTGGCCAGTGCCCGTGTTGCTTTTTTTACCCCTGCCAAATCGGAGCACCCAAACTGCCCCCCGGGAAAGTCCTTCTGACGAGCAAAGTTTGTTCCAGCCAGGGTGCAAGATGTCCCGGGGGGGAATAGCTGGACTTTTTGTCTCCCTGCCGAAATGCCCATTTTCCGTGGGGGTGCCGGAGGAGCTGTGCCCTGGCACGCGGGGCCGTAGGGAAGACGGAGCACATCATAAGCTTGTTATGTGCTACAGGGGTTTTGATTTCGTTCATGGGATGCAGGGGAAGGTTGGTGGTTTTTTTTTCCTCTCTTTGCAGGGAGCACAGAAGCACAGTAAATCTTGTCTTTCAGTGGGTTTATTTTTACATCTGTTATTTGCTGGTGGGCTCCCCGGGGCACTTGCCCGAGCCTGCGGCTCTCGCTGCCTGTCGCCTTCCTGGAACCCAGACTCGCTGGGGCCGAGCAGCCATTACGCACCCTGCAAGCAGGTCAGGGGACAGGGGTGAAGGGTGGCTCCTGGACCTGGTAGCAGCGTGCTTTGCACTCCCCAGATGAGTGTTTAAGGCTGATTTGGGGGGGAGATGGCGGGGGAGCTGCATGCCTGCTGCTCCCGGGGTTGCAGAGTGCCTCAGGCGGGCTGGGGCACGGCTCCGAGCTGCATCCCCTGGGCTGAGCATCCTCGGGGCCGCAGGGACGGGCGCTGCAGGGATTGGAAGTTTGCTGGTGAGCCAAACTTGGGGTGGCAGAGCAAATCCGTGTGGGATACGGTGGGCTGTGCAGTGAACAGTACAGGACGCTCCGCTTGCTGCCGGGGGAGCCAGGTCACCTACGCTGTCCCCAGCCCTCCCGTGTGCTCGCCGCAGCCGTGGCTGCTCAGGGATCCCGCCTGTTCTCCAGTATTTGATGAAACCAAACAAACTTTGAAGGATTCTGGTGTGGTGCTGGCAGGCTGGCGTCGCAGCAGTGCTGGTGGCTCAGCTTTTGGGGGTCCCTCACTGCAGACCCAGCGGATCGGGAAGGGTCGGGGACCCCCGGGGCTGGCAGAGGCAGCAGGACAGCCCGTGAGCCCACGGCCCGTGGCTGCTTGCCGTCCCGCACGAGCCGGCGCGGAGCGCAGTGAGCCCCGCTTTGTCTGCCCACCGTGAAGCCGCGTTCCTGCTTGCTCCAGCTTTATCCCATTGTAAACACTTACGGCGGTTTTGTGTCAGGCCGGCTTTGTGCGTGCACGTGTAATTGCAGAAATCAGAAAAGCTTTTATTACCAAAGCGACAACCTTTAACAGACGGCTGCGACCGATTGTAGGGACGTGCTGTCAGTGCAGCTCTGCTCTGCTTTTACACCCCGGAAGTTCTCAGCCGTGCTAATAAAATGCGGACTGTTTATTTTCCTTAAAAAAAATGCATTTATTTTTAAAAAATAATCCACTTGTGGGCAGGGCAGTTGCTACCTACAGTCAGCGATGCTGTGGAGAAAGCCCGCTGGCCTCTTTTGTTCTCTCCCGTGGCCGCGCTGCTGAACATAGCATTGCTACAAACTGGGGACTAGTGATAAAATATTTTAATTTCATTTTCCCTCTGTTTGAAAATACTGATGGGTCAAAGCTGCCTGGTTTTGTGCATCTGACAGCAGCCTGCTCTGGCAGTGAGGCTGATGGAGGAGCTGTGCTTGGTAGGAGGGAAAGCCCAGAAAGACAGGCAGCCCTGGGGTCGGGTGTTCCCCGGCTGGGGGTCCCTTGCCACCCCTGACCAGCTGGAGCTGGGCTGTCCTAGGCTCTGCTGCTATATTTTTCACAAACTTTGTGGATGTTTTGGTTTCATTGCACAGTGGGGAGGAAGATTTGAGCAGCTCAAAACTTTTGCACGATGCATCGCTAATTTCCACCCCATTTTAACCCGGTAAAGAACACGCAAAAGGGAAATAAATTAGTGCAGCTTATGACGGTTCTGCTGGAAAATATCTCAATGCCTTTACCCCATCCTGCATGTTTTGGGGAGTAACTTCAGAGGCCAAATCTGCTCCCTCGGGTAGAGCTGCCGCTGGCCCAGCCGTGCCCTTGGGGAGCTCCCCAAGCTGGGTGCCGCTTGGGCACGGCTGAGAAGTGCGTGGGCTCCTCCAGCACAAGGAAAGTTGGCAGGGTCCAAGGCATCAACTTTTGGAAAATTTTCTGCTGCTTGGAAGCCCTCCCTCCCTCCCACTCCGTGTCCACCTGCTCCAGGACCACATGTCCCCGGCTGGAACCACTCCAGCCCCGAACAAGGGCCCTTCGTCTGCCCAGTCCCACCAGCTCAGCACTGGCGGGGAGGGAGGCTGGGGAGGTGCGGGGGGCTCGGCTGGCCGTGCGCGGCCCTGGCTCGCATCAGAAACGCCTCAGCCGCTTGGATGGGTCAGTAAAAAATATGAGTAGGGGATGAAGTGGCTGAATCTGCCTCAAGAAAGCATTTTTAGAAGAGCGCTGGGGTACGTGGTTGAAGTGGAGGATAGCATTCGGGGCTCTGCTGAAGCAGCCTCAACCCTTTCACCTCCAACCACCCGCCAGCACCTTGGACCCCGAATGGCTCTGCAGCTGCTTTTAGCTCAAAAGCCTTGTTTTTCAAGGGGAAAGCTACATTTGCAAACATTGTACTGGAGGGAAGCTCCCTTCCCTGCCTTCTTGTCCCGCTCCTGCTTGCAGCCCTTCAGCTGAAGAATGCAAATGGGGAGATGGATCTGAAATATTTGAAATTCTGCCTCTCCATAATTTAATGCTCCATTACCACCCAGGCCTGCTCGAGGCATGTGACCGTTATAAAAGATGCAGTCTGGTGGCTGCAGAGGCCGGGCAGCCTCCCCCCATGTACCCCCGGGTGCCTTATCAGAGAGGAACAAGATAAAGTGGCTCATCATTAAAGCCTTCTGGAAGACCCCTGCGAGCACCCACTAGCCCGGGCTAAAATCTGCTGGTCTGAGTTATTTTTTAATACTGCCTGGTGAAGGCAGCTTGTGGCAGTTCATTGTTGGGAGGAAAGGGGATAAGATTATAAATTAAATATTGCAAAGAGAATTAAAAGAACATGGGGCAGCAGTGAGCCTGGTGGGGGGATCTGATCCTCTTTGCCCATGTAAAATGGGGTTGTCGCGAGTTGGGCTGAGCCAGAACCTAACAGGAGAAGGAGGAGAAGATGTAGAAGCAGGTAGATAGAAATACCCGGTGGCATTGCCAGCACCACGCAGCAGCTTCTGCTGCCCTCTCGGTGTTGGGGCTGCTGCCTTCCCCTACCGCCGGGGCCCATGCTGCTATCGGGTGAGAGCCAGAAATCAAAACTCTTCGGCCATCAAAGTCAACCTGAGTGCCTGGATGGGTGTAGGTTTGCAGCGAGCAGCCCTCATCCCCCGTAGTCTTCCTCCTTTGTTGTGGATGGGTGTTGATAGCACAGAGCAGCTTGGGTTTGCAGCCTTGTTCAGAGCCGGGGTAGCCACTTGTTTGAAAAAGCTGAGCTAGGTGATGGCGATGGGTTGGATTGCAGCGGTCGTGCCGGCGCGCGCGGAGTCGGCGGTCCTGGGCTTTTGCACGTCTGCTCTGCTCCCCACACCGGCCGCTGAGACCACAGGGGAACCAGTCCCCAGTGCTGCGCAACCCACATCCCTCCTGCCACCCGCCCCATGGCTGGCAGGGTGCTTTGTCCCCACCGTATCCTTGCAGGATGCAGAGAGGAGAAGCGGCTCGGGGTGGGGAGAGGACAGGACTGAGGGCTGTAAAGAGCCTGGGCAGGCGCTGAGCACACAGCTCATCCCCGGAGTCCTGACACTGGGGACACGTGGGTGTCTGAAGCTGCTGCAACAGCAACTGGGGTCCCCGCAGAGCTGGGACAAAGCCTGCAGGGCAGGCCGAGCGTGGCTACAGGGGTGAGGGGTGTGTGCAGGGGTGTGCAACCTCCGAGCTGGGCAGGAGGGTCACCCCCCGCTCTGGTTCAGCGGCTAAAAGTGAGCTGATGTAGGAAGGGTTTAGAAAACCCTCTGCTTAGGCCCAGGGTGGCGGCCCTGCCTGCTGCCTGCCTGCCTGCCTGCCCACGAGGGTGGAGGGGAATGCCAGAGCCCGGCTTATCTTTTGTCTGGAACAATAGAGGGCTTGGCCCTATTGTTCTACCTTGCACGCCCAGCCGGAAAGCGAGTCCCCTGGGGCAGGGGCTGCAGGAGGGGATTTATGGGCAGGGACGGGCAGGGCTGGCAGGGCTGATCTGGCTGCGGGGCTCCGTGTGGGTGCTGCTGCCCGTGGGCAGCTCTGCAGGTGAATTCCCGAGCGGGAGAGGCGGCTGCTTGGGACCTTTCCTGCTCATTTTTCTTGCCGTGACACGGATTTCAGGAGCTGGAGGGTTAATTTGGGGGAGGTCTCCAGGGCACAGCTACCCCTGGGCTGGAGGACCCATCCGTACCCACACAGGCTGCTGCAGTATCTGCCTTTCTTGGAGTCTCTCAGGCTGTGATTTGGGTCTCCAGGTGCAAAACTGGCCTTTGGGCTTCCCGTGCCCTGTCCTTCCTGCTGCATTGCCTCGCATCTGTGGGTCCATCCTGGGAACTGGCTTGGGGACCGCACACTTTTGCAGGGCGGGGGGGTTGTGCATGTGTGTGTTTTCAAGCAAGGCTGGGGGCTGGGTACTGGATGTGGCTCTTGGTGCAAGTGGCACAGCTCAGGGGCAACGCAGCAGGAGCCTTGCAAGTGCTTGAAGCCAACGCAGCCCGTGAGCACCTCGGGGCTGCAAAAGACATCCCCGGGGTCCCTTACAGTCCTTCTCCTTCCTTCATTTAGGGGAGTAACGCAAAGCTGACACGTTCCCATAGGGCTCCCAGCGCCATCAGCCCAAGCAGCGGCGTGACTCCAGCAGCCATGTGTGACTTTGCCAGGGTGGCAGGAAACACCGCCGGTCCCTCTCGTCCTCCCCGTGCTGCCCGAGACGCGTGGTGCGTGGCATGGCGGGGTGCGTGTGCCTGCCCGCGTGTGCCCGCCTGAGCACGTGTGTCAGCAGAGCAACCGTGCCTGCCCACAGCTCCGCTAAGCCGTGCAGGGAAGCGCGCCGGGATGCCGCACGTGGAGGCAGGGACTGCCAAAGACCCTCGCCGGAGGGAGCGGGCTCGGGGACCCCAGGGGAAATCAGGATATGGAGAGGGGGGGACAGGTGCCACTGGGCACAAAGAGCCCCTTGTGTGCTGGCATGTGTGGTGGGACGCAGGGAGACGCGGGCTGGCTGGGGGCAATTGGACACCCCCTTGGAAATGGGGAGGGCTGACAGCTTCTTGCTGGAGTGCCTCAACCCTCCTCTGTGCTGTGTTTGTGTTGTGCAATGAAAACTATGCCGGCGGGCCAGTAAAAGCTTGTTCCCAAATTTCTCTGCTCCTCTGGAAGAGAGGAGCCTGGCTGGGAGCTGCTGCACGACCAGGATTTCATGGCCTTTAGTTCCTCTGAAGTGAGAGGGGAGAGGAGGGGTGAGGTGCAAACCCAGCCTTGCAGGATGGTCGTGGTTTGGAGATTTGCTGCTCCCACCCCCCCACAAGCCTGAGGTTTCTCCCTGAGCCGAAATAATGGTAGTGATAAAGAAGGGTATGAACCACACCCCCGCTCCCTCCTGTGATTTCTCTCTTGTGAATGCGAGACCTGCCCAGTTAACATGACCACCAGCCCCAGCAGGCGATGCCGGTTGTGAGCCCCATTGGTGCTGGATGCTCTGGCTCGCCGGTGGGGCACAGAGCAACTGGCGGATGAGCTACCTCCTGAGCCGTGAACACAGGAGCCTGAATCCGCACCCTAAATCGGCATAACATCATCAAAGCGACCGCAGCTTACACTAATAAGGGGGGGAGAAGTCAAGCCAAAAGCATTTTCCTTGGGGTGTCTGCATCCAGACTCAGCCAGCCAGGACTTCCCTGAGCTGAAGTACGGCAGGAGCGGAGTCAGGGGTGCCATTTGTAAGGGTGTCATGATTTGGGGCAGGTGATGGGCAGCTACTGGCACCGAGCACCCATCCTTCAGGCTGCCTTTTTTTTCAGAGGGAGGTTGATGATGGGCCCGGCGGCTCAAGGGGCAGCTCCTGTCACGCCAGCAAAAAAATCTGTTGCTGAAATGTCAAGCGGCCCCAGCAGCTGGAGCTCCCCCCTGCCCTGAGTTTGGGCAGCAGCTGGGGAGGGCGAAGTGGCTCGGCAGAGGCTTTGTACCTCCGTGTCCAAGCATGCGACGGCTCGGGCATAGGGACCTGTTTGCTGCAGCTCGGGTTTCCATGCAAACGGACCCCGAAGGTTTCCAGGGTGCTGCTGGCTGTGGGGCACGGGGCACTGCAGGCGGAAGCACGGCCCCATGATTTTTGCCTGTTACTGTGGGCTTGGGTGCCAGGAGAGGTGTCAGGGCTGACTCCGAGCACCGTTTTGGTGCTCACATGTGTGCCTGGCTCACCCGGGGAGGCATGAGTGCAAAAAAGATGGGATGGTTCCCCTCAAAGAGGAGCCCCCCCAAATCCTGGGAATATAACGACATTCTGGAAAAATAACTACATTAGTTGAAGGTATAAAGTGTCACAAGAAGCTCACAAGGGTAGGGGGTGACGGACACCAGGCGATGCCATGGGATGCTGCTGGGATGGACCACGGGGCTGTGCCAAAATAGCGCCAGGGTCTTCCATGCCACAAACCTCACCCGTGGGTCCCTCGTGGTGGGTGGAAAAAGGGTTCAGAAAGCCCTGCCCTCCCTGCAGCCCCAGCCCAGGAGGTGCAGGGCAGATCACTGTCGAGGCAAATGAGCCCCGTGTCTTTTTTTTTTTTCTCTAAGCAGGAGAGGAAAAGGGTCAGATGTCTTCGCCCCTCCGTCATGCGATAGGAAAGTATTGTTTACGAAGCAGCCGAGTCAAACGTGCCCTCTGCTCTGCCTGGAAACGCTGAGTGAGTGAAATTACACAAAAACGACACTGAGATCGGCCTCTCCGATAAGGCCGAGGGCCGCTTTTGGGTGAGGGGAGGACAGAAACTGTGAAGAAAAGGAGGGAGATGCGCTAACCGCACTCCCTCGCCACGCTGTGCCGTGCCATGCTGGCATCGCCGCGCCGTCCCGCCGGGGCTGGGTGAGTTGTCCCCGTCCTTCGCCTCCTGGATCTGATGGCCTCTCGCTACGGGGGCGTGGGGGGGATTCTTTATTTGCTCTTGAGTTTGCGGATGTTTTAAATTTCTTTCCCATAATCGATGGATTTATGCGAATGGGTTAAACTGGGGACTGGGGTGATGGAACAAGCCGATGCGTGTGCCGGAGTGGCGGGAGTGGGTTTGGGAGCAGCCCCAAGGACCCCTGCTGGGTCCCGGGGATCTGGGGACTGTCAGCTGCTGCTGGCACCGGTGGGACCGTGGGCCTGATCCACCCACCCCGGGTGCTGGGTGTAGAGGCTTGGCACCTGCGAGCCGGACGGGTTTCACTGCCGGTTGTTTTGTGTCCAGGCAAAGCCTTGCGCAAAGGAAGAAACTTGTTTTAAGAATTATTTGTGAGGCAGAAAAAAAGAAAGAAAGAGTAAACACCCGTTCTTCAGAGTTCCGCCCGCCTCTTGCTTTCCCTGCGTTTTCCCTGGTTAACACGCTGTGATATTTCTGTTTCATTGGCTCGTAATGCCGGGGAAGAAAGGAAGGGCAGGGGAGAGGGATGCAATAAGAGGGGGGTCTTTGAAAAGAGTAAGATTGTGGGGGTTGCGCTTTTCCCTGGAGAGTTTAGACCCGCAGGGAAGGGACGTTTCCTCTTTCAGCACTCCTCCCTGGCTGTCCCTGCCCGCGCCACTGCTCGGGGCCGAGCAAAGCGCTCGCCTCTGCTGAGCACCCCCACCTCCCGCTGCGCACACCTGCACCCGCCGCGGCTGCCAGGCCTTTTCTTAAAGATGCTTTCAACCGCGTAACCCTCCCTGGACAAGAAACCCATCTGCCTGCAAAGCCGGAGACAGGGCGAGGAGATTTTTTTCTTATTGATATGTCTTATTGAGTGGAAGAAAAAAAAAACCCTGTCCTGCAGACTGTCTAATCTTGAGACCAGGAAATGGGAATGACCAGTGTGGTCCCCGGCCATCACGTGGGCTGTCGCTGGGATTGTTCCCGCGCCTTCTTCCTCTAGGCTTTGCACGGTTTTAAATAATTCCAGCACGATGGAGTTTCCTCCTCTTCCCTGATGAGATCATTCCCCGTCTAATAAATCTTGCGGCCAGGAAGTTCCACCTGAGGTTCAGTTTAATTTTTCCTCTACTTAAAACCATCCTATCACTCATCCCAGTAAAGGAAAAATGTGTTTGGGTTGTGGCTGTGAAGGCGGTGGACCTGTGCCAGTTTACGCCCGGGGAAGGATCCACTCTTTGTATTTGATTTCATTATTTGGATAGTTATAAAACTACTGGCTGGTTTTTGGCTGCGCCCTCATGCAGCCGGGCTCACGAGAGGCGGCATCCCTGGATTTTGGGTTGCGGAGGCATGACCGGGCAGTGGAGGGGGGGTCCCAGCAAAGCCCTTGTGCTGAGGGGCAGCGTGGGCAGGGGGCAGCTGAGTAATCCTGTATGCCAAGAGAGGAAAGTGTTTTGGAGTGATGTGTCCCTCTGCCATCTCATAAGACACCAGAGCAAGGTGATAAAATCCCCCTCAGAAGCACTGTGAAACCAGAGTTACCAGTAAGCTGGAAACTGTTAGTAAGAGGAGGCTGGGACGTGGCCCAGTTAAAATGTGCGCTGGGCTGGACCAGATGGACCCATGTACCCACAGGGAATATGTTGTGCATGTCTCATCGTTATCACAGGGGGCTTCATTTTCTCATTCCCACCCGGAGCATCCCGCGTGTCCCCGCTCCATCACCGCCTCCTCGGGTCCATTGGTCCCGAGGCAGGGGACAGCCCTACGCTACAGGGACGGGGCAGGGGCAGGGCGCAAGCCCTGAGGGGGTGAGGTGGATTTCAGCAAATGGAATTATTCCACAAGACTTAGAAAAGCAGGAGCCGAGTCTCTGAGGACAGAGCTGCCCTCTGAGGACTCAATCTGCTGTAGCTCAGTGCTCCCACGAGCCATCGGCCGGTGCCCTGAGGGAACCTACGCAGAGCTGGGATCTCCTGGTGTGCACAGGCGATGGAGCACACGCAGCCATCCTGTTAAGCAGCCCAGCACCTTTTCTTCCCCCTGCCACAGCCTGAGAATTCATCCTTTTCTCCCTGTCTTGCAAGTGTTCACTTAAGTGAATTCAGTGATTAATATGGGTTATTTTTCTCTCTCTCCTCAAGTTTTGAATAGCAGGATTGATTCGATTTCCCCCTGAACTTCTGAAGGGCTTCTCTGCTGGCATGCATCAGGGAGATATGCATTTCATTAGCAGTCCTGGGTATGGCCTGGAGGCCTTTGAAGAAGGCAGGTTGGGTTTTTTTGGATAGAATTAGTAAATGCTATGCTAGCTGGTTGTAATTGCTTTAGGGTTAAATCTTCCAAGTGCCGTGCGGTAATAGGAGACCTGCGTTGCTGCTTTTCATCTTAGTAGATGGAGAATTGATGCTTCTCCCCCCACCAAAGAGCCGTAATGTGGCAGCGCTGAGGCTGTGGCAATAGGAACTCTTCCAAGGGTGAAGGGGGAGATATCCCCCAGTGGGGACCACCGGGACAGGGGTACCACGCCTGGTGGGAGAGGGGACCTGGGTGGAAAGTGGGGTGCTCAGGGTGGCACATGGAGAAGGGTGACCCCCTGCTCCTTCCTGTGCTGGCCGTTCCCAGGAGTTTTGATGACGGTGATGCTCTGTAGCATCACCACTTTGCTCTGACCCCATAGAGATGTTTCCAGAAGCCATTATCCTGTGGGGGGAGAGAAATTCCCTTCAGGCAACTGATGGTGGATGGAGGTTGGACAAAGACTGGTCTGTTTTGTGTGGACAGTGGGAAATCCTAGCTCCTGCTGACGCTGGAGCTTTTCCCATGGGACCCCATCTCTTGCCAGGACAGAGAGGGGCAGCTGGGGTCTGGCGCTCTCTCTGGGACGCTGAAGCTGCCATCACCTACCACTGGGCAGGACCTACCTGGCAGCTCCCATGGGCATCATCCTGCCCATGGCAGGGCTTAGCATGCAGGTGCCGGCTTGCTGCCCAGTTCTGCGCTTGCTGGGTGCTTACTGCTGCCCCTCTGGGGCATTACCCTCCCAAAATGCCCTCCTGCCCGCCAAAGATCTCCCTTCTCGGCATTGATTTTGCAGCTTTTCCGGCAACGTGAGCTCTCGGCAGCCTTCTGGGCAGATGGAGGTTGTGGCTTTCCGTGGGAGTGTCGCTGACAGGTAAGATGTTAAAAATGCGGCATTTGAGGATATGTAAAGCATTGGCTGGTGCTCCCCCAAATGCAGAGTGTTTCCGTTACTGCAGCACCCTGGTTTGTGGGGCAGCACGGGTGGGTGTACGCCTGTGACGCAGCCCCACGGGGGAACATGTGTCCTGCAAGTGCCACTGCTCCGAATGGCTGCTGTCTGTCAGGGACACGCGGGGCTGTGACTCTCACGTGGTGACAGCGTTTCATTCAGCATCCAGTTGTCTTCTGCGTTTAAACCTGCTTTCTCAGAAGCAGGTCTTAAACCTTCTGCCCCGTTTCACCTGCAGCATGTAGCCAATGAGCTGGCATCCCCTTCCATCCGTGGCTGGGGGTGGCAGAGCCCGCATCCTCCCCGCGGCTGCCTGCTTTTGCCTTCCCGGGGAATAACCTGCTGTCACGGGATGCTCTGCATCCCTGGGGGATGATGGCAGCCCCGTGAACTTTCCCTGGCTGGGGCCATTTGCCTTGGCTGTCCCTGGCCATCCCTGCCCGGGCACGGCGGAGGAAATCATCCATTCTTTTATGTGCGAAGGCACGCCGGGCGGAAACGGTTGGAAACGGCCCCGAAAGGACATTCCAAGTCTGGCAGGAAAGCGGCCTGCTCATCTGGCAGGAGACAGCCTATTGTCTGTCCCGGTGGCCGGCCGGGATTCCTCGGACCCTGCTTAAAAGAAGGACACGTCCATGTGTGTCTTATTTTTTCCTCTGCCCTCTCTTGAGGGGATGCCGAGGGCTGCGAATGCTGCACGTGGTGTGTGCACAGCGGTGGTGTTGTGCTGCTCCAGCTCTCATAGGCATTGCTGTGTTTGCTCGTACGGTGTTTTTTTTCCCCCTCAGAGTTTTGCCCTGTGTGTTTCTCCCCGGCTGTGTTGGTTACCTGGCCATGGAGGCAGGATACACCCGCGGGGCGAGTGGTTGCATGCTGCTCAGGATGGGTGGATTCATTTTGGGGTATCTGGGTACCATGCTGCACTCCTGAAGGGAAGAGTCTGCCGTAACCCATGAACTGATAACTTTCTGGTGTATTTGGGCAGAGAGAGGAAAAAAAGCCTCAGGAGCCTCCCCTGCTGCCCTGGTCAACCTGATGGGCAGGCGGGGGGACAAGGCCAGCCTGTAAATCTGAGCAGCCCAGCTCCTGCTGGACACTCTCCCCCGTCCCCCTTCTGCGGGAGCCCTTTGCACCGCCGTCCCCTGGGGTGGGATCAGCCCCGAGCCGAGGGGCAGGATCAGCCCCAGGGCGGGTGTGCTGCAGCACGGGGCAGGCGTGTGGGACCATCCCCGCACTCGCATCCTCTCTCCCAGGACCGGCGAAGGTGGCCGTGCCGCAGTGCCTGTGCCCAGAGCGGAGCAGCGCTGCGGCTCTTCCTCGAGCCCTGGCAGTGCGGGAGACTCTGTGTTTGTGGCTTTCTGTCCTCCTGCGCTCGCTGGTGTTTTTGCAAAGAGCTTGGGTTACATGGAGCCTCGGCGCCTGCTTCGGCCCTGCCCCAGCTGCGGGCAGACGTCCCCGCTGCCTCTGGGCAGTGCCGCCTGCCAGCCTCCCGCCGCAGCCACCCTGTGAGCAGAAACCCTTTTCTTTTGACTACAGGCAGGACCTGCTGCGGGGAGAAAGCCTGGTCCAGCCAGCACCACACCTTTGCTGGGCAGCTTTTTGGCTTTCCTTCCCCTTGCTGCTCTGTGCCACAGGGGGAATGCCAGCAGCTCCCTTCTCCACAAAACCAGAGCCTGCACAAGCGACTGGGAAGATGCTCTGGGTGCTGGGGAGGGGTCTCGGTATCTCCCCAGCGCTCCCTGAGCTGCTGCAGTGCCAGGCAGGGTGGGGGCTTGCTGGCGCCTCGGCCCCCCCCCAGCCCTTCGAGCTGTTCTGCTGCAACACAAATGGGGCAGATAGGATCGGCTGGCAGGCAGGAAGGGTGGCACGGCCACGGGGAGAATTGCAGGACGTGCCGTTCGGGCGTACAACTGGAGAAAGAAAAGCTGTCGCCATCCTGAAAATCTCAGCTCTAGTATTTGCTGGGCTGGAGTTTGGAGGCCAGGTGAGCACGTTGATGTCTGCACAGTGCAGCACTTTAGGGCTTCGGTGCTTGCGAGATGAGCCCCACCTTGTGCCCCCCCAAAACATCGTGCCAGGAGGAAGCAGCCCCATGGGTCGCTGCTCCCTCACCAAGGACTCGTGGCTCCCCTGCGGGTCCATTTTGGCCCTCCAGGCTGGCACTTTGCATCCCAGCGCCATCCCCTCCCTTCCCCTCCACCCTGCATTAAATGGAAAACATTAAAGGCAAAGATCTGTTACACTCCCAGTGCCAAGGCAATTGTTCCCATCCCTATTGTCTGCCACAGGCAGCCCCGGAGCCCAGCACCTGAGCCCGTGGCACAGGGCTGCCGCTGGAACCAGCCCTGTAACAAGATAACGGCACCGTTTTCTCCTTTTTCTTCTCTTTTTTTCTTTTTGTTCAGCAAACCATATAATAAATCTACAATGAGGCTTCATTCAAACAGACCCCTATTAAAGTACCGGCCCCATTTTAAGAGTAAACTTCCAGTGGCACCGGGAGGTTAAGTGTAATAGAAACGTGACATGCTCGAGGAGTGGGACGTTGCTTTTGTGCGTCCCAAACCGAAGGCATCGCTCTGTGCTGCAGCGTCGCTCCTGCTGCCCCATTTTCTGGGCCTGCAGGCAGCCCAGGGCCGGGCGGCGTCCCAGCCACAGGGAGGGAGGGCACACCTGTGGCAGGGATGCACCGAGCAGGGGTTTTTGCCTTTAAAAAATGAAAAAGGCTGGAAGGAGGGAGCGGCTGTGGACTCACACCCACAGGTCCTGAGTTAGGGAAGCACCCAGGGCAAGGTGTTGCAGCCGCTGTGCATTCGTGCCTTAGTTTTCCCACCTGTAGCACATCGAGAGCACAGGCTCGGCGGCAGCCTCGCAGGGCAAACCCTACCTCCGTGAGTTGTTGGAGCCATGGGCACGGCTCCCCGCTGGCTGCCTGCCACCGCCACGCCGCTGCCAAGCGTGTCCGGTGTCCGGTTCCTCCCCGGCTGAGGCGTGTCGAAGGCAGGCGATGGGTTTTCGGGTGGGCGCTGCCTGTGCCTGGGTCACCCTCCCTGCCGCTGGGCTGGCCAAGGTGAGCCAGGGGCAGGAAGGGGAGACGCAGGCGGTGCCGCAGGATGCGGCAGATACCGGGCGATGCCGACACCGGGAGGAAGCCCGCTGGCCCGGCAAGTGCGATGGTTTGTTCAGCGGAGGGCAAGGGAACTGAGATTAAAAAAAGCCCCGCTAAGATCAGAAAGGCTGGCGCGCACAGTGCCCTATTGTGGAGCTGTCACACTTCCCTTTACTTTATTGCTTTTGTCCAACACCCTATTGTTCCACTTCCTTTTGTCCCCTATTCACAGCCCTGGCTTTTCATTACCCAGCCAGCCTTGTTGTTTTCATTTCTTTTGTTTGAAGTTCCTGAGAGGAAGGTTTTATTTTCAGCGGTTTGATTAATTCGCAGCTTGAGCTGGGCTTTGTTTGTTACGTAATTGCTGCCCTGAGCCCGGCTCAGCCGCCCCCGCCCCAGCCGGCACCCCCAGCCCTGATTTTGGGGGGGTCCCAATGAGCCATTGGGGTGTGGGGAGGTGAGAGAGAGGAGCGTTCAGGGGGTCGCAATTGTGGGGTGCCAGACCCTGGGCAGGATGCTTCCCGCATCCCACCATGACCTCTTCCCACCTTGGCAGCCCCTGTGGTCCCACAACCCGGATCCTGGCTCCTGGCAGTGGCCAGCGTAAATGCCTTCCTTAACAGCCTCCTTTTCCCATTATTCCTCCCTGAAAGGAGAGCTTTGGGAGGGTAATATTTGTTCCTGTTCCTGCTGCGTGGCGTGAGGGTTGGTGGCCGTGAGAAGGCAAATCCCTGCAAGCACAGCTGATCCATCTTCGGCAGAGGCACGGCGAGCCTGGCACTCGCTCGGGATACAGCCCTTGTAGCCGTGGCACTGCTGGAGGCTGCAGCAGAGCAGGGGCTTTGCAAGGGACATGGTTGTGACACGCTGTTTGGGGCAGATCCCATTGAAAATACCGGCTCTGGCCATGCTTGGCATCCCTTGGGTTTATGCAGCTCGTCCCCCGTAACAGCTCGCAGTCAGTTCTGTGGTGCCCAGCTGAGCGGCTGGCAGCACCGGGGGTTGGACTGGCACCCATGGCCATGCTGCTGAAGCTGGGGAGAGCCGTTCCCCAGGGCTGGCCCCTTGCCCTGGCTGGGGCTCGGCCGGTCCCAGCTCCGCGCCGTGCCGGGGACTCCCGGAGGAGCGATTCTGGTGGCCGTCCCAGCCATTGTTCGGCAGGGCCAGGATTTCCATTTCCCGTCGGAGCGGGAAACCTGCCTGCCGCCCTGTCGGCTTTCTAGGCACGGCTCCTGGGGCCGTGCGGGGGGCAGCTTGAGAGCCAAGAGACAGGGACCCCTGGGGTGCTGGCTCGGGTCTGGCATGGGTCTCTGCTGCGGGGACCCTTGGGTTGCTCTCTACCAGGCTGCTGGTAGGGTACGTGCTCATATTGGCCCTAAATCTCACACTTCTAGGTGGGCTTTCTTTGGGGCCAGGAGGAAAAAAGGTGTGTTGGGCTTGTTTCCCTTGGAGCTTCTGGCCATTGAGCCCCAAATCTGCAAAAACCCAGTCTCAAGAAGCCAGGTACGAGGGCTCAGCTTCACCAAGCTATGGTGAAAGGCAAGACTATTGCCCCTGGAAAACCAGCAGCACGGGGCGCCCCAGTATGGGCAGGGCTGGGAAAAAGGGTGCCTGTGGCCAGGGGTGCCC
This sequence comes from Phalacrocorax aristotelis, assembly GCF_949628215.1. NCBI lineage: Eukaryota > Metazoa > Chordata > Aves > Suliformes > Phalacrocoracidae > Phalacrocorax > Phalacrocorax aristotelis. The sequence continues at coordinate 5,070,949 of NC_134296.1, forward strand.
CATGGCTCTGCTGACGGTGCTCCCATCCCGTAGGATGTCCATGAGGAGCCCCGTTTCTCCCCACCTGGAGCTTGATGGAGCCGGCAGCATGGTGAACTGCACCATCAAGACGGAGGAGAAGAAGGAGGGTGGATGTGAGTCCCCACCAGGGGCTGCCCCCAGCACCGAGCCCCGTCCCAACGACCCACCAGGGCCACCGCCGAGGGAGGGCACCGACCCCCTGGCCCTGCCGCAGGTGGGTCCCACGGCTGTGACAAACACTGGTCCTGGCTGGGGTCTCGCTGGGCTGGCAGAGCTTTGTGGCCATCCCCACTCCGTCCCCAGGCTCTGTCCCTCAGCAGAGTGGGGTCGTTGGTTTCCTGGGTGGTTATTCCTCATCCTGAGGAAACAAAGCTGAGACCTGAGGCTCCCCAAGGCTTTCTGGCCATTGTCAATGCTCTTGGGTCAGCCCTGGGATTTGAGTGCTTTGCCTTTGGCGTGGAGACCTCTGCAGCCACCTCCAGCCATGCTCTGTCCGTTCAGCCTCCCTTTTTCATTGCTCTTGGGTTTTCTCTCCCCCTGACCAGCAGCCTCAGCCCTACCCCTGTGCTGACTCCCAGTGGGGTTGGGGCTCAGAGGAGCTGGGCAGCCTAAATAAATAGTAGAAACCTCCAGCAAACAAGTCTTAACAGCATGAATAGAAGAGATGCTCTCAAGCTGGGCTGGGGGGAATGTGCCTTGCAGAGTGTGGTCCAGAAGTCAGCTGGGCAGGGCTGGCTCTGAGCATCCCACCAGCCCAGCGTCCACTGCCCAGAGACCTGGGGACATCCCCATCGTCCCCATCAAGCGGGTGCCGAGTAATGCTGTCTGTGTCGCAGGAGTCCCGCTCGCCTGTCGGCGATGCGCTGGAGCCCAGGCGCTCTGCCTTCGAGCCGGCTGTCGGTGGCCAGGAGAAGCTGGACTTCAACAGGAACTTGAAGGAGGGTAAGAAAGGTTTCTGAGTAACCTGTGGGACCCCCGTGCTCCCTTTGGGCCCCTCATTTTTGCAAAGCTGTGGGGTAGGAAGAGCCACCCTACACCGTGACACACAGCCTAGAGCTGTGCTCACCTGCCTGTCCTCTCCCATTGCTCTGCTGACCTCGGTGCCTGCCGGCACGGGCAGTAATGCCAACCATCGAGAAGCTACTGTCCAGCGACTGGAAGGAGCGGCTGCTGGGCCGAAACAGTGCCGAGTCCAAGGAAGTGAAAGGTGAGGTCTCCCCCCCCAGCCACCCACCTCCGCTGTCCTCCCTCCTGCGCCCTGTGCCCAGGCAGCCTGTGCTGGAAACATGGCATTTCCCGCCTTAGCAGGAAGGGAGATGTGCCTGCAAGTGTGTATTTAATAGGGATTTGTACTATTTTAGCCAAAACGTTATTTTTATTTTTTTGGGGGGGTGAGCATCCCTGATGAAAGCTTGCCTGTGGCTGCACAGAGGGGATGGTTCAGCACATGGGGGTCTTTATGCCCCCCACGCATTAGCCATCCCCTGGCCACCCATCACCCACGACCACCCAACGGTGGTGATGCTGTTCATCCTCCCCAAGCTCCTGACCCACAGCTGCTTGGTTTCTTCCAGGAACCCAGGAAAGCCTGGCAGAGAAGGAGCTCCAGTTACTCGTCATGATCAACCAGCTGTCCACGCTGCGGGACCAGCTCCTGACGGCCCACTCGGAGCAGAAGAACATGGCCGCGATGCTCTTCGAGAAGCAGCAGCAGCAGATGGAACTGGCGCGGCAGCAGCAAGAGCAGGTGGGCTCGGGTCCCCGTGGGCAGCCTGCTTGGGGGGAAGCATTTGCCAGGGACATTCCACCCCTTCAGGGATCCTTTTGGCCAGCCATGGGTGCAGGACCAGGACAGGGTCCCCTGGGAGTGGTGAGGAGGTGGCTTTGGTGCTGGGAGCAGCGGGACTTAATTGTCTGTCCAGAAACCCTCCCATTTTCTGTACCCATCCCAAAGACTCCCCATCTTGCTCCCTGGTGCCGGGAGGATAATGGTCAAAGGAGATGGGAATTGTACTCCTTAAAATAATTAAACCACACTGGGTCCTTCCTGACTGTGCCCTCTTTGCTCTTTGAACACCTACTTTTCCTCTCTGGTGGCCCATGGGGTGCTAAGGGCAGGGGTGACACCCGCTGGCGTACCCCGGGGTGGGGGTGACACCATACCTGCCAGCCCATTTCTCTCCCTGTGTCCCGTGAGGTGGCTCAGGAGTAGCTCGGCCACCCCCTGCCTGCCCTCCCCACAGCCCTTGGGACCCCCCCAGATCCCTTGTCCCCGTTTTGCTGGTGTTGGGCAGCTCGTGCCGGGCCATAGCCCTGCCGGCGCCAGCTCGGTGCTGCCGTTGATGCCACTGAGCCCCACTGTCTCCCCTCTGCCAGATCGCCAAGCAGCAGCAGCAGCTCATCCAGCAGCAGCACAAAATCAACCTGCTGCAGCAACAGATCCAGGTAAAGGTCGGGGACACCTCCCTGTGTCCCCCTTCCCGTGCTGGGTGACTCCAGCCTCCCCGTGTGCTGGGCTTGTGTCCCCTCCCGGGACCAGGCAAGGGGATGGCACCTGCCTGCAGCATCCCGCAGCAATTATCCGGTCTCTTTGCTTCTCTCCCCTTCTTCCCTCCAGCAGGTCAACATGCCCTACGTCATGATCCCTGCCTTCACCCCCAGCCACCAGCCTCTCCCCGTCACTCCCGACTCCCAGTTAGCCCTGCCCATCCAGCCCATCCCCTGCAAACCAGGTGAGCCGGGCCCCCTGGGACTGCCCCAGCCCTGTGGGGTGGCCTTGTCCCCCAACCCCTCTCCCTCTGCTCCCCGCAGTGGATTACCCGGTGCAGCTGCTGCACAGCCCTCCTCCTCCCACGCTGAAGAGACCCGCCGGCTCGGGCCACCTCCAGATGCAGGTACAGCCCCAAAGCACCTCCATCCCCTGGGCTGGGGTGCTGCGGGGGCTGCGCTTCAACCCCCCCCTCCCCTCCACCACAGGAGACCTCGCAGCCACTGAACCTGACAGCCAAACCCAAAGGTTCTGACCTCCCCAGTGCCTCCAGCTCGCCCAGTTTGAAGATAAGCGGCTGCCAGTCCCTCACGCCGAGTCATGGGGCCACCAGGGACCTGCAGACCAGCCCGTCCAACCTGCCTCTGGGTGAGTTCCCAAGTGCTTTCACTGATGGATGGTCCCGTGTCCACCTCCCAGGGACAGGCGACATCTCTACTCCCTGGGGTCCCTCCTCCTTGGGGTGGCCTGGGTGGGCACCTGCTCCCCTGTGCCACCCCCTTGGGGCACGCAGTTGGGATTGCTGGGGTGGGATGGGGTGCTGCGCGGTGCCGGAGGAGCGGGCGCTGGCACTGATGGGTGCCGGTGCTGGTGCCCTGCCAGGGTTCCTGGGCGAAGGCGACGCCATCACCAAAGCCATCCACGATGCGCGGCAGCTGCTGCACAGCCACAGCGGGGCCATGGAGGGATCGCTGAGCAACCCCTACCGCAAGGTGAGGGATGCTCGCCGAGTGGTCACCGTCCCCCTCTCTTACCCCATCGTTGGCGGCCAGAGCTGGGTCTCCATCCGCGGGTGGGCTCCCAGGCTTGGAGCTGCTTCCTGACTCTCCGTTCTCCTGCAGGACCATGTCGGGATTGATTCTTCCCCAGTGAAGGAGCGGATGGAGGAGACCCCTGCCCACCGGCTGGATGAGGCTCTGTTGACCTGTGAGATGGACGGTAAGGACAGCCGGGAGCACCGTGGTGTGACCCCCCACAGCTTGCTGCTTCCCCTGGCTCCTGACCTCAGCCGCGGTTTCCCTCACAGGCTCACGGCACTTCCCCGAGTCCAGGAACAACAACCACATCAAGCGGCCCATGAACGCCTTCATGGTGTGGGCGAAGGACGAGAGGAGGAAGATTTTGCAGGCCTTCCCAGACATGCACAACTCCAGCATCAGCAAGATCCTGGGTGAGTGCCGGGGATGGCGGCGGGTGGGCCAGGGCAGGACCCCCCTCTGCATCCCCGCGGTGGGACACAAGCTCCATCCGGCTGCTTGCCCCGCTCATCCTCGGCCACCCCTGTACGGGTGGTGCTCGCCAGGATGCTGCTAACCCGGTTGTAGCATCGCTCTTGGAGGTGCCTGTAGCAGCACGGGCTTCGTCCAGCCAACTCCTCACACCCCCTGTGAGCAGCGGTCCTGCTGTGGTTTTCGGTCACACCAGCCCTACCCCACAGCCATGTCGCTATTAAAATCAAGCGGTGCGGTCGCCGGTGAGCCTGTCCAAAGGCCCGTGAGTAAACATGCAGCGGTGCAATGCAGCTGCGCCGTGGGTTACCTGCAACTTGCTCTGCCACAGACTCATTTTAGCAGCTCTGCTCGTTAAAGAAAAAAAGAAAAATGAAGCAACCACCAAGCTTTCCCCTTTGAAGGAGTGCGTGGGCAGGATCTGCTCTGTTTACCTCTTGTGACCGTGATGGCTGGGGGGGGTCCAGGAGCAGGCGCTCTGTGGTGAGCTGCTTGCTGTCACAGGAGATGTCCGTGGCTTTAAATAGCTGGCGTTGTTCTGCCTGGGGAGCCAGAGCTGCTCACTGCTTAAGGGGGTGCAAATTTAGCAGGTTGATACCTGCAGATGGATGAGTGGTCCAGAGCCGTTATGCACCCAGGTGGGGTTGGGGGGCGGGATTGTCGGTCCCTGTGTGTTCTCCTGCTCTTGGAAATGTGGATCTAAGCCAGTATGAGGGGCTGAGTGTGTGTGGAAGCAGCTGGTGGAGGACACCTGGGCACCATGGGCAAGGGGCTTGCATGCCTCCGTGCCTCGGTTTACCTGGGCCACCTGGCTCGTGGTGCAGGTGTGGGAGATGGAGCTCCCTGAGGGAGATGGGCCGTGCTAGCGGGTGAAGAACACCCAAGAAAGGGGCACACGGGGACTCATAGGAGGATTTAGGTGATGGGAGGGTGTCTCTGGAGGTCCCCAGCCCAAAGCTCTGCTTAAACGCGCATCCATAATCCCATCAGGATGCTCAGGGCTGTGTCCTGTTGAGAGTTGAGCATCTCCAAGGATGTTGAAGTTCTCCAGGCATCTCCAGCTTGTCCTTCTCTCCCCCAAACGGGATGCTTGTCCACGTGGCCTCCCAGGTGCTGAGCTGAGGGGATTAATCCCTTCTCTCTGCCAGCCTGGCCCTGAGCCCCTCTCCCAGCCCAGCAGCCTTTGTGCTGTGCCCTGCTTTGCTCTCCTGCCCGGGTACTGGCAGCGATGACAATAAAGGTCAGCCAGTGGGGGAATGTGAGTCACACGCTGGCACAGCCTATTTTAGCTGCAGCACCTGCTCACCATACCTTGGAGAGGCTCGAAAGCTGTAGCCCAAGAGGTGCCCGGAGAAGGTCAAGGCTGGGGAGCTGGTCCCCATGTGCCGGGAGGGCTGGCTGCCCCCTGCGGCACGGCACGGACCCATGCAGCCGCTCTCCCCAGCTGTGTGCAAATTCAGGTGCCGTTTGCACAGGGGATGGTACGAGCATTAATCGGCTTTTGCAGTGGCTATCCCAGCCAGCACCAGACACAGGTTTCATCACAGTGGGCAGGCGATAAGCGTGCCCCGTGGCTCCTCTCTGAACAGGCTCCCGGTGGAAATCCATGACGAACCAGGAGAAGCAGCCCTACTACGAGGAGCAAGCCCGGCTGAGCCGGCAGCACCTGGAGAAATACCCTGACTATAAGTATAAGCCCCGACCCAAACGCACCTGCATCGTGGAGGGGAAGCGGCTGCGTGTGGGCGAGTACAAGGCGCTGATGAGGAACCGACGGCAGGACGCCAGGCAGGGCTACTTGATAGGGTAACGCGCCCCTTCCTCCCATCCGAGGGGGCTTGCCAAGGTGCCCGCGGGGTGGGTGCCCTGGGAGGTGGGGGGAAGCAGGGGGAGCACCTCCACACCCCAGCCAGTGATTGCATTCCCCTGTCCCACAGGCCCCAGGGCAGCCAGGTGCCCCCCGCCTCCTCGGACGTGCTGTACCAGCGGCCGGTGGGCATGCAGCTGACTCCCCCCCTGATGGAGCACTACCTGCCCCGCAGCATTGACCCCACCATGCCCGTCATCGTCAACACGCGCAGCCTCAAGGAGGGTGACGGTGGAGATGACAGGCACTCGGTGGCTGACGGTGAGATGTACCGCTACAGCGAGGAGGAGGACTCGGAGGGCGAGGACAAGAGCGACGGCGAGCTGGTGGTGCTGACGGACTGAGGGGGGGCTGGGGGGGCGGCGGGTGGGGGTGGCAGGTCTGGCTGCTACCAGGAAAGAGGTCAGAGTATCCCCCAATGGGACAGGACTGGCTGAAGGGCTGCACTGGGAGCAGAGGAGAGCTGCTACCCCAGCAGGCAGGAGTCGCTGCAAATGGGTCCCACAAAGACGGGTGTCCCAGGATTTTGGGTGAGGTGCTTCCCATTGGAGTGATGAGCGGTGATGTGCGCTGCGTGGGGCCATGGCCGGGATGTGCTGACCCTGCTGGGCAAGCTGGGGAGGGCTGGCTCAGCCTTACACTGGTGGCGGGGCATGGGGAGCTGAGGCCACCTGGCTCAAGGGTGTGGGTGCCACAGCTGCTGCGCTGTCACCCACCTGGAGCCCCCCAGGAGGTACCTGAGGGTACTGAGGTGCGGGTAAACCTCCAGAGCATGTCCCAACTCCCCAGAACCTGCAGGTCCCTTGCAGAGACCCTTACCTGCAGCTGCCAGCCTCTGCTGCCGGGGACACAGGATGGGGATATGCTTGTCCCTCGCTCAGCCCAGCCTGACCTCCCCACCGCATTTCCCCGCTCGGTCTTTAGAGGCTGCCAGCAAATTCCCACGGAGCCATTTTTAGCTCTTGCCTGGCCCGAGTACCAGCCAAGGGCTCCGAGGAGCCCTTTATGCTCCTGACATCTCTGGCCCACTTTGTAAATAAAGTGGGTGCCTGTTCCCTGGCTGTGCCGTTACCCCGGCCCTCCGCCAGCCCCTGCCCCGGGCACGGCCAGACACAAGCCCCAGCTGCGGTGGGTACGTGCCCCATCCGTCCCTGGGCACCTCTCCCTCCCGTGCCCTGGCTCTGCATCGTGAAAACCACAGCGGGAGAGAAAAATAGCAGCAGTTTAAAAAAAGAAATAATTAAAAATAAAAACAAAACAACCTTGCTCCGGTCAGAGCCTGGCCCAGGGGTGTTTGGGGTGCAGCATGGCTGGCCGTGCATGCACTGGATCCAGCTGTGCATGCACGGGTCTGGCTGCTTGTGCACAGGGGCTGACTGTGCACGCACAGGGTCTGTGCACCGCCCTGTGGCAACAGCCAGAAACAGGCACCGCAGCTCCGGCTGCAGCCACAGCCTGGCTTCCAGCCTGGCACCGCGGGGACCTTGCTGGGGGTGCAGAAGGAGCCGTGGCTGCCCAGGCTCCAGTGGGGGGACGAGCCCTGCAACGGGCAGCTTTGCAGCAGCCCCAAGCACTCGGCCCCAGGGTGGGGGTCTGGAGCAGCATCGGGGCCCTGGTGCTGCTCCCCGGCACCCCGCAGGGCTGCTGTCAGGACACTGTTTATCCAAGGGAGGGTCCTGCCTCCTCACCCACCTAGCAAACGCCTCTCTCCTCTCTTTCCCTTCATCAGTGCTTTATTTATTCCCCCTCCCTGTGCTGCTCTGGCTGGGGCCGGGGTCCCTGGGGAAGGGGTGCTGGCTCCCAGGGTGGGATGGGCTGTGCTGCAGAGGGGGCTGGAAGTAGATGTGCCCAACAGAGATGCAGCTCTTCCTTTTTTTTTTTTTTTTTTTTTTTTTTTTTTTTAAAAAGACTGTAAATATAGATAGAGCTTTATTTTGTTAATAAGACGACGAGTAACTTAACCTGTATATTTCACATACTTGTTTACAATTGCCCCCCCCACCCCTTGGCACAATAAAGATGACTTTTTGGAGCAGAGTTCTGAGTCTGGACTTTTCCAGCCTGGGGGCTGGGGGAGCTGAGGGCTGGGCAGGGAGCTCTCACCCCAGACAGTCAGGGCACAGCCCCCTCCTAAGGCTCTCGCTCCCTGCCACGGTTTCACTCGTGCTGTTTCTTAGCTCTTTCTCCTGCCCTGTCCGTGGGGTGTCCCAAGCTTCTCCCCTCTCCTTCCCACCTCTCACCTGTGTTTTCTCGAGGTCTCACCCCACATGGCAGCAGGTTTGGGGTTCAGCCTCTTCCGCCCATGCCCGCTGCAGCCAAGTGCTCCAACCTGCCCTTGCCAGAGTCGGAGCCCAGCAGGGCCACAACGAAGATGTGGGAACAGCTCTGCAGGAGGCTGTTTTCAACCACCGGGCATCGCTCTAGGACAAGGATAATCCTCGGCAGTTGCTGCCTGCAGGGAAGGGGCAGTGAGTGCTGCATGCAACACCTGAAGGGAGATCAGGAGCCTGGAGGGACATCAGCAGCCCACTCTACGAGGAGAGACGTCCACCACCAGCTCTGCTCCTGCTCTGGCCTTCCCCGGCCCCTCCAGCTGCAGGAGAAGGGCTGAGTGCACCCCCGGGTCCCAGGGATGCTGCCCCTGCTCCAGCACAAGTCCTGCACCAGTCCCCACAGATCTGCCATCCCCCCATTTTGAGCTACCAGCAGCTTTTATTCTGGACCAAAATGAACACGAGACGCAACAACAGTCCCGGTCCACGCTGGGGCAGGTTCCTGTCCCCCTGTGCATGGGATTGCCACCTTGTCCCCATACCACTCGCCAAGCAGCCAAGGCAGGGGCAGAGGCGGTCTGACCCCACTCCCCAGCTGATGCACAACCACTGTCATGAGCTAGGCAGTGCTCAGCAGGCCAGGATCACCCTCACAGAGCCTGTGGTGGGGGAGCAGCTGAGTGGTGACAGGGGATGAAGCTGGGTGCAGCTCATGGAGCAGATTGGCTCTATTCAACCTCCTGCTGGGGGGTCCCATGCAAGGAAATAGCCAAAAGAGGAGCACTGGGAAGGGGAGGACCAATGCCCATGGCCCTGTGGGAGATGGGGAAGGCAGAGGTGGGAGCCCAGCAGCACAGGATGCTACGAGGGAAGCCTTGATGGGAGCAGGGAGGTAATGACGGTCTGGGAGACAATGGCCACGGGGAAGAGCAGAGCCAGCCACGGGCTGAGCGCATTGCAGGCTGGGCAGGCACCCAGCGCCTGCCAGCAAAAGCCCGCTGGTCTCAAGCCCACGTGGCTCACAGCTCTTGCTGCCCCTTGCTGCTTTGCACCATCTGAGCTGGAGCACAGCAGCACCTACCCCTTGTGGAGAAGGGTCCCATGCTCAGAGACAGCCCCTAGCCCAGGATCAATACTGACTCAGGACAGGTGCTGGTTTGGGGGTGGGAGCCCAAGTGGCACCGAGCAGGCAGGGCAAGAAGGGACAGAGGGAGCAGCAAAGGCAACAGGCACAGAGTGTGCATTGGGCAGCTAAAGCAACTGGGCAGCTCTGGGGGCTCCTGAGCAGACAGGGGAACCCGCTTCCCCCCTCAGGGACCGCACAGAGGGAACAAACTGGGTGCCAGGCCAAGCAGCAGTAGTGCCAGCACGGAGCACAGACCTGCAGGCACCGGGGCCGAGCCGGGGCTCGGCGTTAAGGCGATGGTAAGGCTTCCTTGCGTAGGCAGTGGCCTCTCTGAGGCCGTAGTCCTCTCTAGCATCTCATGGTCCAGTCTCAGGTATGTCCAGGGTCTCCTTTAATCGGTGGCTGGGTCAGAGCTCCTCTCCTCCCCCTTCCCACCATCAGGACCTGCCCTCGCCCCCAGCTGGGGTGGGGAAGGGGGAGGAGAGGGCTGTGGACGCAGCAAGGACAAAATAGGCTGGAGATGCTATTTAGAGATCTGCAGGGCTGTGACCAACGGCTTCATTGTGAAGTACTGTTTAAACCTTAGCTTTGCATATCTGCCGAGAGAGGAGAGAGGGACAGACATGAGACGCTCGCCCCCCTGGCCCCATGTCCCCTGGCCACAGAGGATCCCTCCAGCACGGAGGGAACATTGGGATCCTCCCGCTCCAGTCATTTAGCACTGAACTGCCCTGGGAACAAATGCTCCCCCCCAGCCTTGGTGGACTCACCTTAAGAAGTTAAAGTCTATGGTAGAGTATTTATCCTGGATCAGGCCCCAGCATGCCCAGAGGAAATGGGATGCCTGCGACAGACAAGACAAGGATCAGAGATGGGCATGGAGAGCATCCCTGCCTGCGGGACGAATCGCTCGCGCCTCTCCTGGCCGGGTCCCAGAAAGGACATCTGTGACGACAGGACGTGGGGTGGCAGCCAGCTGGGGCTGGCCCACACGCATGTTTGTATATGCTCCGGAGGCTGGTCCCAGCCTGGGCAAGGGATGCCAGCAGGAAGGATGCTGATCAGCAACACAACGTGATCAGAGTACCAGCCTCTGCGTTTGCAGCCGGGATGTCCTTCCTGGCAGCTCCAGCCAGGAATCCAGCCGAGATTTTGCCCTAAGTTTCCACAAGATTGGCTCTGCCTGCCCATGGCGTTACCAAAGAGGATTTCCTTGTACTTGACTGCACCCAGGGTCTGCTTGTCCTCTCTGAAGGGATGGCCAAGGCCACAGCTATCAGACACGTACTGTCCCTTGGCATGTGTCAGTAGGATGGCAGGCAGCCAGCGCTGTCTTTGACCTTGCCCAGGGGTTCAGTGCCTGAGGTGCAGCTGGGCTCTTTGGGGCAGCCTCCTGCCCCACGTGCCCCCAGACCCCCAGGCTGGTACCTGCAGGCTTGTTCTCACCAGCCGAGCTGCAGCACCGAGTCTCGGCTCACCCAAGAGCAGAGGAAAACCCATCCCACGGGCAGCCCTTGAGAGAGGCTGGCTCCTTCCCATCTCCACTCACCAAAGAAAACTTGTTCACTTGCACGTAGAGAGCCTCCAGCTCCTCCTCAGACACCCCCATGCCTCCTTGGTCCCCCTGGGTGAGCTGCTTGTAGGCCTGCAGGTAGGAGCGCAGCCACTGCAACTGGGTCTCCTTGCTGGGGTAGAGGCGGTAATCCACCTCCTTCACGCCTGCAAGGGGAGCCGGGGTCAGCCCAAGGCAGAGGGGCAAAAGGGAGGGCTTCTCCAGGGCAAAGCAGTATGCCCACGGGGCTGTTCCCGCACATGAGCGGCTGAGCGAAACCCCTGCAGCTCCAGGCTTGCACAAGCCAGGGATCAACTCCCCGATTTCAGGCACACACCCGGCTCTTGCACAGTTAAGACCTGGGCTTGTGCGGGCATTGCATCCCAGCAGCAGCCAGGCCGCTCACCGCCGGCAGCACGGTGCCCAGCGCCAGCAGAGACCCTCCCTTGCACATCGCTCTAACCCCGGGCAGCCCGAGGAGGAGCTGGCCCATTTCCCACCATGGGACTGGGGATGCAACTTGCCTCCTCCATTCCCAGGCACAGGGAGACCCCGGGACAGCTGCTGCAACTAAGGGGGGGGACCTTTGGTGCCACGGAGAGGAGCCCAACTCACCTGCAAACTCATTAAAGTGGTTTCCGATGTCGAAAGCCTGGTAATTGTAGCCAGTGTACTCATAGTCTATGAAGCGAACATGCTCTGCAGAGGCAAAGGCAGGGGCTGTGAGAGGAGCTGGAGCTGCCAGCCCCTGGGGAGGTGGGCGAGGGACAGACCCCTCCGCCAGGCATGTGAAGCTGCTGCCACAAACCTTGTGTCCCATCGTAGATGATGTTCTTGCAGAGCAGGTCGTTGTGGCAAAGCACGATGGGGGACCCCAGCTGGGAGAGCGTTTCCTTCATCCAGGCCAGCTCGTGTTCAAGCATTTCCAGGCTGGGCACGTCCTGCTGGAGGCTGGGGAAGGGGATGGGGTGGAATCACTTGTGCTCAAGGGGAACATCCCTTTAGGGCAGAGGGGCAGCGTTGCCCCTTGCTTCCCTCCTTGCATTTTATAGACAAACTCATCAGCGACACAAGGTGAGGGCTAACGAGGCCATTTTCAGTGGGGAGGTCAGGTTTGGCTTGGATCTCCTCCAGCATGCTGCGTGGCACCCAAGGCGCCTGGCAGATGCCATGGCGCAGCCTCAGCCCTTCTCCCCACTAACATCCATCCCCCAAATTCACCCAACCAGCCACGGAGCCCCCAGCGCTCACTCCCAAAGCCCCCAACTAACCCCCAGGCAACAGGAATTTTTTGGACTCTGCCAGGGCACGTACCCTCTCAGTAACCTCAGAAGTTTCAATTCCAAGAAGAGAGCCAGTTAATGATTACCTAATTGGCTGCACCGAAGGTGCAGGCTTTGGTAAGGTCTGCCTGCAGCGGGGCGAGCGCTGAGAAAAGCCCCGCGTCCTGCCACTGCTGCTCAGGGAACAGGTTAATTATTCGCCACCTCTTGGGGCTGCCCGCATCCTTCCCAGACACCCCAGCACTCACCTGGCGTGAGCCCAGGCTCCCAGAAATGGGATGAACTGGTTTGAAGTGGGAACTGGCTGATTTAATCTATACTGGATGTCTAGCATCCAATGTCAGCTCAACCTTGCTGCTCAGATCCCCACCATAAGAAGTGCTTGAGCTTCAGCTTATTCTACGGAAGGCTTAAAATGCAGGCTTAGATTTGCAGGGAGGAGGAGGAGGCGGATTATTACAGCAGGTGGGAGTCTCTGGCTCAGGCTGGATCCTGCCTGGGTGCTGTACAAACACAACCTAGAGCTGTCTCTGCTCTAACACCGCTCCCGGACTGGCAGGAGGAAAGGCACTGAAGGGTACATGGGGCTACCTCCATCCCACCCGCTCTTGGGGGCTTGGCCACAAGTTCGTTGCAGAGGAATCATGATCCAGAAGGGGCTGCATGGCCAGATCCAGCCCCGACTCCATCCCCAGCCCCACTCACCAACCCTAGACTCCTGCAGAGGCTTTACCTGGGAACCGGGGCTCTTCCCCCCGGTCCTGTACGGGGAAGACTTAGAGATGGGTGGGCAGCGGATGCCCAAGCCAGAGTCTGGCTCTTTGGGATCCCTCTGCCTTTACCTGGGGTTGGATACCTTTGGGCTGAGATCCGTCTTCACGAGGGTGAGGTATTTGTGCAGCTTCTGCCAAAGGATGGGCTTGGGGAGGCTCCCGTTGGCGTGGATGGCATGTACCCGGGCCATCTCCTGGGCCACCAGCCTGGAAAGAAACACGGATGTGCGGGTGAGGTGGGCACGCAGCAGCATCCCCGAGAGAAGCACTCCTCGAAACCAGCCTTGAGGCATCTTGACAGGGGGTTTCCTGAAAGCTGTGTTTAAAAACATAGGGTCAGCACAGCCGAAACTCCCCTCCACTTCAGCTGCGAGCCTCTGAAGCATTTTGAGACCCTGGCTGGGTCAAAAGCGGCATTCACCTTGCCAGGGCAAGTTCATATAAAAGCTGTGGTTCTTGTGCAATCTCTATTCACCAAAAGCAGACGCTTTAAAAACATGGTGATAAACCCAGCTGCAGTTTGGCCCCTTTATCCCCCAGCACCACATGGGTTTGTGCACATCAGCGATGCTCGAGCACCTGTCTGGAGCAAAGGCAGCGAGGGGGAGAGCTGGAAGCACGGAGCAAACCCCTTGCCGGTTTCCCCGTCCCGCATTTCCTCCCCGGACCTGCACACCTGAAGATGCGGGGGTCCCGCACGTGGTCGGGCCCCAGCGCGATGCCCGGCAGGAACTGATAGCAGAGCCCGTTCTGGAAGGCGCAGTAGAGGTCAGGGGCGCAGCCATGGGCACGCAGCACCTGGAAGTTCCTCAGCTCCGTCTCCCGGTCCACAAACAGCTCTGTCTTCCTGCCGTAGACACGGACCAGCACCGCATCTGCCATGCCCTCGTCTGTGTAGCAGGCCACGAGCTTGTTGGTGATGCCATCGGTGAAGAGCTGGAGGGGGAGAAGGGCAGCAGAGCTGATGCCTGTACATCCCTGCCATGCCAGCTGGGCGTGGGGGAAACCCCTTCCTGCCAGCAGACCCAGTGATAAAGCAACATGGCAAAAGCAGGAACAGGCAATGGGCAAAAGAAAGCATGAAGCAGCAGTGCCCACAGCAGCAGTGGCACGAGTTTGCAAGGCCTTGAGGCTCAAGGTGTGAACTGGGGCTCTGCACAGAGCCACAAGCACGAGGCTTCAGCTGCACCAAGCTGGCAGTTTGGGCGGAAATCCTGCCATTTTTCACCTGGGAGCTCAGGATCAGCTCAGACCAGATGTGCCAGAAGCACACTTGGCACCCGAGCAGCCCCAGGAATCGCTCCCAAAAAAAAAAAAAAGTCAGTGCAAATCTTTTGGCACAAAATGAAGAAGGAAAAAAAAAAAACCAAAACCAACCAACCCCAGCAAACAACACGGAGCAAACACCGCCACCCCATCTCCTCCTCCCGACCCTCCCCGCAGGGCTGGGTCGCTGATAGGCAGGGACATCTCTGCTGGGGACGTCTCGTGTCATTGCTCTGATGGCTCCTCACAGATGGAAAGAGAGTTTTGTTCTCCCGTCGCCTGGGCTTGGCCGCCTGCCCGCGCACATGCAGGGGCTGCCGCTGCCGCCCGCACCGGGCTCCTCTCCCCATCCCGCGGTGATTTCAGTCGCCTCTGGTGCACCGAGGGGTTTGGGTCTCCATAGCCCCACGGGAGACCCCTGCCCCATCATCCCCCACGCAGGCAGCATGCTCAGCCCCACATGGCTCCTGCTTAGCACCGCGGCCGAGCACGCTGGGGTGCCGCTGCTTCCCACAAGAGTGATTTCTTTATCCCCTTTGGGTTCGGGGAGCCGGAGCAGGTGTGACGCTGGCGGATCGGGAGGGGGGCGAGGGCGCATGCTATGGCAGCAGCGGTGCTTGGGGGTGGACAGCTAATTTTAGACATCCCACTCAGCAGCTCTCGTTTCTATATAGGGTGCCTATATATAGGGCTCCCCATGCAGCTTCCCGAGGGAAACTCAAAGCACTGGAATGAGACACCCAAAGTTAAACACCCCTGGTTACACAGCTGGCTGGTGTTGGATTTGGGGTGAGCACAGCAGGCAGCGAGCCAGGTGCCACGTCCCCCCAGGCTGCTGCCCCTCGGCTGCGCTGGGGCGGGCTGAACCTTCTCAAGCAACTGAGCTGCTTTTCCCAGGCCAGATAATCTGCGTTTCCACCACGGTGCTGCGCTCAGCTCTCTTTGTCCTGCCAGGCCCCAGAGGCCAAAAATCCAGTACGCAAAAGGTGTCACAGCCCATCCACGCAGAAGACATTGCACCCTGGGGCCAGTGCCCTCCATCGGCCACACGCACATCGGATCGGCCGCAGGTGAACGGCTCCGTGTTGAGATGCTCACAGCTGCCTTGCCTGCGAGTCCTTTCGCGGCTTTGTTTTGCTGCTCGACAGCCTGATCAGCCCTTTCCAGCGGGTTTAACAGGATTACTGAGCCTTATCCCCCCTGAATTCCAGGCCACTAACTTTGGAGAGTCACACGTGGTTTGTCAGCAACCTGCACACACGCACGCAGGGGCTCGCCTGGTTTGGAGGCAGCAGCTCCTTCAGCTCCCAAGGAATGAGCACAGCTGCTCGAGAGATGCCCGGTGCTATTCCTTGTGGATCCAAAACGCAGCCAGCTCTCAGCAGGGCCACGGTGCTGCTACCAGCCCAAATCCTGCCCTGCTGTGGTTGCGTGACAGCGGGGGGGCAAGCGAGTACAACTCCACATCAGCAGCCTCATGGCAATTAAATGCAAAGCAAGACCCAAACCTTGTGCAAAGATGCTGAAGTGAAGCAGCTCCATCTGACACCCCAGTGCTGTGCCTGCCATGAGACCCCGAAGCACCCCCAAAGCACCGTCGCGTTGGCTGCCTCCCTGTGCAGGCACCCCCAGCGCCGCTGCCCAGCCCGAGAGGCGGCCGGCAGCCCGGGGCTGGACTGCAGCAGGGCACCTATTTGCCAAAGTCAGGCTAAAAAAGCCCAGCCACACCGGAGTCCTCACAGGGGTTTGGCTCCACGTTGCTGCTACTCTCCTTATTGCCAGATGAGGGATGGAGGAGTGCGTGCTTCCCTGAGAGCATGGCTGGCTGACTCACTGATACCGCCTGTGCCTTCTCGCTACAGAGATGCTTCTGCCCAGGCACAGAGCTTAAAGGATGAGGAGCGGGAGCACTGGAAAGCAGGCACAGGGGGTTGAAGCCCCCAGCAAGCAGAGGGCAGGCAGGGGAGGCCAAGCACCCAGACCCTTCCTCCACACCTTCCACACCCTGCCCCAAGTGCTGGGGGATTTTTCCCGTGCCACCGGCGCAGCCTGGTACAGCCCCTGCAAGCAGCTGTGCACTGACACCGTGCAACGAGGTGGTGCGAACCGGGCACCGCTCCAGTGCGCGGAGGAAAGTGAACAGGAACGCTAATAAGAACCAGCTGAGGACCAGTGCACTCTCCAATCCCTTCCCAAACACCCTTGCAATAGCAGCTAAGGGAAACGCAACTGGATGTTCCCCCCCCCCAGTTCCTAAGGGTTTTTTTTTTTTTTGCCTTTTTTTTTTTTTTTTAATTAAAACCACATGCATGCACACACAAGCTGCTGTTGAACACTGACCCCTTCCGATGCCTGCAGGGAGCCTGGATACCGGAGAGCTGGTGCCCTTCTCAAACAGCCATCACCACCGAGGTCTGCGCTCGGTGCTGCACAGAGCCTGACACTTCCTGCCCCTACAACTCTGTGCTCTGAGGAACTCGGCTCCGAGCTTCCTGCCTATTGCCATCTGCCCTTTCATATGTATTTTCCTGCAGTTTCTTCTATTTAATTATACTTGGCTATTAATACATTTCTGATGACGCTCCAGGCACACGGGAAGTGTGCATGCATACACACATATATATCTTTAAGTGCATCCAGCTCCTTCACCTCCACGCTCCCGCGCCCATTGCCAGGAGCCCGGTAAGGGCACAGGCACCACCAGCCTCGCTTTTCCACCCAAAACCTGGCACCCCCAGGCAGAGGTGAGAGGGACAGGGACTCCCATGCCAGGCAGCTGCCAGCCTGACAGCTCTCCCAGCCGCCGCAGCAAAGCCCTGCCAGCTCCAGACAGCTGTGCCCCGGCCCGTGCAAGGAGCCCAGCGCCGAATGCCTGCTCCCATCCGACCCTGTGCTCGGCCTGCGTGGCTGGCAAAGGTACAAGCCCGCAAGTAACCCAAGCGAGACCTGCTCCCGGGAGCAGCCACTCCTGCGGGCAGGGGCCTGGCAGCGCGGGGTGCAGGCAGGGGTGCAGCACCTGCAGGAGAGGCTCTGGGGGGACCAGCAGTGCTGGCTGCTGCCCCAGCATCCCCCCCAGCCTTCACCCACCTTGGCAGCCTCGAGGGACCCTGGGGACACGCTTGTGTTCACAGTCACTGCTCGGTGACTGCCTGAGGGGTCCCCAAAGCCTGTGGGGGTGTGATGTGTGCCACACCTTTGCACACCTGATTGACCCTCTGAGAGCGGAGGGGAGAACTGAGGGTGGGGGACAGGACATCACACCCTCCTCCTTAGCAGGTCCTATAGCCCCCCCATGGTGGGTCCTACAGTCACCCTCATGTGGTCGTTATAGCCCCCTACGAGTGAGCCCTATACCTGCCCCAGAGCGGGCCCTATAGCACCCCGGGGTGAGCCCCACAGCCCCCCTCGGGCAGACCCTATAGCCCCCCAAGGCTGGGCTCTGCAGCCCCCTCAGACGACCCCCGCGGCGGGTGCGTGGGCTGCGATGGCCGGTTCCCGGGGGGGGGGGGGGGGGAAGGGGGGGGAGGCTCCGCGCAGGTCCCCCCACCCCGGTGGGGCGTACCTTGGTCTTCACCCTCGCCGGCTCCCAGGCGGGTCTCAGCTCCCGCATGAGCCGCAGCGCCCCGGGCAGCACATCGCCCTCATCCACCGCAATCCCGAGGTGGGGCACGGCGGGGATCCCACCGCCGCCGCCCCGCTCCGGTCCCGGGCAGTCGGGACAGCAGCCGGGCGGTGCGGCCATGGCCAGCTCCGCTCTGCCGGAGCCCCGGCCCATGTGCCGGGGGTTGCCGCGGGGCCGGCGGCCGCGGGGAGGAGCCGCCCGCCGTTGGGAAGCCATGAGTCACCGCCGTTACCGACCGGCCCGCCCTCCCTCCCGCCTCCCGCGGCAGCGCCCGCCCGCATTGTGAGGTCAGCGGGACCCGCACCGGGACCCCCCCGCCACCGCCGCTGCCCTGCGCCCGGATGCTTCCACCCTCCCCTCCCCATCCCCGGAGAACCCCCTCAGCCATCCCGGGGGGCTCTGCACCCCACCCCCCCTCCCCGAATCCCTTTGGGCTCTGGGATAAAAAGGATGGGGATGCCGCGCATGAGGTGTGCCCCAGGATGTGCCAGCAGCACCCCAGGCTCCAGGAGGGATGCATCCCCTCCGCACTGGCCTCTCCATCCCTGCCATCACCTCACCCACCAAGCGCTGACCCCCATATGGGATTTACAGGTGGGCTGGAGAGAGGTTTGATGGTTAAAGATAGAGCACGACTCGCCCGTTGGCACAGCCCCCCTGCAGCCCGCCAACACCGCTCCAGCCCGGCTTCATTATCGGAGGAAATAACAACTGCACATGGCTCAGAGCGGAGAATGCCCCCTCCAAAGTTTACAGCTGGCTGCGGCTGAAACCAGCTAAATGGACCATGGAGACTTGGGGAAAAATCATTTAAGGAAAGGGGAAAAAAAAATAAACCAGCCGGTTCCCTGTGTTTCTAAATATAGAGTGAGTTCTGTCAGTTTTAATAGGATAGTCATAATTGTTCCCGCAGCTTTGCTGGGCTGAGTGTGGCCTAATTGCTCGTCCATAACGATCACAAGTGTTAATACGGGGCAGTTGCGGGTTAGCGGTGCCTCGAAGCCAGGACTGTGCAGCAGCCACCAGGAAATTGGCCTGGCAGAGGCGATTAGAGGTGTTAATAGGCTGGCTTAAGGGGCCCAGGGGTGGCACCGCAAGCAGACCAGGCATTTTTTCCCTCCCGTTGCTTGGAACAACTGTGCTGAATAGGAACAGAACTGGATCCACAAAAACATCCTATTTTAGGCCATCCTGACCATTTTCCAGCTGAGGGCTATAGGCAGAAGCCATCATGGGGGATTAAGTCACCTGGTGCTTTTTCAAGCTCAGATCCACTCAAGCCTTCTCCACACCACAGCCTTTGCTCTGTAGAATAGAGCGAAAAGGCTTAGCTATTTCCAACTGAAGAGTTTCCCTGCAGTAGGAAGGAAGGGGAGAAGCTTGCCAGCATCTCTGTACAGCCAGAGAGGCCAGGCTGTAGCTCCAGCACTGACCTGTGCAGATATCCCCACGCCAAGGGTCTCTGGGCAGCTCTGCCCTCCCTCCCGTGCCCTCCCTGCCTCTGCTGCGGCTGCTTCCCAGCTCCTGGGGTTTCCTGTGCTGATGAGCAGCTGCCTGGAGTGCTCGGGTGTGCTCAGGAAACACTGGACGAAAGCAAGATATGCTGACTGCTGGGGCCGCTTCCCTCCACCCCCAGGCCCCGAAGAGCCATTGCCGCTGCTCTCCTCGCCCCCGTGTTGGAGGTGATGGATCAGTGCTGTAGAAGGCGATGGCGAGAAACAAGTAACATCGTTGGGTGACTTGAATTTCCCATCCTTGGAGACCCAGGGCTGTGCATCCCAACTTTAAGAGGTTTAAATGCTACACAGCTGCACAGACCC
Organism: Phalacrocorax aristotelis; assembly: GCF_949628215.1. NCBI lineage: Eukaryota > Metazoa > Chordata > Aves > Suliformes > Phalacrocoracidae > Phalacrocorax > Phalacrocorax aristotelis. The sequence goes on from NC_134296.1 coordinate 5,090,548, forward strand.
TCCTGGGAGGGACAAACATCCGCTTAGCCACATCCTCTCTGCTGTAAGGCTGTGCTGCCACTCCATGGGGCAGGGCAGGGGACGAGGTGCCGTGCTGGGAGGGAGGGCTGGCGAGCAGAGCGGAGGCTGCTGCCTACCTGGCTGGAAAGGTCACGCAGCAGCAGCCGTTTCGGTGCTGTCAGGAGCATCGCTCTCCCGAACATCCCTGCAGCCTGAGAGGCAGCTTGTGTCAGCCTGTGCTTCAGGCAGCCCTGGGAATTCATCAGCAATCATCACTGGTGGCAGAAATGAGGATGAGAAGCTTCTGCGAGCGATTGCACTCAGATGGTGGCTTGCTCCAGGCTCTGCTCCAGAAGCCTGAGCTCTGCTGTGCAGGCATATTTCCCAGAGCTCGGCTGTGGACCACGGCGGTCACAGTGCTTGAGCTGGTCGAACTGGAGATGAGAGCGTGTTGCAGAACGCTTGGCATTGGGGGGTGCTTGGATTCGCAGCTGCTGGGCTGTAACTTGAAGCACCGCAGCTCTCCCGCAGAACTGGAAATGTCAGCCTCTGGCTGAGAGCACTGGTCTGCTCCTCCTGCCCGGTCGGCCGGCGTGGGGCTCGCAGCTCCAGCGCACTCCTGCTGAGCATCTCCGCACATGGCCGGGATGGAGACAAGCCTCTAGCTGTCAGCTGGAGCCAACATAGCAATGAAAACAGATCCAGGCACTGGGGCAGCAAGAGCTGTCTTCCTGGTCAGCCACCCTTAATGAGACCTGCAATCACCTTCCCCTCCCCAAAGAGCAGCAAAGCCTTTGTACAGCCCTGTCCCTCTGTCCCCAGGGGTCCTGATGAGTGGGGGGAAGGCAGGTCGAGACATGGGGACCCACGTGGCAGATGAGCTCCCAGAAAGGGAGAAAAGGCTTGTTTGCTGTTTGAGAAGACCCCAATTTGCCTACACGTAGATGCTGTGGCACTAGCTGGAACAGTGTTTCACTCTTACGAAACAGGGAAGGACATAAATGCAGTGCTGGAGCCTAACAGAGGAACGCTCGTCATCCAGTTCTCCTAATAAAAGTGTCTGATCTCTCCCCTCTGCAAGAAAAAGCATCCACTCAGTGTCCTGTTGCTCTGAGATTGTTTAATATTAAAGACATGGAGAGGGGTAGGGTTAACACCAGCTAAAACTATCTTTTAAACACAGCCAGATTATTTTTCTCCCATCCAGAGAATAACACAAACTGTAACAGATCATCCCTCCTCAGTCTGCCTGCAACCTGCAAGCCCCCCCACGCCAGCAGCGATCCACTGCATGCCAGTTATACTATTGCACATCACCCTAAAAGTCCCTGGAGGTGCAACTCCGGGCACAGGATCCCGCTTTGATTTCCAGACTGAATACGCTTGCTAGAAGATGTGTTTAAGGCTCGGTTCTCCCCTGCCGCAGAGACTCTCGGGAAGCAAAGCGGGGGTTTTGGAGTGGGAGAAGGCGAGGTTTTGCAGTTGCTTCAGTAAAGAGAGGAGGTGGCTGAGCTGTAAGGAAATGCTGTTCTCGTTCGCACTTCAAATCGTTTCTTCTTGGTGGTACCCTTGCCCCCAGGCTGGTTTCCCCCGGCTCTCTCCCCGGCCCCCCCGGCCATCAGCGGGCCATGGCAAAGCCGATGCGGTTGTTGCGCCGGTCAAATTTGGTGTAGTAGTGCCCGATGAAGCTGGCGCCCAGGATCCAGAGGGGACCAGCTGGGGGTGGGATGTCCAGCCCCGTGAAAGCCACCACGCAGACGTCCTCCCCATACTGAGATTGCTGCAAAGAGGAGACCCAGGCAGTGGTGGAGGTGCCAGGAGGGAGATCTCTACTACAGCGTGCCCGAGGAAGGGCCGTGATCCCCAGCTCAACACCCTCTGCTTGGCCTCCACGTTCCTTCCTCCAGGAAGGAGGATCCCTGCCTGTCTCTGCTCTTTGTTGTTCTCCCCAAATCTCCCCAAAACCGCCCAAGGAAGCAGTGGCAGGTTGGTCTAGCTCCTCTGGACACCTCTGCCAAACAGGAGTGCTTGGGGAAGATCAAGAAGCATAATTCTGGGGTTCATCACAGCTGCTTTAGGGGATCCAGGAGGGCACAGGATGCTCCAGGAGAGCTGCACCCCAAGATGCACCGCTGTCCCCAGCAGGCACACCTGGCCCAGGGAGAGCCACCCTCCCGCCCTGCACGGAGGGATGCAGCTTACCCGGAGGACGTAGGCTGAGCCGCTGAGCATGTAGGCCTTCCCACCCAGGTGGAAAGAGATGTTGGGCAGCTGAGGGACTCGGTCACAGTCCACCACATACTGTGGGAGGGGGAGACAGAGCTGAGCCCCTTTGCTGGGGGCGGGATGGGCTGGGATAAGGGCAGCAAGGGGGCAGGGACATGGAGTGGGGCAGAAGGGGTTTGATCACCTCTCCTTCGGCCATTTCTGCTGCCCCGATGGCTTTCATCAGCACAGAGACCGGGCCGGCTGGGCCGGTGATGTAGGATGCTCCCGTGTCGATGGCCACTGAACAGCCTTCCTTGCAGAAGAGGATTTCAGCGCCTACGGACACCCTGGAGCAGGAGGGGAGAGGGGTGATGCTGAGCCTCCCACTCAGCTCGGCTGAGTGCAGCCTGCAGCTCGGCTCCCAGGGCTGCGTGAGCCCATGGGCAAGAGTGCCACATCTTTGTCCAGGGAGTACTGGCCAAGCAGAGCACGTGCTTCTCCTGCTGCCTTTAGAGTACAGACTCTCCAGGTGTACCAGGAACCCTCCCTTCAAGCCTCTCAAATCTGAAAGCTAAGTTTCGTCATGTGTGATTTTTTTTTTTTAATGAAACAAAGCAGAATTATTTCAGTGCCTCACACTCCTCCTGCAGGACTAAAGGGGGTTAAACTCTTCCACTTGCGGCTTCCAAGTTGAATCAACCCACGGTGCCACCCCCTCTGCATTCCCCAGCTCCCCTCCTGGCTCCTTGCTGGGCATGGAGATGCCACTCTGGGCTGGAGGAACCGACCCCGCTCCCCTCCAGAGGGGAAAGCATCCGCCAGCAACACCGGGGGGACACAATGCCTCCATGGATCACCTTCCCCAGCCCCCAGCAAGCTTTCCCCAGGCCACCCTTGCATGCCCAGGGTGGTTTGCAGGATGCGGCCGGTGCCATGCAGAGGCTCTCCCTGGCCTCACCCCTTCATGCTGATCTGCCAGTAGCCGCTCTTGCTGATGTTTAGGTAGTGGAAGTCTCCGGTGTAGTAGGCTGGGTCGCTGCCTCCAAGGATTATTTCCCCCCCAGGTTTCAGAGGCGCATTCCTAGGGTGCAAAACATAGTGGAGTGATTCCCCCTTGGCTGCTGTCCCTCAAAAACCGTGGAGAAGGGACCAGCCCCAGCCATGAGGCTCTGCTGTCCCAGTTAGCAGGAGCAGAGAGCAAGACAGAGCAGGAGAAACCCTGAGTTAGTGCACAGGGTGGAAGTGCGCGCAGCAGAGGGGTGCCACATGCTGAGGTCTCCGAGCAGGTTGGTGCTGGCTCCTGCGTGGGTAAGGCATGCTGGCAGAGCCCAGTGTGGGGCTGATGCAGTGTGTGAGCTCCTGCGGACCAGAACCCCACTGCCAGCACAGGGCAGGGCTCGCCTGGGGCTGGCAGCGGCAGCGGGGTCTGCTGCCTGGCCCCAGGGTGCACGGGTGACTGTTAGTGGGTGCTGTCTTGAGAACACTCGTGCTTCTCATCTTCTTACTTCGAAGCCCTGCAAAGAGAGACATCCTCCATAAGCCTGAGGTTCAAGGGCAGCCGTGTCCCCAGGGTGCCAAGGGACCTCGGCGCTTGGATGAGGCTGCAGTTGCAGCCAGTTTCATTGGGCTTTGTTTGTTATTGACGGATCCACCTTTAGCTGAGGTAAAGAGCTACCGTGCCTGCTTTAAGCATGCATTTGTGGGTCTGTTTGCCACCGCACATTGCCAGGCTGCTGTACCTGGGGTGGGTGGGGAGTGCTGGGGTGGGGGGGCAGCGTTCCTGCTGTGCCAGGATGGGCCCTCCCACTGCTCCTGCTGGTTCTGGTGCTGCTGGGAGGAGGGATGCTGAGGCACAACAGTTTGGGGCAAGAAATGAAAAGAGGTTTGGCTGTTGGTGCACGTTTTTCTTCAATAGATTTTTTTTTTTTTATTTTATTTTGCCAGTAGATGAAACACTAAATCTACTGCCGGTGGTGACTGCTCCAGCCCCACCAGCGGAGCTAGTGACTTTGTGCAATCTAACAGTGACAAACGAGCAGGGAGCAGCTGCTCCCAGCCTCGGCACTCCCTACCCAGCAGCTCCAGATCAGCACCCACCAGGCTCTGCCTCTTGTGCTGCCTCGTTCCACCCCAGGTCCTCCAGGCATCATTCAAGTGCCCATGCCCTCCTCCCCACCCCAGGTCCTGCAGCTCCAGCCATGGCTCTTTCCCAACCCTGAGATGCAAACCCGGCATCGCCACGGTTGCAATGCCCATGTCCTGCAAAACAAAGACCTCCCCAGCCCCGGCGCCTGCTCCCCACAGGACCCACCGGCTGTAGTAGACGGAAAACACATCCTCCTTGAGGATCTGCTGGGAGAGGATCCGGTCGAAGACGGGGGTGATGCCGTCGATGGCCTGGCTGGGGTAGCCCATCCCCAGCACCCCATCAAACCTGGCAAAGATGAAGGGGAAGGCAGGCAGTGCCGTCGCCTCGGCAAAAACCTGGATGATGGGGATGTCTGATACCTGGGGAAAGGCACAAGTGTCCTTGCAGGGAGTTGGGGGGCTAAATCCCCCAAAGAGCCCCCATACTTTTGGGTAACTGGGGATGGTCTTACAGGGGAGCAGAGCCATACATGGGCATCTCCTTGCTGAGCCGGTGAATTCAGAGCATGCACTCACCATGACGATGTCCTGGCTGAGGAAGCCTTTGACACTTCCCGTTCCGTAGCGGATAGCGAAGCCCGTGCCATTGGCTACGTATGTCCGTGACTTGGAGGAGTCGTAGCGGCTGTGGGAAACTGGGGAGAGGGAGACCGTGCATCAAAGAGAGCAAGGGAGGTGGCAACGGCAGGATGGGCTAAGGGTGTCCCCAGCCTCTGTGGGATGATGAACCCACCCTGCCCCCGTGCCAAGGGACCAGGCAGCAGCAGAGCCCACTGTGCAAAGGTAAACCCACCCCAGCCCACTCTGAGCAGCTCTCGAGATGGAGGGACATGCCCCCGTACTCACCGCAGGCGCTGTAGAGGGGGGAGCACTTGTAGGATGGCACCCACAGGTTGGCTGAGCCCGTGTCAAAGACTACCTTGAAGGTCTGCGCGGGGGTACCAATGCTGATCTCGCCGAAATACTGGGTCTGGAAGAGGCATGGCAGTGGGGCGTGTCACTTGGGTCACCGCTCAACGCACCGTGGGGTGCAGCAGGGGGCACTTGCGGCATGCAGGGCAGTATTGGGGTGACAAGCCCCCATGCAGGGAGACACTCACGTCCAGGTAGTTAGTGAGGAGGGTGGGAGCAGTTCCGTTTTTGGGGCCGGCCACGCTGCTGCGTCTGCTCTGCCTCAGCTCGGGGAAGACGTCCGACACCTTCACGCCCATCTCCTGCAGCGTCTGGCGGATGGAGGGCATCCTCCGCAACGCGATCCTGCCGGGGGGCGAGGGCAGGGCTGGGGGGGCCGGGGAGCACCCAGGCACCCGTAGGAGAACCCCCCCAGCTCCCTGCCACCCCCACCCGCCCCAGCACTCCCGCCGTGGGAAATCCAGCCGGGTGGCTCTAGATGGCAGCAGCTCCCCGCAACACCCCGCGCCGTGGGGCTGCCAGCCGGGCCCCGGTGGGTCCTGCTCCCACGGCACTGCCAGCCCCACACCGGCCGCGTGGGGGATGCAGCACGGCCCACCCGGGGCAGGGACCCCACGGGGGCTGGCTGCTGCAGGAGGCATCTACCGACACGGGGCAGCCACCCACGGGCTGAGCCCAGCCCCACACTCAGCTCATTTGCTTTGCAAGTGAACCGCTTCGTCTCGGTTATTTGGGAGTCAGGGGTGCTGCTGAGCCGTGCAGTGCTCAAGGGGAGAGAGGAAGAGGAACGAGGAAGAGCAGGTGGGCTAGCACAGAACAGAAAAGGAGGTGGAAGGGGGTTTCCCAGCGTGGCTGCAGCAGGTACCGCAGGAGGAGAGTCCTTCCTTCCTCAGCACCAGCCCAAGCACCCAAAACCAAGGGGATGCAAGACCCACAATGTTGTAGGCAACACGCACGCCTGCTACCTCTGCAAAGCCTGGGCTGGCGAGGGGAAGAAGCTGGCGCCCCAGGTCACGGCCAAGACCACCAGATACTGCTGCACCCTCCTGCTGTGTCCTGCCGGCATCGTGCTCTCCCAGGGCAGCTGCCTCCTTTGCCAGCAGCTTCTGTGTGTCCTAAAGGGGAGGATGCTTTTATAGCCTGGGTTTCTGCATCCGTGTGGGTTTCTCCTCCCCGCCGGCCGGGGGAGGGCTGGGGATCCTGCGGGCAGCACTGTGGGCAGGTAACTAGATGCTGACCGTGTTGGCCCCTGCGGAGGGTGGCACAGCCAGGAGAGCCCCATGGCCAGTGGGCACGGCTGACAAGCGTGGCTGGCAAGGGGAGCTGTGAATAGCTGGGAGCCACGAACCCACGCTCCCTGCAGTTCATAGCATTGCTGCATGTCAGCACCCAGCCGTCGCTTACAGTGTGTGCAAGGCATAGGCCAAATGCCTGCTGGTGTCAGTCAGTAAAGCTGGTGGGTGATGCTGACGCAGGTGGTGGTGGCTCAGGTCTAGATGGCACTCTGGCCAAAGAGATGTCCCTGAGGTCCATGCGGCAGAGGAACGGGGTTTTTCTTAAAGGTCTGGGGGTAGGAACAGCAAAAGGCACCCAGCCACAGCCCCCTCAGCCATGCAGACACCAGCTGCAAACCCACTAGACTCCACTGCCCTTAGGGGGCCTGCTCTGAGCGCAGTGAGGGGAAAAAGCTGCCCCCCAGCTCTGTCCAGTGAGGGAGCAGAGCCTTAAAGCAGAGCCTGGGGCAGAGAACAGCTAAAGTCATTGCAGTGGCTGCATATGATATTAGATCAAGGTACGAGTGTCCACTGCCTGGCCAGACACACCGTGGCTGGGAGGAGAGGTCTGTCCTCTGTCTTGTACAAGCAGGGTGCAGAGGAGCCAAATGTGGCTCTGGGTGCCCGAGCTGCTGTGCCCTGACCTGCCCTGTGTTTTGGAAGGGTGATGCTGCTCAAAAACCTCAGCATGGGCTGCAGGGGACTCCTTTGTTCAAGGTGCATCACTGGCCCCCAGCTGTGTTTCCCTGAGCAGTGCTCAGCCCAGGGTGGTGGGTGCAGGATCAGGCCCCATGGTTCCCAGCCCAGTGCTTGACCTGAGGGAACCTTGGTGGGAAATAAATACAAAGACAATAAAAATGTTCTTGGACGAAACCTGATGACACACTTGCCCCTGCCTCGAAACCCGCAGCTACGCAATCATGGCGGTGTGTTCCTGTTTCGGATGGGATTTGTTTGGGCCACTGCTGTCACCCTTGTTAAGGGGACACCAGTGCTGGGGTTTGAGGAGGACACCCCACAAGCTACAGACAGCTTCTCTCCAAACCCAGGGCTTAAACGCCTCCTTCCCCTGTGGGGTTTGGTTGTGGTGCCTGGAGCCAGGGGAAGGCTGACCTCGGCAGGCACCGTGGCTCTGCCCCGTGGGTCGCAGCCCTGCTCCCCCCTGGCCCTGACGTCTTTTCCCACACTGAGCTCCGGTGCTGCGTCACTCAGGGGAGCCTCGTGCCCCGGCGCAGGTTGCCGCGAGGTGCAGAGGTCAGGAGGCAGCAGCCCAGCCCAGGAGCTGCAGCGATGCAAGAAAGAGCCTGGCAGGGAGCCACCAGACATAAATCCTCTTCCCGGGCACCCCATGGACTCTGCCAGCTTTGCTGAGCTCGATTCCCCAAAGGAGAGGCTGGGGCTGCAGTGTGACTTCAAAGGAAAGGGGCCACGTCAGCTGGGGGAAGGTGGTCCCACGATGTGGGGCCATGGGGCTCTGCCATTTCCAGCTCCCCTTTGACCCAGGACCAAGGCAAGGCACAGCTGCAGGAGCCCTGAGGAGCGTTAGATGCTCTGGACATGGCTTTCCCCTAGGAGGGACAGACAGACTCCTCTCCCATGGAGCAGCTGGAACGGGATGCAGCTGGGAAAGGTGGAGGGTAGGCAGCACCAGCCCTCTCAGGTCCTGGAAAGAAGACAGCCCTTCCCTGCCAAGGGGATGGCACCACAACCCCCTTGGAGAGGAAACCAAGGCATAAACAGGCAAAACCAACTTGCCCAAGCCCACCAGAGAACTGAGGGCTGTTGCCTTGCAGTGGCCAGTGCTAGCCCTGAGCTGGCTTGCTGGCAGCACCAGGGCTTGAGGATGCCCCACAGCACAGGGCACCTTCCCCCCCGCAAGGAAAATCCCCACAAGGCATTTTCTAGTCACCCCCGCCAGCAGCGAGCAGGGATGAGCAGCTGGTACATGGGAGCAGCGATGGAAAGACCGGACGTGGGGCTTTAAATAACCTGCAAAGGGTGTGTTTGTGCACAGTTATAGGAAGCAGGGGAGGGAGAAGGTGCATCGCTCTTCTGGCTCGAAGGGCTGGAGCCGGAGCCGTGCCGAGGACCAGGCTCTGCAGGGCAGCGCGGGAAGGACAGCCACAGGGACATCAGCCAGCTCTGGGACCACACTGATTTTATCCCCAGCTCTTCAGGGAAGATGCATAACTCTTCCCACGCAGCCTCGAAGTGTCAGGCAGTTCTAACCAAAGCATCACTTAACCTGAATTTGCAATGACTGAGGGTAACAGGGCATCAGGCAAGGCTGCAATCTCCCCGCTCGATTCCCGCACTGCTGTGGGAAACCTGCTGCAGTTTGTTGTAAAGGGCTGGAGTTTCGTACAATTACACCTCCTATAAAGAGCAGCTCATCTGGAAATAGCAGGGGAATGCTCTTAAGTTATTTCCCTGCCTGCTTTCAAGGAGTCAAACGATTGAGCTGAGAGTGAGTTCAAGGAAAATCCTTTCCAGAGAGAAACAAATGCTTTCCTGCAAGATAAATGTGTTCCTCTCTAGTATTGGGCTGAACAAGCGCGTTTCTTAAAATAAAATTTGAAATATTTAAGTACTTCCCTCCCTAAATAGAACCATTAGGAAGCTTTACTGAATAGCCTTATTTCTTGAGGGATCTTTTAAAAGAGTAAAAAAAGGTAGATGCATTTCTGTCCTTCCCACATATTTTACACACTTTGCTAGTTTGTGAGTTTGTTGCTAGTAAAAACACAGGAGGCTTGTGAGGATCCTTGTTCTGGATGACCAAAAAAGCTCAAGCACAAAAGCAACTTTCAGGAAAGACTTAGAGGAGGCTCTGGATGGCACCGACACTGGGGGAATTCGGCCATTGACGTCAGCAGAGCTGGGGCTTCACCCAAAGTGTTTGCTTAAAACCAAAATTGCTCTGGCAGGGCACACTGAAATCACAATTTACTGAACCAGAGGGAAAACACTGCCCTGCAATAAGCTTCCGAAACTCAGGCTGGGGAGAGCAATTCCAGCTCCAGCTTGCTGTTGCCTGCTCCATCCCAGGGGCAGCTCACAGCTGTTCCCCGGGTCATGTCGGAGCCTGATGGGAAGCATCCCCTGCTGCCACCCAGGGACGATGCTCCATCCTCACTCGATTTTCCCAGCAGGGTGAAGCAATGGGGGCACACACCCTGCTCATCCATGCTTGCTGCTGTGGGGATGAGGGTGTTAAACAGGGGGAATCACGTTATCCTGCTGCATGTGATGTCTCTAGGACCATTACTCTTTCTTCTAGTGAAGCCCTGGAGATGAAGCTTGATCAGGAAAAGTTGCTCTACAGCCCAGGTTTTCAGCTGAGGTGAAGCAAAGACAGGAATTGCAGTTAGGGAAGCTGCAGCCCTTACTTACCTGCATGATGTCCAAGCCCATGCTTCCTCTCCCATCCCTCCTCCACAAGCAGCTGCCCAGCTCTTGCTCTGTTCCAAACTCCTCCACTTTATCATCAAAGCTGGCCTTGCTACCAGCAGGATTGAACCTACCTCTGCCTTCCTCGCATAAGCTTGGCTGTGGGCAGGAGGAAGGTGCTAGCTCTTCCCCCTCCGAAAGCCTCCCACTACAATCTGCACTCAAAGTGAAGGCACCCCCTCAAAAGCAGCAGCAAGGGAGCAGCAGCAAGGGAGCAGCAGCAAGGGAGCAGCAGCAAGGGAGCAGCAGCAAGGGAGCAGCAGCAAGGGAGCAGCAGCAAGGGAGCAGCAGCAAGGGAGCAGCAGCAAGGGAGCAGCAGCAAGGGAGCAGCAGCAAGGGAGCAGCAGCAAGGGAGCAGCAGCAAGGGAGCAGCTTCCCCTGAACCAGATCTCCCAGGGATGCAAAAGAATCTTGCCCAGCCTTAGCAGGGGCTGCCCTGATTTATACCTGCTGGGGGAGCTCATCCTCTGAAACCCAGGGCTCCACCTGGCTGCTGGGGCTGGGGTTTGGGTGCCCAAATGAGTTACCCCTCATCAGCTGAGCTGTCAGAGCAGCTCGCAGCTCTGTATTCACCTGGTGCAAGCCCACCACAAACCTGGGCACTGGTGCAGGACACCTGTGAAGTGCCAACAGGCACTGCCACCAGCTCAGTCAGGCTGCACTTCAATCAAGAGGGAACAGGTTTAACTCAAACTCATTAATTAATTCTTGCAAGTTAAGAAGGGTATCTGCACAGGGACCAGCTTTGATGTGATTGCCTTGGCTTAATTAAACTCCTGCTTGCACCCAGCTTCCCAAGTGCTCATAGAAACCTGGCTCACATCCATTTAGCTTGTGTCTCTGATCGCACAGACCCGCTGAGTTATCCAACCAGTTCTCCGGCAGTGCTGGCTGTGCTCCTGGGGAGAGGACTTTCTGCAGCCCGAACAAAATAACTCCTTTAAAATCATCTGATGTTAAGCTAGGAGAACTCCACAGTCCTCACATTCTTGCCTGCCATGAAGGTCACCCTGCGTGCAGCCGGCCCCTCGCACTGGGGGATGCTTGTCCTCCAGACCATCCAGCAGAGCAGGTCCTGCCTTGAGTGGGGTTTGAAAGCACCTGATTTACCTGGGCCTGAATGGTTCTTCAGGCCAAACCAGCTGCAGAAGGGACAGAGGGGGAACGTGGTGGGTGATGTGATGTGATGGAGTCCCCAGCAGCCAGCCAAAACAGCCGCTTTCTGTCCCTACAGAAATGGGCTGGAAAGCAGCAGCTTCCCATTGCTCTCCCAGAAGGTGTGCTGGGGCCATGAGGATGCACAGCAGATGGAAAGATACTTCGAATGTCAGTGGATGGGGCCAGATCCCTCTCTGGGGCATAAGCTGCAGATCTTGGCAGGCTCCCCTGGAGCGGTGAAGATGTCTGGGTCATGAGCAAGCAGCCGCCCCCCCCCCCAGCACCCATACCGGCATTGGGGTGGGATGGAGGTGTTCCCCTGGCATAAACCCTGGCAGAGATGTCCTGATGCCCACCACCACCGTAGCTCCCACCAGCTCCATCCTGCCAGGCAGCAGCCAGCATGTCCAGCTCTGCTCCCTCCTGGCCTCATCCCGCAGGAAACAGGTCTATGGGAAATGCGAGTCCTGGCCCATAATTCTCAGAGATATCAGCACTCTGTGTCTTTGCTCCAGCCCCTGCTCCCACCCCAGCATCTCTCAATTAATTAATAACCCCAGATGTCATTTGCTTTTTCATGGTCGCTGAATTTGAACAGGGTGATTTACTCTCCTCCGATCAGGTCATGAAATGTTAATGTGGTTTAATGGGTGTTTTCCTAACCTCCCCTGCCCTCTCCCGCGGCTCCCCCGGCTCTGCTCTCTGCAGCCCACATCCCCGCGGGACGCGTGGGAAGGCAGCTCCATGGCCGCTGCCTGCAAGCCAGGGCTGCCCGCGCTGGCTGGGGCTCATGGGCAGGGCAGCCAGGGGCAGGGCCATGGCCATGGGAAGGTCCCCGTGCCACGTCCAGCCGTGGCCATGGGAAGGTCCCTGTGCCACCTCCAGGCATGGCCATGATGCCTCTTGGTGACACTAAGAGGAGCTAGAGCTGAAGCAAGCCCTGAGCAACAGGAAAGGAGCACAATATGAGTTTGGTCTCAGACACACTTTTTAATAAAATCTTTCAACAGGGGAAGATAAAAAGAATAAAATAATGCTAGGAATTCCAGAGGCCCGTCTGGCACAGCGTTTGGTCCTCGAAGCCTCTCTCAGGAGCTGCTCACAGGAGCCCCGCGGGGCAGCACGGCACTGGGCCCGCAGTGTGGGTGGCTCCAGCCAGTGCCGAGGGTCCCAGGGCTGAGAGAGGCAACAGCTCACCATGGGAGAGCCGGGCCCGGGGCTTGCTCGAGCCGTCCCACCTCCAGCAATTCGGCCTGTCTCGCAGGTCACACCATGGAGCTGCTGTCTCCCACCTTCTGCAAGAGCTGCAACAGGGACAGATCCTGATTAGCAGTAAAACCCTCTAGTGCATCCTCAGGGGGCTGCGGAGAGACCGTGGTGACCTTCCCTGTCTGGTCCCAACCACAGCAATCGGGATTGATATCACCCAAGGACTGCAAACCCGAAGGGTCGCATCTGCCTGGGAGAACCGTGCCCAGCACCTGCTCACCTTGCTCAGCATGGGGATGTTTGTCAGTGAGCCCAAAAACCCAAAAGCCACTGGCAAAAAACTCCTGTATTGAAACAAAAGTCTCTGTTAAGCCCCATGCCAGGATTTCGCTGGGGTGGGAGCAGCAGGGGCTCTGCCCAGGGCTGCAGGGCACGAGGCTTGCCCAGCTCCCGCTCTCCAGCCCAGGGCACCCAATGCCACGCTGGGCACCCAGGAGCTGCGGTATGGACCTGAAGAGGGTGAAGAAGCCATAAGCCTCCAGCAGCATGCCCAGGAGGGGCCACCGCATGAGGACAATGAGGACCCCCCCAAGGAAGAAGCTGGTGCCCTTCAGCTTTGGCCGCTGGAAGAAGAAGGTGAAGGTCCTCTTGAAGCCGATGATGAAGACCAAGCCAGAGAGGAAGAGGATCTGGGAGGATGAAGGGAAGCAGGTCAGAGGAGTGCTGCCCAGACGGACCCTTTGCTCCATCCTGGGCATCGGTGCCTCCTGCAGGGAGCCCTGGCCCCACTATACTCACATTCCCGAAGGCCAGGAGCACTGAGTCGAAGTACAAGAGCATCCCAAAAAAGATGAAGAAGAGGCCAAATCCAACTAGTCCCACGCCGATCCCTGTGGACGACAGGAGGTAGGCTGAGACGGGGGCTCAGGCACACAGCTCAGGTCCTACCTTGCGCTGCGGTTGCTCTCCTTGGCACCTCCCTGGACCATTCCCTCCCAGAAGTGTTTTGGATCTGTTTCTAAAGTTTAGAAACAGCCTTTCCATATTACCAAGCCTTGGGGAGACTGTTGCATACCCCAGAAACTCCTCTGTGTTGCCAGAAAAAGAATAAACCACAAAGAAAAAAATAAATGGGAGGGTTGTCTCCAGCATTTTTCTGAGCAGTGGCACGAAGGGTGTCAGTGCAGGCAGCCGGTGGGAGAGGCTGGCGATGCTCTCTGGACAAGCCAGGCACCTCCCCAGTTGCTGCTCCTGATGCAGACCTGGGGCAGAGGGTGAGAGCAAACCCAGCTCTGCAGCACCCGTGGTGCTCATCCCCACGCACCTCCCTGCCTGGTCCCCACGTCCCGGCAGGGCTCCTGCTGTGTCCCCCATGCTGGGACGGGGCTTGCCATTGCACCCGCTCCCTGCCCCTATGTCAGCAGCTCCAGTCAGCAGCTTCCAGCCCCGGCTCGGCTCTGTGGAGCATCCCCATGGTAAGCCCTGGTCCCACGGGGCTAAGCATCGCCGCCGGGACACGGCCACCCGAGCCCGCTCGCCCGCTTACGCTGGAAGTCGGTCAGAGACACCATCTTGCAGACGGTGGGGCTGGGTAGAGGCCGGCTGCCCTTCCACGCACCTCCTCGGCAGTGACCCTTGGAAAGGCCTTTAGTCCCCACGTCATCCTGCAAATCATTAACATCCTGGCAGTGCCTGCCCCGAGGCGGCAGCACCTCCTTTGGGGGGGATGTGGTGGCCGGGCACCGCTGCAGGGTGACATATAGAGGGGCTGGTGGCTGCGGGTCCCTGCCCAGTCCTGCCCTCCCTGCCCCAGCTCGCATGCCTTCCCTGGGAGGGGATGGCTTGGAGCAATCCCCAAAATAGGGGGATGCACGTGGCTGTGGCAGCCCTTGGGGTGTCTGAGTGGTACGTGGGGCACCGTGAGCCCCCGGCTGGGAGGGAGCCCTGCATGGCGCTGGGTGTTGCACACACAGCTCCCCGCAGCATCATCAGCAGTGCATCATGCAGGGTGGGGATGGTCCCAGCTCACAGCCAGGCCGCCCCATGGGAGGGGGGAGCTTCAGCACCTGCTGTGCCCCAGCCCCATCCAAGGGCTGGCCCCGGGCTTTGCTGCCCAATGCAGGGCCGATGGCTCGGTCAGACCTGCTGCCTCTGGCTGACACAGGGGTCCCTGCACGGCACGTGCCACCCACAGGGACCTCTACACCCATGTCCCTCGGGAAAGCCCAAAGGGGCCAGCTCCACACATTTACAAACCAGCTGCTTTTATTCCTTGGCTTTGGACAAATTTGACAGGTATGAATGCATCTTCCCCTCCGAGAGGGCTGGCCTTTGAGCAGCAACAGCTAAAATAAACTCCACTGGGAAAACGACCACCCAAAACAGGGACAAGGTGCCACCAGTCCTGGAGTGAGCTATGGGCAAGGCCAGACCCTTCCCGAACAGGGGAAATGCTGTAGCCATTCACCCACTGCCTCTCAGTCTAGTATTAAAGTGTTACCTGAGGTCACCTCTAGACAAAAGACAGTGACACCTTGTTGTTTATTAGATACTTTTATTTCTCTAACACTAGCAAAAAACCCAGAAAACAAATGCCTCCCTTCCCACCCTCCCCAGTGCATAAATAGATTTCCTCCCGATGCAAATCCTTCCTTGGTTACAAGTCACTGGTATATGAAGTGTTATGAAAAATAATAACCAAAATAAAATTAAGAATTAAGGTTTTTTTAGAAAAAAAAAACCCAAAACAAAAACAAATAATGACCACCGGGTTCCACAACAGGGCAGCCGTGGGGGGGTCCCGGTGCACCAGGCTGTGCTCCCACCTTGGGGAAGGCTCAGACCCGGCCACCGCAGCGCGGCTGAGCCGGAGCTCTCCGGCGGCTCCGAGCACGCCAGGGGCAGGAATGCCGGGATGCTCCTCGTCCCCTCCGGCCCCCAGAGACAGGAGGAATTGCTGCCTATGGGTCTGCGCGCCCCCTCGGCTCCCCGCCGGGCAGCACAGCCCCTGCGTGGGCCACAGCCGTGCACTGTGGTCCCCGGCTGGTCCCCGGCGGTGTCCCCACAGCCGGTGTAAGTGGGGTCTGCCCCAGTTACATGAGCTGGGGAGCCCGCCCCGGTGCTCAGGGACGGGGAAATAAACGCGTCATCTCTTAAAACTTACAGTCTCTTTATATTTTATTTTAAATAAATTTGCTTTTAATAAAAGCAGAAAATATATATATATTTTAAATAGGTTTTTTTTTTCTTTTTTTTCTTTCTCTGATAAATTGGCGAAGAATCTGCTTTTGTAACTCATTGGCAAGGCTGGTGCCAACAACCCTGCGGAGAGAGAGATTAGCACAAAACAGTACCTCCCAGAAAAGAAGAGAAAAACAAATATAGATATATATTATAAATGTATAATTTCCATAAAACATATATTAAGGCATGTAATAGCAAAATAAAGGGCCAGCTTTATGAGCTAAGAGGGCTGCGGGAGGCTCTGGAGCGGAGTGGGACTCGGGGCTCCTGGGATGCCACCAGTATTGCTAAGATGGGGTGCGCGGGGGGCGATGGGGATGCAGAGGGGGGAGCACGGGGCAGGCGTCCTGGTGGGTGTCAGGATCAGGCCAGTAGAGAAATAGCTGCAGGATGGATGGCATCTAGCTCCTCAACTCCATCCACCTTGTCCACCCCGGCCCCATCACAGCAGCCCTGCCAACTGCACAACCTCGCGTGGGATTCCCCTTTTCCAGGCAGAACCAGCTTTTTTTCCTCATTCCAGAAAGCTAAAGAAAAGGTTAAACTTGCTACAGGAAAACCAAACACATTGAAGGGTCTGGAGTGCAATGGCAAGGTCTTGGGGCAAGCCGCCAAGGTCGGGGGAGCCGCGGTGCTGCTCCCCGTGCCAAGGATGAGCCCTGCTGCTACCGCCTGGCTCCCAAGCTCCTTCCCCTTCTTGTCACCATCCCCATCCACGGCAGATGGATCCCTGCCAACCCCATGGCTTCACCATTCCACCGCCCCTCTGCTCCCATGCAACATCCCCATCCCTGCCCAGACCTCCTGCTCCGTGCCAGCGGCGCACCGGTGCCCCGGGCAGGCCTCATATCACCTCGATCCTGAGCACGCTGCTCCCCTGGGCTCCTCCGTGTCCTCCCCCCGGTCCCACCTCCAGCCGCCCTGTCCCCGATACAGCTCCTTCTTCCTCCTGCTGACCCACCAGAGCGAGGAGCGACGGACAGGCCAGGCTCTGCTGGCTACTACCCCCAGCCAGATGGATGCTAAAAGCAGGTTCAGGGCACAGGGAGGGGAAGAGGTGCCCAAGGAGCAGCGATGGAGCATCCAGGTCCAGTGGAAGCACCATCCACGGTGGGGACTGGCTGGTCTCCACCCAGAAGAGCCCCTTCACAGACCTTTGGGAGACCAACGCATCAGCACAGGGAGCCCAGGGAGTCCTACGCTCCCCTGGCAGGGAGACAGCTGCTGTGGCGGGGGCCGCTGCTGCAGATGCGCCTGCTTGGCTGCCCACGCAAGCCTGATGCCCAGGACACTGCAGATCTGTCCCCGTGCCAGCTGGCAGCCCGCGGGCTCCTTGGGCAGCACGCTCCAGCGGACAACCTCCCGTCACCTGCACATCTTCTCCGGGACAGGGAAGAGAAGCTTTGCAGTCGGCAATGTATCTTCCTGCTCGGCTGTACAGGGTGGTCTCGCCATCGGTGGGAGGGAAGGGGGTCCGGGAGAACCAAAAACGATGGTGAGAGGTTCGGTGTCATATTGGGGTGCTAAAACGTGGCCCCGTGGAACTTGATGGTGCCAGCAGCAGCCAGGGCTTGAGCTGGAGGGAGAAGAGAGTGGGGCTGAGCTACATGTGGACGTGGCTGGTGGAGAGGCAGCCCCTGTGCCCACCCACCAAGATCCTTCCTGCCCTCCTCAGTAGA
This sequence comes from Phalacrocorax aristotelis, assembly GCF_949628215.1. Taxonomy (NCBI): domain Eukaryota; kingdom Metazoa; phylum Chordata; class Aves; order Suliformes; family Phalacrocoracidae; genus Phalacrocorax; species Phalacrocorax aristotelis. The sequence goes on from NC_134296.1 coordinate 5,107,829, forward strand.
AAACATAGTGTAGATTCAGCTCTATGCCCCCAGCTGCCTAGGGGGAAGCTCCAACCGAGCAGGGGGACACTGTGTCCCCCCCCAGTTTGTAGCCACCAATCCAGATGTGCCAGGGCAGGCATCCCCCAGAGCCTGGCCCCTGGACCACCCTACCTTTTGCTCCATGTGTGGGCCCCCACTGCCCACACTGGGGCTCCCTGGCTGACTCAGCCCGGGGGGCTTCACCTCGGAGGACACTTGCACCTGGTCCATGGGAGGAGATGGGGCTGACGTGGCTCAAGAGACGTTAGCTGGAGCAAGCAGCAATGGACAGATGCTGGGCGCAGAAGAGGCACCCCCCACCCGGTCCCCCAGGATGGAGAGAGAATGAGATGAAGTACGAGAGAAGAGGTGCTTACTTCATGGCTCAGACACGCATAAAATGGCTGTTGTCGGCGACCCGGGATGTTTCAGACGAGAGGGGGTTGGTCGGTGGAGTCGGGGAGGCTGGGGAGGTGGGAGGGCTTGGGGTAGCGCATTGAGCTGGAAACAAGAAATGGGAGAAGGGCATGAAGAACACAAGCTGCTGGCAGCGGCAAGGGGAAGGAGGCGACCCAGCGAGAGGTTAGCGGAGGGGAGGAAACAGAGAGGAAGGAAGGGAGGAAGCAAGCACGGTCAGGACAAACAGCCACAGCGGCGCCTGGCCGCAGCAGGCACACGTGAGCTCCCCACAAGGCTCCTCATGGACAAGGCACGGCGTGCCACCACACTCGCTCAGGCACGGTGCGCCGCCGCGCGCTGCACGGCCAGGCGCTCCCATCCTGCAGCCTGACAAGGTGCCAAAACCTGTGCCTGGCCGAAGCGACTACTCCATCCCACAACGCTCAGCACTGGGGAGAGCAGCCGCCGGCACTTCAGGCAGGGCCCCGGCAGCTGCTGGCATCACTGGGCTAGCTCTGCCACTGCACAGCGATGCCCTGCGCCAGGACCGATGCAGCCTGCTCTCCCACGGCACAGGGATGCCCTGCGCCAGGACCGATGCAGCCTGCTCTCCCACGGCACAGGGATGCCCTGCGCCAGGACCGATGCAGCCTGCTCTCCCATGGCACAGCGATGCCCTGCGCCAGGACCGATGCAGGCTGCTCTCCCACGGCACAGCGATGCCCTGCGTCAGGACCGATGCAGCCTGCTCTCCCACGGCACAGCGATGCCCTGCGCCAGGACCGATGCAGGCTGCTCTCCCACGGCACAGCGATGCCCTGCGCCAGGACCGATGCAGCCTGCTCTCCCACGGCACAGGGATGCCCTGCGCCAGGACCGATGCAGCCTGCTCTCCCACGGCACAGCGATGCCCTGCGCCAGGACCGATGCAGGCTGCTCTCCCATGGCACAGCGATGCCCTGCGCCAGGACCGATGCATGCAGCCTGCTCTCCCACGGCACAGGGATGCCCTGCGCCAGGACCGATGCAGCCTGCTCTCCCACGGCACAGGGATGCCCTGCGCCAGGACCGATGCAGCCTGCTCTCCCACGGCACAGCGATGCCCTGCGCCAGGACCGATGCAGCCTGCTCTGCCACTGCACAGCGATGCCCTGCGCCAGGACCGATGCAGGCTGCTCTCCCACGGCACAGCGATGCCCTACGCCAGGACCGATGCAGGCTGCTCTCCCACGGCACAGGGATGCCCTGCGCCAGGACCGATGCAGGCTGCTCTCCCACGGCACAGCGATGCCCTACGCCAGGACAGATGCAGCCTGCTCTGCCACTGCACAGCGATGCCCTGCGCCAGGACCGATGCAGGCTGCTCTCCCACGGCACAGGGATGCCCTGCGCCAGGACCGATGCAGGCTGCTCTCCCACGGCACAGCGATGCCCTGCGCCAGGACCGATGCAGCCTGCTCTCCCACGGCACAGGGATGCCCTGCGCCAGGACCGATGCAGCCTGCTCTCCCACGGCACAGGGATGCCCTGCGCCAGGACCGATGCAGTCTGCTCTCCTGCCTGTACTGGTGCCTCGCTCTTGCTGCCTGTCCAGCCCATCAGCTGGTTCTGCATCCAACCTGCCCAGTCTGCCCTGCCCTCACCCCTCCTGACCGCTCGGCCTATAACGCTACCTGTGGTCCACTCTTCCGCGGGGCAGGGAGGATCCAACCTCTGTGCCCTCCCTGCGCCTTACCCGAGAGCATGCGGCCCCGGCGGGAGGCCTCAGCAGCCAGTGCACATGAGATCTCTATCCTCTTCTCCTGCTCCTGCAGCTGGGTTTCGGGGTCCTGGGGGGCATCCACCTCTCCCTCGCCCAGGGGGATGACGTTCTGCAGGCTGCGCAGAGCACCCGGCGTCAGCACCCATACCTGGCCCCAGCGGGACAGACCCTGCGGGGAGGGCCAGGGAAGGGGTGCAGGCGGGTGGCAGGGTGCACCCAAGGATGGCTGGTGTGGGCACGGGCACAGCAGCCTCACCTGGATTTGGCAATAAGTGTCTTGATCCTTTCCACCTTCTTCTGCTTCTCCTTCATCTCCTCGGGGCTGAGCGGCGTGTCGGGCTCCAGTTCAACATACCGCTCAGGGATGATGACTTTGTCTGGCGTGGAGAGCTGGGCACAGCAGCAAGGGCTAAGCCAAGTGCCAGCACTGGGGACCCGTCCCTGGTCCAGCACCCATCTGCCCCACTCGCCCCCAGCTTAAGCACACGCCTGGCAAGGGCAGCCCCTGGCTGGGCACAGCCAGTGGCTCCAGGATCCTGGCTGATACAGGAGGATGGATCGACCCCCCCAGTGCAGGGTGCGGAGGGAAGGATGCCCCATTCCCAGGCTGCCAGTTCCCCCCGGACAGCCCGTCCTCACCTCCTTGTTGATGTCCACATCATAGTGCTGCGGCTCCAGCTCCATCTTGCGCAGCCGTGCGATCTCCTCCTGGGGCGTCTCGTAGACCTTGCCGGGGTCATCGGAGCGCAGCGCTGCCTCCAGGTCGGAGATGTCCACCTCATGGATGCTGCGGTGCCGGCGCACCTGCGAGGAACCCCAGCCCACTGAGTCCCTGGGGGATGGCACGCTGTCCCCTACCCCAGCCCCCACCACCTTCCCCAGCCCCCAATGTCCCCTCTGCACCATCAGAGACCTCAGGCACTCTGCAAAGCAAAGGCCAGTTTGCCCCAGCCCCACAGTGGGTGCAGGGACTCACCAGCTTGTAGGAGGTGGGTGCCTTTGTGCTGGGGATGTCGGGCTGCTGGCTGCCGGGGAGCTGCAGGCTGCGCCGCTTCTCCTTCATTGAGCCGCTCTGGTGGCGTTTCATGCGGTCAATCTGCTCCTCTACGCTCATCTTCACCTTCGTCTCGTTGGCAAACACGGCGCTCTTTGGTCTCTCCTGGGGAAAGCCCAGCCCCACGGTCACGCACCCCTGCCTGCAGCAGGGTCCGGCCCCTCACCCAGTGCCACAACCCCCTGGAATGGGGCTGCTCAGCCTGCTCATGGGGTAGGGTAAGGCACTGAAATAGCCCGGGGGGTCCTGAGGAGCTGGATGCTGATACGTGGAGCCATGCAGAGAGGGGGTCCCCTATGCCCTACCCCAGTCCTGCAGGCTGTGAAACAGCCCCCACTTTGCTAACCTAGCCCCCAGCCCCACCACCCCGGCCCCCAGCCCCTGGATGCAAGCCCTACCCGAGAGCTGAGCCCGTTGGCCATGCCACCGGTGCTCCTCCTTGGCACACCAGCCACAGGCACCACCTCCTCCTCTGCTGGAGACTTGGTCCTGGGGGGCACGATGCCCACTGTGGAGCAAACCGAAACACCAGGCTGAACCCCGCCGGGGACCAAGGGCAGGGGCCCAGCAAGGTGCCGGGTGCCCCTGGCAAGCATGGGAAGCCTGCTGGAGCGGGACCCGCCGACCCCATTGCCATACCCTTGTTGAGAGCCGCTTGCTTCTCTGCCTCCTGCTCCTGCCGGCTCTGCGGAAGCCCCTCGGCAGACGACCCGGTGGGGGCTGCTCGCTGCACCTCTTTCTTGCTCTGCTCGAAGCTCGGCTTGGGCTGCGGGGGAAAGCAGGTCCCCATGAGTCTCTGTCCTGTCTGGGGGCCATGCTCTGCCTGGAGACAGACCCACTGCTCTCTGCAGCCACGGGGTGACAATACAGCCCACAGACACACTCCAAGGAGTGGACAGACACACAGACACCAGGTGGTACCAGCGCACCCCAAATGTGTGGGGAAAGGGGCTGGCAGGGCTCCGCAGCTCTTGCCCCCGCTACACCCCAGCCCATCAGGGCTGGGCAACGATGGCTGTTCCTGTAGGACAGGCTCCTGTGTGGGAAAAGCTTCCTGCAGGGGTGATGATCCCGCCACCGCTCGGAGGTGGCACCCAGGACCTCCAGGACAGGGATGCCCTGGCTCTGTGCTGAGCTCCAGCAAGATCCCGTGCCTGCAGGTGGGTACAGGGTCCCGTGGGGGCAGAAGTCAGGGCAGACACTGTGCAGCAGCAGAGAGTGAGCAAAGGGCCATTTTCAGGGTCCTTCCCTTCCTGCATCCCCTGGACACGGCCTGCCCAGGGCCCGGGCACCGGCACAGTGGTGCTGGTACAATGGAGGGGGGGACAGCAGCAAGCTGAGGAGCCCAACGTGCCCCCCTCAGCTGCCCTGTGCTCTTCATGGAGATCACACATCCCGACACCCCTTACACCCCACGGATCACCATGCCGCCATGACTGGGCTACCCTGCAGCCGCACGGCTGTTAGAGATGCCACTTGCACTCGCAGTGGGGTCCATAACCCTTCCCAACTCAGCACGGCCACTGCTTTGGGGTGCCATCCCCCATGTGCACTCATCCTGAACCCCCAGCTGCAAGGATGTTTGCATCTCCTGGTATCCAAACTTGGCCTCTTCCCCCGGCAGGAGCACGGCCAAAGCATTACCAGGAATTCCCAAATCCAGGCTTGCCCTGGGTGGGCAGGAGCTGGGGGGGGTCACCCCCATCGGCAGGGTCTGACAGTACTGTGGGGAGCGGCACCACTGAAGGACAGCAAGAGCGGGGAGGGCAGAGGAAAGCAGAGGGGCTGATACCAGGGGCTGCAGCAGCTTTGGGGGCTGCTCAGGAGGAGCCAGTCCCTGTCCTGAGTGGGTGCAGCGGGTGCTGGGTGTGGGTGCAGGGAACCTGGCAGGGGGACAGGAGGGCCATGGCGAGGCTGCCGGGGAACACTGCCCGTTGCTCCCATTGGAGAGGGCAGGTACCAGCCACGTGCTGCCTCCCCATGCCAAGTGCCCCCTCCACTCTGTCCCTGTCCCCTCTGCCAGGGCAGAGGGTGGGCAGCCCCATCACCCGCCTCGTCCCAGACCCTGCCAGCTGACGTCTCGGGGAGGAAGAGGACAGGGACACTGCTGCGGGGCTGCTCTGGAGAGGTTTCGGTACCTGTCCCCTCTTCGCCTCGCCACCTTGCTGCCAGGAAGGGGAGGTGGGGTACGGCCAGAGGCGGCTCTCGCCGGGGAGCGGAGGAACGGTCGGAGGAGACTCCAGGGGTACGTAGGACTTGGGGAGGGGAGGTCGAGGTGGGCCTGGTTCCTGGGGTGGAGAGGAGCGTGAGGCATGAGAGCAGAGACACTGAGAGCCAGGAAGGAAGAGAGAGTTAGAAAAAGATCGAGACAACACACAGTGGAAGCGTCGAGCCAAGGAAAAGAGGGAGAGCAGCCAGCCGCCGCTCCCAGGGCCCCACAGTCTCTGTGTCCCCATGCAGAGGGGACAGCACTTCCCACCTCCTGTGCTGCCCTCGCTGCTGCACGTCCCCCCATGGCAGCAGGGCCAAGCAGGGCTCAGGGGCGAGCGGCTCCTGAGCTTGGGGCTGGCAGCCTCCAGGAGACATTGGCATTGCCTCTGCACAGCCAGGTGGGGTTGGGGAGTCCCCAAATTCCACCCTCAACTTCACGCAGATGAAGGTGAGACCAGCACTGCTGGACCCCAAGCAAGGACAGCGAGAGGGGACTGTGGTAGCAGCAGCAGCTGGTCCTGAAGCCAAAGGCTGGAGCTGAGCAACTCTCAGCCTTTGGGGCTGCTTGGTGCAGGAACCCAAAGGCTGCAAAGCCCAGCTGCAGCCCCTGCAAGGCCCATGGACCCAGATGTCACCGGGAGACGCCACAGTCCATGCGTGTGGCCAAAACGGTGCCCCCAGGCAGAGCCATGAGGAAACCCAGCTGCGCTCTGTGCCTGGTGCCCACCCGTCCCTCAAGAGCGAGGGCTCGGGCCAGCCTGCGGAGCCAGGCTGGGGACCCGATGGTGGCAAAGGACTCCCTAGGGACACCCCAGCTCACTCACCTCGCCGGGTCCTGGCTTGGTGGGCGAGCCCTGGGAGCCGGAGACGAGGGAGAAGGGGCTGAGGGGGCTGGTAAGGCTGGCTGAGCTCAGGGGGCTGGCGGGGCTGTTGGAGCTGTACGTCCCCGAGGGGCCGATGGCCACTGTGGAGAGAAGCAGAAGTAAGTGCTTGCACCAGGACCTCCATCTCCCTGAGCAGGTGCTGCCACCTGCCTGGTGGCACCACAGGCACCAGGGACACCCCAAGCTGTGGCACGCTGGGGTTCGTGCTGTGCAACGGCAGGGACGGACCCTGCTCACCTCTATGCTTGGCAGTGTCTGTGCCGCGGGATGGGTTGTTCTTCCTCAGCCCCTCCATCACATCCTGGATCCGCCAGATCTCCTTCTGGATCTGCCGGTTGAGCATTTCGTTCTGGAGGGGAGAAAAGGCAGTGGTCAGAGTGGCTCCCACTGCTGCCAGCCCTGCTGCACCCCAGTCCCGAGGCGAGCCGTGGGACCCGTGGGCATTCAGCTGAAGCAGACACAGCCCGGGGAGGGCTGAGCCATCACACCCACAGCCCATCTCCTGCCAGGAGCCATCTCTCTGCTCCCCCAGGTGCCTGCCGCAGGCTGGGGGGAGCTGATGGAGCCCAGGCAGCATGGGTAATGCTGGGCTGCAGCCCCTTGATGGCACCCATGTGCCCACGGTTCCTCTGACCTTGCCTGTGGCCAAAGCTGGACACCAGAGGCTGAGCACAGGGCAGCCACTTCCAAACCAGCTATCTGGGGGAAGCGGAGGGCTGCAGGAACCACCGTGGCGTTTCCACCTCCACGGCGATGGTGGGGGACCAGGGGCTGGCAGGGTCCCACTCACTTGGATATCCAGGTTCAGCTGCTCCCAGAGGTCGTCGTGCAGGGCAGACACCTCGCTCTCCAGGCTCTCATACTCAGCAGTGCTATTTGCCAAGGCCTGGCAGGGGAAAGGCAGGTGGGTTAGGGGGTCTCTGGCAGGTTCCTCCCCCGTCTGGCAGCAGCCCCAGCCAGCGCAGCGTGGGAGCACCCGGGAAAGCATGAGGGTGCTGCACCCAACACAAGCCACCCCCAGCTATGGAGGGGCCAGCAGTGGGGGGGTACCAGCTCTGCCATGTCCCAGCCAAGCTGTGCCTGTGGGAGTGCCTGGTGCCGACAGCACCCCAGGCACAGCAGTGCAGGGGAGCCAGAGGCGGAAGCAGGAGCTGAGATGGCTCCGGGCACGTGTGCCAGCTCAGCACCACAAGGGTTAATTTGTTTTGTCCTCAGTGAGGGACTTTGGCTCCTCTTGGATGCCAGCCAGCCAAGGGTATTTCCCTTCTTTTTTTTTTTTTTTTTTTACAGGAAGGGAGAAAAGGGATCGTGGTGAGTGGGGGAGACAGAGCCAGCAGCTGCCCAGGGCTGGCGGGACGGGGACCACAGCAGACGGGTTGCTGGTTATACCGTGCTGGCCTGCGACAGCTCCACGCGGATGTTGATGAGCTGGTTCTGGAGCGATTCCTTCTTGTGCAGCAGCTTCTCCGGGAAGGCGGGCTGGCTCCCAAACATCTCCAGCTCCTGGTGCGTCCCCATCAGGGCACTCTCCAGGCTCTCCTACGGGGAGACAGGAGGGAGATGCAGCCACGAGAACCCAGCTAGTGCAGGAGCTGCAGTCCCTCTCCCTAACAGGCCACTAATGCATGGGGAGTCCTGGGGCCAAGGCATCTCTTCCAGCTCAGAAACATCCCTGCTGAGCTGTCCCCAAGGCAGTAGAACATGTCACTTCCTCACCACAAAGGTGCTGCCTGGACACGGCCATTGCTGTGCAGCCAGGTTTGTCCCCAAATAGCTGCTTAAGCTGCCCACCACATACCTTCTCTGCTCGGAGCTGCTGCACCAGCCTCTCCTGCTCCCGAAGCACCTTGTTCTGCTCACAGAGCTTCCCCAGCAGCTTCTGTTCCCAGGAGGGAAAGAGAAAAGGAGGAGAGGATGAGAGCCCAGAAATGGAATGCACCCACGCAGATAGCTCCACGCTCAGCCAAGAGAGATGGCATGCAGGTGGGACACAGCCTACGGGGTTGGTTTGATGGGCCAGCACGTGGTCCTGGGGAGGGGTTTCCAGCCCACTGCTCTCATTGCAGGGACCTCACCCCTGGGCAGGGTAACGCGGGCCAGATCTGAACATGGGGCAAGACCAAGCAGCAAGCTCAGCACAGAATTTAGTCCCAGAGCAGCGCGCACCACACCTGGGGCAGCACCAGGTCCCACCCCGGCTGCGCAGGAGCACTTGGCACAGCTCCCTCTATGGGGATCACAGACCTGCGGTGGGGGACAGGGACAACAGCACAGGGCAGAATGGGGGGACATGCAGGACGGATGTTTGCTCTTACATCAGTGTCTTGCTCGCTTATCTTGTAGGCGTGCACTGTCTCCCTGTAGGCCTCCGGGAAGGGTGTCACCTGCAAGCAGAGCGTGGGGTGAGCCTGGCTCCGGAGGCCCTGGGGAAGGTAAGGCAGCTCCCAGTCCCTCTCTCCCAGCCCCGTGAGCGGGGAAAAGAGAGGCAAGAGCTGAGTCTCCGGAGGCGGCGGGTGCTCCCCGCAACTGGTACAGCTGGGGAGACCCTGGCATCGGTTCGGAGGCAGCATGGGGTGTCGGTGCTGGAGCTCTCGCTCTGGCCCTGCCCAGTGGCTCGGATGAAGGCACAGCCTCCCTCCCTGTTCCCAGCCCCAGTGCCCATCGGCCAGGAATTAGCCGGAGACAACCTCTCTGCAGGACGCCAAGAGCTGAGTTAAAGAGATGCCTCGTGAATCATTAACTGCCTGGTGTATAACTGCCACCATGCACAGGCAGGGAAACAAAGGCAGAAAGATTAAGCTGTAATCCCACTTAGCAGAGTGGAAACACCTATAAATCAGCAGCTGCATCAGGGCCTGTTTACCATCCAGCTTCTCTGAGAGTCATTTTCCTTTCCTGGAAATCTGAATTACTAATGGGACCTCAACAATTAAATGTCTCCAAGATCTCGAGATGAAAGGCATAAGATAGGAAGAAGGGGATCATTATTGCTAGAAAGCAAGACGCTACTTTAGAGCCATTTAAAACTATAGGATAATGCAAATAGACCTGAACCTGGGAAATGCCCAGCACGGCTGGGGGCAGAGCCTGGCGGATGGGGATGCTGCTGCCTCCGGGCAGGGAGCCCAGCCAGCGAGAGCATCTCAGCAGCCCCAGCTTTGCCCTCCAGCACATCCCCACTCACAGCAGATGGGAACAGGCACCTTCCCTTCATCAGAAAACCCCAGTGATCGCCTGGTTGCTGCACACTTGCACAGCCAGGAGGTGCCTTGGGGAACATGGTGGGGCCCATGACCCCCCTGCCCGGGGCTGGCAGCAGGGTGGGCTGAGGGTTGCAGTGCACCCAGACACTCGTTCCTGGGTGATGGGACCTGCCTTTGCTTGGAGCTGCAACCCAACATCAGCAGGGACACCCCAATGCTTTTGCAGCCCTCTCCAGGCAGGGGAACGGAACAAGCCAGAGCCTCAGGGGGTAAAAGGATGTTTCCTCTCCCTGTTATGGGAGTTATTGCTTTGGTTTAAGAGCCTTGGGCTGGATTCCTGTCTTTAAGTGATCCCACAGCTTCTCCTTGCCTCATCAACACACGACAGCAAACAGAGGGTGAGCAAAGCACCCGAGTCCAGTCCAAACAAGGATGAGTTCAGGACTGCTGCACCCCCACCTTGTGCTCTCAGCACAAGGATTTACCGGGTTTTAATGGCTCATGGATGGATTAGCAAAGCCTGTGATGGACCAGCAGGTCACTGAGAGCGTGATGTGCCAGAGCCACATGGATGCTGGAGTCTGCATGAGTGGAAATGGCAGGAGGTGACCTCGGGGATGAGGCATGGGGCGGCTGGCGTGGCTGCCATGCACGAGCCATGCACGGCCAGGTGGCCGGAGGCTTACTTGCATGTAGAGCTGAGCCCTAGGGGAGGAGGTCTCCACCATCCTGTTCACCATACTGATCAGGGTTTCGCTTTCACTCATCTGCGGCAGACAGGGAAGAAAAGTTCAGAGGTCAGCAGAGATGTGCTCGCGTGCTGCAGTGCTCGGGTGCTGTCGGAGCAGGGTGGCTCAGTCCAGGAATCCTCAGGGCATCAGGCTGCAAGATGCCACCTCCAAGAGATGACCCAGGGGCTTGAGCCGCAAGGGGACGGCTGCCCTGGGCTGCTGCTGCTCTGTCTTGGGCGGTCAAGAGTGTCTTGGGCTGGTTGCATGCCCTGGAAACTTTGTTGAGGGGAAGACACAGATAAAACCGAGCCAGCCCCGAGCTGGGCAGCAGCAAACTGCACACACAGACACAAGCTGGCACAGAGACTCTCACGGCTGCAACGCACAGTGTGGTCCCAGCACACAGACAGACAGGCCCCACTCCTCATGTTGACAAACGGCTCAGTGCCCTGTCCTTGTGGCAGAGCCAGGGCTGGGATGACCCCGCTCGAGGCGCAGATGAGCTCCAGGCATAGGGGAAGGTGACTGAAGCCTGCAGCTGGGGACAGTAGCGTCCCCTTCTCCAGCCCAGCAGCCTCAAGCAGCGGAGCCAGGTGGGAACAGGGTGCTCCCACGGCCGTGCTGCCAGGCAGGGCAAGGATGCAATGATGTTCAGCATGCCTGTATCTCTCCAGAGCTGCAGCCAGCTGGCAGCGCTGACCCGGGCCATGCCGAGCCCTCCAGGGGAGCAGGACAGACCCCAACCCCAGGGCTCATTCATACCCCTGCAACCCGCAGGGGTTTGCTGCTCTCAGTGCACCGCTACCGGGGTGCACAGCCGGTAACGGCTGCAGGGTCCCTCGGTACTGTGCGGTGGAGCCACTCAAACCAGCGGCACCAGAGCTGCGCCGCTGCCTTTGCCTGCGGAAGCGCTGCAGGAGCCCACAGCCCAGAGCAAACAACACAAGGGAAGCCCCTCGTGCCCTGCAGCCATGACCCTCGAGCTCCAAGGGGTGATGGCAGTTTAAAGACAAACCAGGGACCAAACACCAACCGGGGGCAGGTCTGCAAGGTGGGCTGCAGCTGATGGAGCCGTCCCAGTGACCGGACAAACAAGGAGAGAGAAGGAAAAACAAAAAAAGCAGCAAGCTGTTTGAAAAGAGATACTTGACAGCGTCACTCCAAATTAGTCTCTCCAGAGGTCAGCAGGAGAGGAGGAGGAGATGCAAAGCCTTTTTAGGGAGCGTTTTAAAGAGCCTCAGAGAGCGAGCATTGCTGCCGATGGCCGTGAAATAATCCAGAGAGCTTTTATTGCAGCGAGTGCTCCTGCCTGTCCTTGGCTCTGCTCCAAGGCAGACACAGATCTTGGCGATTACTGTACCGATGGAGATTTGCAGACTAATGAGATTGTCTCTGGAGCAGCTCCCTTAGTGCAAGCCCGGCTTTTGCAGGCAAGCGCCTGGGCTGCAGCACTGGCTGACACCTCCTGTCCCTGGCTTTGACTTCAGCCAGTGCCTGTGCTTTCCACCCCACCAGTCCTGGGGGACTCTCCCAGCCGGATTGTCCCCACCCTCCTCCCGGGATGAAGTCAGTTCACAGATTTCCTTCAAACACCCTCTGCCATGCAAAAACCTGGGAGCTGCTGCTTTGGTATCGATCCCAGCAGGTGCTTGACCCCAGCCCTGCATTAAGCCTCTCGCCTTCAAGGAGGAACAGGGTCAGCACATCACAGAAACCACCCTGTACCCGTCCAGCTCCCCATGGCTCACCCGGCTGCCCCCCACTCGGGGGGCACCAGCCCCAGGAACCCCACAGCAGCCTGGCTCGGGCCCTGCTGGGTGTGGGGACATGCCATACAGCACGGCCACACTGGGACCGTGCACCGGTGTCCCACACTGCCCCGAGCGAGCGCAGTGCAGACCAACCTGGGGACGGTTTCAGAGCTGGCTGACTCCCCTGCACCCTGGGAGCAGCTCCCCAAGGCCCTCAGCATGTGGGAAGTTGCCTTGGCTCCCCCCAAGACCCCACCACCACTTCAGCAGACCACACAGAAGGCACTGTCAGGGGGATTTTTCTGGCAAGCAATGAGCAACCCTCCAGACGGGAAGGATGGAAGAAGCAAACCAAAGGTGACTCGTGCTGCTTTAATGCCAAGAAGGGTGAGGATGGATGTTAGGGGAAGAGATGCTGCGCTGGGAAGGAGGGGGATGCCGCTGGGGACAGGGCACACGGGGACGTAAGCAGTGTGAGGCTTGCAGCCAGCTCTGCCTACCTGCTGGTCCAAATACTCTAGGTTTCTTTGCAACTGAAGGTCTAAAAGTTCATCCTACCAGGAGCCAGCAGGCATGCGGCAAGAAACGAACACAACAAAACATATAAAAGAAGAAGCAAAGCGGTTAGGTGAAGGCCACAGAAATGTGAAGACCTCTGGGCCGGGGAAGCGAGGCACCTCCCTGGCACGGAGCCGGGAGAGCGGCCGTGGATGTGCTCTGCAGGAGACCCGCTCTCCTCCCGGCTCTCCCTCCCAGGTAACGGTGCCTTGCCAAAGGCACCTTTCCCTGCGGTCTCTGGCTAGTGAGGATGGATGGCGGCATGGGTAGCTTATGGTAACTCGTGCTTCTCCCTTTTCCAATGACCGTCCTGCCCTGCAGTTCTGGGACCGCGGTCTGCAGGGGGACCTGCAAGTCTCACCCCGCCAGCTCCAACCCCGCAGCGCTCAGAGGGGAAACAACGCAGGAGAAAGCAGCAGCTGTAGCCAGAAGTGAGGAATCAAGAGGGGTAGAGGTGCAGGGTGTATGCCAGCCTCAGCCCCGTCCTTGCCGGGGACCGCCCTGGGGGTGACGAGCCTGCCCCAGCATCGCAGTGTGTACGGGGGTCCAAGGGTGTCCCACTGCCCCTGCGACCTGGGGCCTGTAAGGCAGGGGCCAGGGGCCTTTCTGCAAGGATTTCCTTCAGGCACAGCCAGGAGGGACCAGAGATACCAGTAAAAGGACTTGTGCTCCTGACCTGCCCCAGAGCAGCCCAGCTCTGACCCACAAAGCTGCCCCTGGAACAGAGCAGGTCCCCCTCGGCAGCCTGAGCAAGGAGCCCCCGAGCTGGCCCACCTCCCCAGGGGGCTCTGTGCACCCCGGTCCACCGGGGCTCACCCCCCCAGCACCAGCAGCATACATACCATTTTGTCATGGACAGTGGGGGATGCCGGATAGTGGTACGGATACATTCCCGCAGGGATGGGCCGTCTGTCGCCCAGATAGTCATACTGAGAAGAGAGGAGACCCCCCCCACCCCAAAACCAGAGACACGTGAGAGGTGTGTGAGAGGCCAAAAAGCACATGCAAGGGCAGACCCCGGCCCTGCAGCAGGGTCAGGCCTGGCTTTGGGGCACACAGTAATGAGACAGGGACACCAGCGCTCTCTGCTTGGGAGGGCATCACACATGGTGGCCCTGAGCACCCCCGGGCTCCCACCCCATCCCCTCCTGCCCCATCCCTCCGGGCTCACAGCAGCGCAGGAGTAGCCAGAGGGGAACAACCGCAACCTGGGCGGCTTTGCATGATGGCGAAGGGGGACCTAAAGCCATCAGCTGCTGCAAGCCACGGACTTGGTGGCATTTTGAGGCCCGGCTGTGCATGCAAAGGGGACAAGCTGTTCTGCAGTACCCCTGCCCTGATGCCCTCAGCGAGGATCCCGCTCCAACCCTGTGCACCCCGAGCGCTGATGGGCATTTACCTTTGGAGAACTGATGGATCGCCTCATCATGAAGGTGGTGGGGTCAGCGTAAATCTCCTCTCCCCGGGGTGGCAGCCGCTCAAAGCGGGCGCTGGGCGAGCGAACCGGGGAGTATACCCGCGCCCGGCTGTAGGATCCCTGGCTGGGCGAGCGGGGCACGGAGCGGGAGCGGGGCTGCAGTGACATCCGTCGCAGAGAGCCCGAGGCTGCATCCACCTCGTCCAAGTAGGTTGGTTGCCTCCCAGGACCGGGCAGCCAGAGTGGGACATCTTGCCGGCCAAAACCGGGGTGCTCCTTCCAGTCGCGGAGCTGGTAGGTGCCCCCGTTGCGGAAGGAATGCCGCTTGTCCTCCAGCGCCCAGGGCGGGCTCACCCGCTCGTAGGCGGGCATGGAGCAGATGCTGTCGGGGCGCACCCCGGGTGGGTAGTACTGGTAGTCCTCGGGGTACTGGGGTGAGTAGGGGGAATAGCAGTCGGGCACTCGGCGAGACACGGGGTAAAACCTGGTGGGGCTGGGGGGGAAGAGAGCCATGAGGGCCAGGCTGGTGGCCAGGCGGTGCCTGGTCCCTCGCTCCGCAGCCAGGTGTTCTGGTGGGTGAGGACACCTTTAGAGCAGGCAGCTCCGACACCAGCATCCAGAAAGCTGGCTGGCTGGCAGCCCTCCTCCGAGGGACCCCGTGGTGGTTTCCCCCTCCAAAATCCACCCTGCTCAGCTTTTTGGGGTGTCCCACACACAGCTCAGAGCTGGCATGTGGGGACAGCCCGGAAAGGAGATTTTCTGACCCCAGGAGGGGATAAAGCAGATGGGAAAGGGAAAGACATTCCCAGAGCATCACCTGAGGGGCAGCCCTGGAGAAAAGGAGCAGGACCCCCCTCTGCCCCCGGCCAGCCCCCCACAGCCCTCACCTCCGCAGCTCCTCGGGGGGCATGTTCCCCCGGCGCGAGTTCACCCACTGCTGCAGCTGCGTCATGGAGCTCTTGCGCTGGGCGATCTTCTCAGGGTTGGTGCGGGGGGCAAAGCCCCGGCGGTGGGCCACGCTCTCCCCATCGGGCGGGGGGTATGCGGTGCTGCCGGGGCGGCTGGGAGATGCGTACGGCCAGCCGTTGGGCTGGGGTGGCCGCTCCACACTTGCCGGCACCCGGGGTGCCTCGGGGTAAGGACTGCCAGGCTCTGAGGGCACCTCCTGCCCGGTGATGCCGTTGGCTTTGGCCAAGGGCTCTTTCTTGCTCTCTGTCCTCTCCGATTTCCTCTCAGTCTTCTCCGAGCCACGGCCATCGCCTTCCCCCCGGGTCTTGGTGTCAGGGTCGGCTTTGGGGTGCTCACGGTGGGTAGCGTTGCGGTGGTGGTGGTGGTGTTTGCTGGGGGGGATGTTTTCAGAGTCTGGTTTCTCGTGCCTGGAGGGTGTCAAGGCAGGAGATAGGGTTACCTTCCCTTTGCAAGACCCCTGGGATGGCTGGTAATATCCCATCCCTCCCTCAGCCTTGGGGGGCCAATGGTCCGCAGCTCCATTCTCCGGAGGGACCCTCATGCTCCCAGGAGGTCCCCATTCACAATGCACGGCCCCTCCACCCTATCTCCAAGACCCGGGGGAGAGGGGTGACACAGGGAGACGGTAGGTGCTGACCTCTGGGTCGGGGGGATCTGCACCCGGGCGGCTTCGCCCATGGCTTGGATCCAGGACTCCTGCTCCTCCGTGTTCTCGGCGCTGAAGAAGTAAGTCCGGATGCCAGCATGCTCGGCCTGGGGAGACAGGGACTGCTCGTTACTCGCTGGCATCTCCTCTACCCAGCACACCGTCACCTGCAGGGAGGCAGAGAAGTGGGGAGAGACACAGACAGGAGGGTGAGAGCTCCATTTCCACCCCGGAACAAGGTCCTGCCACCGCAGAAGCCAGGCACGGTACTTCCCTCCCCCGCCCACATGCATCCTCTGCAGCACCGAGCAGGAGGAAGGCTTCACAGGCAGAGCCAGTGCCAGCCCTTGTCCCCTCACAGGGGGTTCCCTGGGGCCACGAGTACCCCGCGGTCACCCCCAGCGATGCTCGGGACCAGCCCTCCCCAGGGCCCCACACTGGCGGAGCGGCACCCCAGTTGCTGCACCCCAGCATTGAGTGGGTCCCCACGGGGCGCATGGGACCAGCAAAGGGTCCATGTCCCAGTGAGAGCAGCAGCGCCTGATGGAGCATTATCAATCATGCAGGGCTGGGGGGAAGGTGGCTTCTGGGCCCAGACAACATTTCTGGGGAAAAATGTTCGCTCTTGGTCCAAGATGTTGGTGCCCACTCTCCACCTCATGCTGGAGGGCAGGTCTGGCTACTCAGGGCCTTCTCGAAGCTTCCACCTTCCCCCTCTGGGAAGGGACAGGAGGCAGTGAGGAGGGAGAAAAGGGAGAAAGCAGGAGGTTTTTCCCCCTGAAAGATGGGAAATGGGGTTCTGATTAAAACCCTCCCTTGGGTTTCCATCTTCCCCTTCCCCAGAGCATGCAGCCATCAGGCCCAGCTGTGGGGTCACCTCCTGCAACCCCCATGCACTCCTGCCTCTGAAAGCTCTGCAGCCAGAGCAAAAGACTAAACCAAACCAATTTGTCCCCTGGATTAGTGCGAGCTGGGGGAGCGGAGCATGCCGGCAAGCCTGCGGGTCCCTCACCCTTCTGCATGCATCAGAAACACAAGAAGGTACTACCTAGGTGGTGGCGGGGTGCTGGCATGGTGGACAGGCACGAAGAGAGACCTCCTGTCCGGGGATCCTCGCCCGCAGAGAGAGGAGGAAACACAGACAAGGGTCAAGCCGCAGCATGGCAGGAGCATGGGCGCCACAGCAGAGACCTCTCCTGGCCGTCGGGACCCTCTCTACCCTCTCTGAACCAAACCATCCCCCAAAACTCTCATGTGCAGATGGAAAGGCACGCACACACACCTGCAGAGCTCAGTTTGTGGGCAGCAGCTTTGTAAGGCTCTTTCCCCACCAGTGTCACAAGCTAAGAGATATTTTGACACCCCCAGGTCACTTCTCTGATGTCACCTGCAGAAGCCGCAGGCAGAGACCCCTCGCTGGCTGCCAGCGTCAGCACAGGCACATGGGAGAGCCCATGCTGCCACTTGCCAGCACTCGCCCCTAAATTGTGCTCAGCTGCAGCTTAAATGCACGTTTAAAGGAGGGAGCTACAAAAATCCATCCCTTAGATTGAAAAACTCCTCCGCAGCGCCCTGCAGGGACCCCAGGCACCAGCTCACGCACAGGAAGGTGCACGCTGGGTTTTTGCACAAGTGTACACGAGCGCAAGCCAGCCTGCGCATCGATCCGTCAACAAACGAGCGCTACCATGACCCTCCCAGGGACCACGGGCAGCACGAGCAGTTGTGCCGGCGAAGGTGCGTGGTGATGCCGACAAGTGCCGGGAAAGATCGGCCTCTGCACCGAGCGAGGGATAACCAAGGTCTGCTGCCGGGGGCAGGCGCGGGAGAGCCCTGGCTGCAGCAGCCGCCCTCCGCCTCTCACTGCTCTCCTCTCCAACACCCACGGCAGCGCAGGCTGATGAGCAGCGATTCATTACAGGCTACACCCTTGCAAATATGTTTCCCTTTCCTTTGCACGCCAGTCAAAGCAGGCTAAAAAACAAGGAGGAATTGGGGACACCTCTCTACATCTGGCTCTGGGAGTGCTGCTGAGAAGCACCGCAGCGGCCGGTGGGGACAGGCTGGCTGGGAGCAGCGATGCAGAGGGGAAAGTGAGGCAGGGAGAGGGGTGAGGGCAGTGCTGCTGCTCGCCCTGCACCCAGCACCTCCCCAGGTTGGGGGGCAGCAGCGCACCCCAAAGGGCAGAGCCCAGGAGCAGCTCAGGCCTGGGGTGGGTGATGACCTTAGACACGCTGCTTTGCCCCACGCGTGCCTCAGTTTCCCGGGCAGAAGGCACAACCGCGCAGAGGGTCCCTGTGGGGTTACTGCAGTCACTCCTCTCCCCAGCTTGCTCCATGCCCCATCACCAAGAAAGCAAGAATAGGGAGCAGTGGGGACCCTGCAAGCGTCACCGCCATCCCAGCGCTGCCCCAGAGCTCCGTCACCTCCAAGCTCCGGCACAACCACGCACTGACCTTGAACGTGTGCTTCCTGCTGATGTTGTCGGAGGGTTGCACGGCTGCCACGCGGAAGCTGAGGAGGGGGATGCTGCCCAGGATGCTCTCCTCTTTCTCATCTAGGGGGCAAATGTGGGGGTTACAGGCACGGAGGGGCTGGGAGCCCTGGCTGCCCCCCGGCAGAGACCCACAAGCTGCTGCGGGGACACGGGCCCATCGCTCCTTCCCATGGGTGGGCAGGCGAGCAGGCAAGCAGGCAGCCCACCTGTGGGAAACTACTGCCTGCCTGTTGCTCCCCAGCACACGGCTGGGCTCTGGGCTCTCGCACAACAGCCTGCTCAATTATTCATGCCAGCCCTGGGCTGTGCTGCCAGGGCTGAGCCCAGCTTGCTGCCAGAGAGGCCGGGGAAGGTGCCTGCATTAACCCCTCAAAGTCCCTGATGTGTCAAACACCCACAAAAAGGGGTGCTGTGCACAGCCACCGCTCCCCGGCAGGCTGTCACATCCAGACCCTTCACCCGCACTGGCAAAACAGAGCACGGTAACAACCTGGGTTTGCATGGAAGCACCTGGCTGGTGGCCACCTGGTCCTGCCAGGGGGGACAAGCCACAGGGGGCACCCGAGGCAGGTACTCGCTGCCGTACCTTTGTAGTAGAAGAGGCAGCGATCCACCAGCACAAACCAGCGCTTGTTCCACTGCTTTACCCCTGAGCTGGCCTGCGAGAGAGGGGCAGTGAGAGCAGCACCCACCTGGGGAGGGGGTGATGCCACAGGTGCCCGGGAAGGGGATGGTACGGCCCCGGGAGGGCACCTGGTACGGCAGGGGCTCGGGTACCTGCTTGTACAGCCAGCCGCTCTTGGTCACGGCCGCGTTGGGGTTCCTTTTCATGGAATTGGAGCGCTTCCCGAAGGCGATGCCCTTGCGGGAGGAGCGCGAAGCCTGCAGAGGAGAGGAGCCGCTCAGTCCCCGGGGGCTCCCCCGGCACCCCGTCTCCGCTGCTGCCTGCCATGCCGCACAGCTCTGGGCACCCACCCGGCCTCCGGGGCGCTCTGGGGGCACCTCCGACACCATGGCGTGGTTGGAGGGCTCGCTGGTGATGGTTGCTGGTCGCTTGCCACCCACTTTGCTTGACATGTCCAAGGTCAGTCTGTGGCACAGAGGGAGAGCTGAGTCAGCAGAGCTGTGTTTCACCACCCCACAGGAGCTGGCCCCTGGCACCCAGACCCCAGGCACCAGCCCCCCACACCCCAGCCCACCTTGGTCCCCCACCACAACCCGCTCCCAGGACCTGAAACCAGGGGAGTCAGGAGCCAACCTACTTTTGCAAGTCAAGTCTTGAGTTGTCCTCGGGGACCTGTCCTGTCACTGGGTGCAGGAACGTGTTCCGCCTTTCATTGTGGCTGTGAGAGACAGCGGCAGGGTGGTGGTTAGTGTCTCCCATCCCTGTCCCCCCATCAGAAACCCTTTGCCTTTAGCACCACATTTGCTGCTCCGACTCCAGCGTTTCACTATGCCACGCCTGCACCAGCGCTGGGGCTGGCTCCCTGTGCCCTGCCCTGAGCATCGCCCTCTTCTACACCCCCACTAACCCCCCGCTTCAGATCTGCTCAGCATGTTTCATCATCGTTTCCCAGAAAGCGCTTGCCTTGCTGGGAGCTGAAACGAGGTCGGTGGTGGCCGAGCCCTCGTTTTTTCTGCTGGACACATCCCAGATGTTACCATAAACCCCACTCCCACCCTCAGAAGAAGTTGCTGCAGAAGCAGCCGCAGCAGTGGCCCATCCTGGGCTGTGCCTGCAGCGACATCCCCAGCGTCACACCCTCCCCCTCGGCTTGCTGCTTTTAGAACTATTTGCCAAAACACCTCAAGTCAGGCTAAGAGAAGGGTCAGCTGGGCAAGCGGGGTTGTGCACCACACAGACCCTGACCATCAGCCCAGGACCCACCAACACAAGCTGTTGCAGCTGGATCAGGCCCCAGCCCTGGTGCTGCTTCGGCGATGCTGGGGTGCAGCCAAAGGCAGCCGGCGGCAGCGGCGCAGGCCTCCCTGGCAGCTCCGGGAGGAATGAGGCAGGGCTCCTGCTGGGCTCGGCTAGTAGTGTTTGACATGTCCCTGCCCCGTCCCGTAGAGCCGGTATTGCCAGGCACCCCGGCACCTCGCTGCTCCAGCTGGGGAACCCGCTCACATGCTGCTTCCTGGGGGCCCTCCCTGCTGGAGCTGTGTCAGGAGGAAAGGAGAAGGGCAACCCGCAGGTTCTGGGCTCCATCCCGGGAAGTTTGCATTGGATCCCGTCCCTGGGACACCCCTCCTTCCCAAAGCTTCTGGGCACCAGGACATGGGTGCCCCCAGCCACTCGTGAAACCAACCCACCAACAGCCCGGAACGCTGCCGAACTTCTGCGTGTCAGCAAAACAAGGGAAGTTTGAGCAAGAAAATGCAGCTGCCAAGACCATCCCATCCACACACACTTCACCCCGAACCTGGGCTCCAGCCAGGCTCTGAAGATATTAACTGCTTTCTGCCCAAAAAAGCCTTGCTGAGAGCTGCTCCCCCTTGCAGGTCCCATCCTGCACGCTGCCACGGATCTGCTCTGCTCCACCAGCCCTCCCCCTCGCTTGGGTCACCTTAAAAACCTGAGCAATGTGTATGCACCCCACAATGAGGGGCAGCACTTGCTCCCCAAACCCCCCCAGCACCGGGCTTTTCTGTGCCATGACCAGCACGAGTTATCCGCCGAGACAGCCTGCCCAGCCCATGCTCCAACACCAGCAATGGGGAACTCTGTCATGCAGGCTGGAGCCACTCCCGGACTGTTTGCCCCCAGCAGGTGACTTTGGAGGGGCAGAACGTGGTGGTACCAGGGCACGACCCAGGCCCCCCGTGACGCTGACACAGGGTGGGGGTGCAAATGCCAAGCGAGCAGCACCCTGACCACCCCAGCCCTGGAAGTGCCAGGACCTGCCAGCATGCCCGGACCCCAGCCGGGAACATCCCCCCAACCCTGCTCGCAACTCCGCACCGCAGCAGGTTTATGTTCCCGCAGGCTGGATTCTCCCCCCGCCCCACCACCAAGCCCAGGACACCCACCCTGCTTTGTAGCCCCCACGGCTCCTCCTGGCACCCACCCTGGTGCCTCTCTCCCTCCCCCAAAGTCTGCCCCCACCCCCAGATGAGGCAAGACCCCGGGAACCGCCAGGGAACCTCCTTAAACCACCCTCCCAGCAGCGGCTCCCCCGGCTGACCCCGCTCCAGAAACTCCCGAGTTCACATCGCCTCCCAAGCACTGCAATGCAGCAGCCGCTGCCCAGGCTGAGGGTCCCCCACCACCGCCTGCCCGTGGCCCCCCTCGGCCCCCGCCAGCCCACCCCGGGGTCCTACCTCACCCGCCGGTCCGCCCGAAACTTCAGCATGATGCCGGGGGCCCTCCCAGCTCAGTGCCAGCTCTCGGCTCCCAGCATGGCCGCGATGGGCACAGCCAGCCCCGCGCCGCCTGCCGCCACGCTACGAGGCGACGGCACATGCCATGGGGGCAGCAGCCCCACACGGGCAGGGGGAAGCCGGCGGCAGGCGAAGGGTCTCACTGTCCTCTCCCAGGTGTCCCAGTCCCCCAAGCCTTGCGCCGGTGGCATTGGCGTTCCCGGTGGCAGCGGTGGCGGAGCTCTTGCGGGTGCTGGCGGCTCCGGTGCAGCCGGAGCTGGCGAGCCCCGGTGTGCGGCAGCCAGCCGGCAGGCGACAGGGACAAACAGCTCCCGCTCGCGTCCCCGCGCAGAGGAGAGGCGAAGGGCAGCGCTGCACACGCCGCCTCCCCCAGCCCAGGTGCAGTGTCGGGGAGTAGCTGGCGGCAAGCGAAGGGCGAGAGGGGCAAGACGGGGGGCTGCCGGGCCCCCCCCACCCCGGCAGGGCAGTGGTGTGCAGGGGGCTGCTGCCCAGGAAGGGGGGGATGTCGTGGCAAGGGAGGCAGCTGCACTGAGATGAGCTCTGCCGCTGCCCTGGATTCACCGGCTGCATCCCTTCCCCCTGCTTCTGTCCCCAAACCGTCCCCGCTCCCCGCCCCCGGCACTGCCATCCCTTCCCCAGGTCACACCAGGAGAAAATCCCGGGGGAGCAGGACGGGCAGGAGCACAGACACCAAACAACCCAGCAGCTGCAGGGGCAGGGGACCGGACCCTGCTAGGCATCTAGCAACGGGGCTTCAGCACCCTTGAAACACCAGGGAGCCCTTTGCACCCCAGCAGGGTAAGAGGGGGGAGCCCTGGGAGCAGGATTCGGGGTGACCCACCCTCCGCCTGGGCACGGCACTTTGGAAAGCGAATGCAAATACATGGGGACTGTTACGATAATGGGAGGGAGGGAAGGCAGCGCTGACATTTCAAAGAAACCTCCAAAGAAGGAAGCAGAGCACAGAAAGCCAGCTGGCCTCCATCACGCCACGTCCCCGCTCCGCCAGCACCCCGGGACCACCTCGGGACACCACCCTCCCATCCAGCCCGGCCTCTCCTGGCCATTGCATCAATCACCTGCTCCTCCCAAAAACCGGTGCCCTGAAGTTAGAGCTATGCCAGTCGGCCAGCCTGGGGCAAGCTGGGACAGCACCAGTGCCTGGCTCAGGGATGCTCCCGCCGCTCCTCGGCTGGCACAAGCAGTCCCCGCCGGGAGGGTAGTGGGGAACAACCAGGGACGGGAACCACATCCTCAGTGCAGGCAGAGGATGTGCCAACGCAGCGGCATTACCACTCCCAAACCTACTAAATCCACCCCTTTAGGGCACCCCGGGCTGGAGCTGCTCTCTGGGAATGGAGGAGCCAAGCGGTGTGGCTGCTGCTCTCCTTGCCGGCACGCTGCCGGCCACTAGCCACAGGGTGAGACACGCGTGCACGGAGAAACCTGCCCACCACAACACCCACGGGCAGCACCAGCCGCACGCCTGCGTCCGCACTGCTGGCAGACCCACCGGCGCTGGCTCTCCCGGTGCTCCCCAGCAGCAATTCACCCGCTCCTCAATCACTGCCGCCCTCTGCAGCAAAGCAGCCGGGGTCAAGGTCCCCCAACATCCCCTGGGTACATGCCAGCCTTCTGCCCTGTGACAAAGCCGATGCTCACCTGGTGGCGGGGCTACCGCGGAGGAAAGGGAGCCGCCAGTCGAAGCTGTGGCTCCTTTTAGGGACAGCAGCCCCAGGGGACAGGGTGGCTGGAGCAGGAAAGGTGGCTGCTAGGTGTGCTGGATGCTGCAGGTAGGCGCCACAGAGTCCATCTACAGTCTTGCCAGAGGCACCATGCCCCTGAATATGGGGGTTTCACCACCCCTGTCTCCAGAGTTCAGTGGCACAGGGGACTGCGCCAGGCTCAGGGGCTGCTCTGGGAGCCTTTAACCTGGGTCCAACCTCGGCTTCACCAGCCCGGAGCAGGCGCTGTTCTCCCTGCGCCAGCTGGGCTATTTCACAGTCATTAGTATCCGGGAGTGGGGAGGGACACGGCATCCTCCACAGCCGATCAAGTGGACACGCTTCAGGGCTCCAAACAGCAGCTCAGGGGTGGGGGGGGCTCCCCTAGACCTCCCAGGAGAGCCATGGGGCAGAAAAGCTGGTGCTTTTCCTCAGGGTAAACATAAAATAAAAACCTCCTAAACCTCCTCTTGCATTTTCATAAAGGTAAGGAGTAAAAGAAGGAAATAAATGGAATAACTGCCCTTCCACAGCCCATAAAGGTCATGGCTTTCCAGCAAGCCACAAACCACAGCTGGGGCACATCCCCAAGCAGAGCCTGAGGACCCCCATGCTCACCAGCACGGTGTGTAGGTGCCACTCCCTATCCACATCGCCCTGTGGCAAGCACAGGAGCAGCACCGAGGGCAACCCAGCCATGCCAGAAGAGCAACAGGCAGGAGGGTGGGCTGCTTTATAGCTGCTCTCGGCTGCAGCTGAGGGTGCGAGAGAGTTAACGCCGCCCCAGCTGGGAAGGAGCAGGTGAAATGGTGACAGGAGGGAGTGATTTCCCAGCTCCAGCCCACGCCAGGGCTCGGTGCAACCAGGGTGCTGGCAGTCAGCTCTGGGGGAGTGGGTGCAGGGAGCAGTGAGCCCCCAGTGTGGCTTGCCATGGGCCAAAAGTGCTTTGGTGGGTGATGCCAGCTGTGCTCCTGTTGGGCAGGAATCCTGTCTGGCTGCGTTGGGACCCCTCCTCATGGGGAGATGCACTAGGAGGGGCTGGAAAAAGCCTGTTGAGGGCTGGTGTGGGGCACAGGGAGAGTCTTCTGCAAAAGCAGACATCAAGCCCAGCTTGGTTGGCTGGATGCACCCAAGCAGCCCCCAAAACCCCACAGCATGCAGCAGACATCAGCCAATGGGAACCATTCCCACGCCGCGGCCCTCCCTGGGGCGTCAGGGCTCCTGGCTGTTATCTGGCGGCTGTGAGGGCGGCGAGCAGGCGGGAGGAGGGGAGGCGCAGGCTCACTGCTCAGGCACCAGAGCCTGCCAAGCCCTAAATCCAGAGCAGAGCAGCTGGGCAGGGGGGCTACTGGTGCGCGACCACCCCCTGCCCACCAGCCCAGCCCAGGCTGCACCAGCTGGGGCACGATGCCGGAGCTGCCGGGCTCCCCTCTGAGCGCTCGCCGCAGCTAACAGCGTCCCTCCAGCTCCCAGGCTGGCTGCATGCCACGGGGATCCAACCGCCTTGTCCTCCCACGCTCCAACCCGAATTTCAGCTCCAACAGGCGCCTTGCCGCCCCCATCGCCCCAGCCCCTCGGCGGGGGTCTGCTGGGATGCAGGGGTTACCATCGCGGCTGCTGGGCTCTGCCACCCTGGGACCGTGGTGGGCAGGAGGAGGAGGCAGGCGGCCAAGGCTGCCTGCAACCCCTCTCCGAAGCGATAGTGAAAACCCTTCATCTGGAAGTTTTACCCATGTTCTCGGGGCGAGCATCCAGGCAGCTCCCAAGCAAGGGGCTTGCGTGGCCACCGGCCAAACACGCCCTGCGTGTTGGCCTCCTTCCTCTGTTTTTCTAGCCCTTTCTTCACCTCTCTCCCTCCTCCCGAGCCACATGCCTCTCCTCTGACCGGAGCCCTTGAAAACACTTTTCTTCCAGTTAACTGCAGCGCTCAGCACCCATGGGAAGGGACATGGGGTTACCCCATCACCCATGGCCCCTGTGAGGGGCCTGGCAGAGGAAAATCCGCTGTCAGATAAGCAAGTGCAAACTGCCGAGTCCCATCTTGCAAGTAGAGCGCAGGGCAGGAACAAATGCATTATAATGCACTAATAAAATGGACTCTCCATGCCCCTAGGGCCGCCCCGCTCGGTGCAGGGGGTGCAGGGGGCTTGGCTCTGCCCCGCCGGGCCAGCACAGCGCGTGCTCGAGCTGCAACAGGAACAAAAAAATAAAAATATTTAAATTCAATTCCACAGGCGCAGTGCGAGTGGGTCTGGCAGGGTCGCTGCAGCCAGGGGACGAGTGCCAGCAACTTGGCTGCTCCAGCGTCTCTGTGCGGGGCCATTCCCAGCTCCAGCTCTCTGCCGAGCGAGGCCCCGGGCTGCTCCATCGCTGCAGCTACTTCAACCCTCGTTGGATGGCTCAAGCAGGAGAAAATAAAAGCTAGCCCTGTGCATTCCCCACACCCTCGGCAGGGCTGAGCCAGCCACGGGGCATCCTGTGCCAGTCCCAGCCCTGGCCAAAAGCCTGAGCCACAACCGGGTGGGAAATGCTGCTTGGCGTTGTCGAATTGCCCTGGACTTATAAGACTTACATGCCAGCCCTGAGAGAGGGCAGCAAAGGGAGAAAAGTTTGCAGGGGAAGAAGAGATGGAGGCAAAGGTGGGATGGAGAGCTGCAAGAAATGCCCCTGTGCCTGGCTGGGCACTGCCACAGGCTCATCAGAGCCGGCTGGCAGCCCTGGAAATCCCAGTGCCTGCTGGATTCACAGCAAGATCAGCCTTTGGGAAGAAAGCTGCTTGTGGGCACTCGAAAACCAGACCTCAGTGCAGAGCCGCATGCTGAGAACTGAGGTTTCCCTCCGTCCCGTCCCCACGGTGCTGCCGGCTGGCTGGCTCCCGCAGCTCCCGGCACGGCAGGGACCGGCAGCCGCTCCTCTTCCATAACCTCATCCCTGTCCTAATCCCGGCCCCGCCATCCAGCTGAGCAAGCGTTTCCGGCACTGCGTCCATCAGGGCCGGGGGCCAGGAGGCAGCACAGCCCTCCGTGCTAACCAAACCAGGCTCCTGCACACGCACGGCCTCCTCCTGCGCCCGGCTCGGTGCCGGCACGGGGGCAGAGCCGAGCAGGACCCACGCCCTGAACCATGGTGCCCGCAGGCACGGTCCTGATGTGCTCCCCCTCCAGCACAGCTCCTTCTGGGGTTAATTTTGTCTCTTGCCCTTGCCTGTGCTGGGTGCTGCTACAATGCAGCCCCAGGAGGGAGCGTGCCATCCCCTCTGCCACCTCATCCCTGTGACAAAGTGCACATGTCGGCCGCCACTGCGGTGCCAGAGCATCCCAGCTCACTGCCCACCACCGATGCTGGCGAAAGCCTCCCTGGATCAAGCAGCCTCCTCCCAGAGAGCTTTGCTCAGTGCACCTCAGAAGGGTTTCGGTGTGAGAGGCTGCAGCCAGTGAGCGCTGCAGCCAGGCCAGGCTTTACCACCTGCTTCTGTAAGCACATGCTCGCCATCAACCCTGCGAATCCCCATGGGAGCCTTGCTGGGAGGGAAGGCAGAAAAGCCTGAGCTGGATCCAGCTGGGAAGCAGCAGAGCTGCTGTGCCGGCTTTGCTGAGCCGGGGCAAAGTCCTGGACAAGGGCAGATGGCAGCTGCCGCGCACCCACAGCACGCATGCAACGTCACCGCCGCCACGCAGCTGGGCTGGCGCAGGAGCGGCAGCGGCCCCAAGCAGGGACATCCCGGCTGGCCAGAGTCCACAGGGATGAAGAGCAAGAGAAGCCCCCGCTGTCCTCGGCACTGCAGAGCGGGATGGCAGGGAGCAGGGGGAAGACAGGGGATTTCCAGAGAACAAAGCAGCTGCTGGCAGCCAGCGTCACCGGTCTCGGGGAGGGCGAGTCTCCTGCTCCCACTCCAGCTGGGGTCAGGGAAAAGCACAAAAAGCACAGGGAGTTTGTGTTTTATCTCCCTGGCAACCCTGGCTCCATCACAGGCATGGCCCGCAGGGGTGGCCCGGCCAAAACATGCTGCTGGGGGAGATGGAGGGTTTGGGGCAGGCGCAGCAGCATCCCATATACATGGGGTAATATCTGGGGAGTGTCATTGTGGTGTGACAGGGTGGGCCCGGACCCAGGGCAGAGTAGGACATGGTCCATGCCCTGGCAGTGCTGAGCGTATGTCCCTGCTTTAACCATGTTGCTCCATCGTCCCTTCTTGGGGGCATAGCCAAACCCCATGTGCACGGGATCACCAGGCTCCCCAAGCCACCATGTCCTCGTGGGACAGGGCAGCCCAACAGCAGCTGGCAGCTCTCCTCTGGCATCACCGGCCAAGCATCCTTCCCTAGCTGCAGGGTGGCCCAGGAGCAGACCCCCAGGGGACCAGTGGGGATGAAATCAGTCGTGGACAGATGCAAATGCACACTGTGGGGCTCGGAGGCGAGGGTCCAGAGCAGGAGGATGCCAGCACACCAAGCCGGACCACGGCAGACACCGAGAGGCATGGGGCACCAGCATGGGTGAGTGAGTATGAGACATCAAGAGCATTTATCGGATCAGGATGCAATCCTTCAGCCTCTCCCCCCACACTCTGCAGACCTCCCACAAACCTGGAACCGCTGTGGGGCTGCAGAGCTTCCCCCTCCCTCGGCCCAGCGCTGGGGCCGCAGGGGGCCGGGGTGGCCAGGCCACGGCTCGTGGCTGGGCTTGGCGCTGCCACCAAAACCTGGCCGGGGGGTACGGAGGTGCCTGGGCCGCCGCGACACCTCTGCCAAAGGTAATCCACTAACGCCGCCTCCGAGCTGCAAACCGGACCCAGACCTGGAGGGTTTAAACCTCTTGCTAAGCTCTTTAAGAAACCACTTCCAGCGGGCAGAATTACCTGTCGTAAGCAATCACCGTACAAGGCATCAAAACAAACCCAGCCACAGCCCCTCTCCAGCCAGGTCAGGTCAGGAGCTGGGATTATGGCAGCAGCGCTGGAGAAACACTGCTGCGACAAATCCTCAGCACCTGCTTAAGCGCACGGGAATCACCCCAGCATCCCAACGGCGCCGGGCGCCGCGGTGCCTTCACTGCTGCGCTCTGCGCCAGCCACGTTTCCAGCTGCACCCATCACCGTGCCAGCCGGTCCCCGGCTGCTCTCGGCCACCTCCGGGCACCAGCCGCAGACAATGGCCCACGTGTGCCATGGCCAGGCTCCACGCCGACGCTGCATGCACACACACACACACACGCACTCACCGGTGCCACCGCGCGTCCCCTCCGTCCACGCCGCTTCCTCTCGTGTGGCCAGGGTGGATGATTTCCTTCCAAGCCCACGGAGACCGTCATTGGTATCAATCATTAACAGCCACCGCAGCTGCCGGCAGCCTTAACCCCCTCGGCACTGTGCCGCTGCGGGACGAGCATGGGAAGGCATCCTTTGCTCGCACTGAAAGCCCCTTTAACAGCACGGCGGTGCGGCAGGCCACTGCAGCCCAACCCGCCGGGGATGCAAAGAGGTTTCCGAGGGGCTCTGCACACCCCATGGACCCATAGCTGTCCCCACAGCACCATGTATCTATGCACCCCAAACCGCTCCCTCGGCAGCATGGGCCCCAGAAGCAGCCCTGCGTGTCCTTGTGCAGCCCCGAGGGCCGTATCCTGCCTCTGCATCCATCTGGGCCATAAGCAGCTCAGCCACGGGCAAGCCCCAATGTCCCCCATCCTTGGGCGCAGCCAGCAGCAGCCATCTCGGGGGGCTGAGCCCCACAGCCCTCTGCCCCCAGAGGAGCGGGGCAGGGGGCTGCTCCCCCACCGCTGCCCACAGAGACAGGAGGCACATCCACCCCCTCCTCATTGCAGGAGCTGGGGCAGGACTGGCTCTCTCAGCTCAGGGGTCCCTGGAGCTCTCCCTCCATGCGGCTTTTCAAGGAACATCAATGGCTGTAACTTTATCTGAGCGTGTTTACAACCCAGCCGCGGCTCTTGGCTCTCTCGGCTGTGCCGGGGGCCGGCTCGGCTCCCGAGGCTGCCGCTCAGCTGGCACACAGTGCTGCCAGCACCCTGACACCAGGGTCTCCTGCACGCTGCAGTACCCACGGGGCTGTCCAGATCACTGCCAAGTGCATCCCCACGGAGAGGGGGCACAGGCACCCGGCGCTGGAGAAGGAGCACAGGGGCTATGTCTGAGGTCTGGGAAGTGGACGGACAGATGTCCCCGTCACCCCTCTGCCACTGGCTGCGTTATCCAGCCTGCGAAGGGGTTCAATGATTAACCCCCAGCCACACGATTGCCAGGAGCTGGTAGAGCTCTGCTCTGCCCATGCACAGCCCCGGGGGGAGAGGGCACCTGGGGAGCAAACCCCTATCCCCCCTGGCCCCAAGCCCAGCCAGTGTCACCGGCCCCGCTGTCCCAGGAGCATCCTGTGCCAGGCCCTCCCGGCTTGGCCAGCCCGCGGCAGCCGCCGTGTCTCCCTCCAAATGCAGAGGGGCACAGAAGGGGCTCAGTCCCCATCCTCATCCCCGTTCCAGCTCCCACGGGCTCCCACGGGTCTGGAGGTACTCACAGCTCGTAATGCCCCGCTGGCACCGCAGCCCAGCTCTGGCTTTCGGACACCGACACGCAGTGAATTTCGCCTTCTCCAGCCCCGGCTGCGGCCCCGGGGGCGTCCAGGCTGCAAGCGCTCATAAATAGCCTTGGACAAACATCTGCACGGCACCACCCCGCGCAGGCTGGAAAGCGGAGGGCTGCGGCGGGGATGGTTTTAATCATGATATAAGACCATCAAATGGCTAAAAACCCCACAGATGGGAGTGAGCTGTAACTGTGCACAGACACAGTGGCTGATAATACCCACTGGCAGCGGGGCTCGGCTCCCCACACCCGCACAGCTTTTTAATTTCCCATTCCTCACACCCACACGGGACACAAAGCCACAAGCTCCCTGCAAACACCCCGAGTTGGGAGCACTTGGAGGGCGCAGGGCCCGGAGCAGGGTGCAGCGATGCTCTGGGGCAGGGTGCCTCTGCTCCTGGCAGTGGGTCCTGGGGCTCTGAAGAGCCAGGCGCTGCTATTCCCACTTGCCTCCGAGCCCATTGGGGCGAGCCCCAGCCTGGGCTCGATCACCACGGCAGGTTGTACCACTCCCTGCAGAGGCTCTTGATTGTTTTTGTCTAAATTACCAATTTTCCGCTGTCACATCTCCCACAGGCTGCTCACTCCAGTGCTTTAGCAAACGGCTGCACTCATACAGATGAAAAATAAAGTCATAAATGCAGCACCCTAGGGTGCAGGGGGCACACCACAGTGCGTTGCTCTGCTAACGCCACCGTTACCAGCCTGCATGGCACCGCTGCCACCACGAGACCCCGGCAGAGCGCTGCCAGCACGCTTCCCATGGGCATTTGGGTTTGGGGAGGCTCTGGCTTAGGGGGTTGTGGCAGCTCTGGCATCGCCCCAGCTCACGAGCTTCGCTGCACCGCTGCCAGCCCTCCAAGTGACTCATCAGCTGCTCTGCACCCCGACCTCCCACAGTCAAGTCCCGACGAATTCGGCACATTCCTGGCATAGCTGGCAGTGCAGTGCCGGTGCGGAGCCCCACACCTGCCGGAGCGGCGAGGCTGGGTGGAGGCCAGCGGCCGCTCACAGCTCTGCAAAGAGTTTCATGCATCCCCAGGCTTCACCATGCTCTGCTGGGCAAGATGGCCCAGCGTGGCCACGTGTGCCCGTGGGGATTTACCCCTGGGCAGGAACAGCTCAGCTCTGCCCTCTGCGCCGCAGTGAAGCTCGCCCGGCCAGGGCTGTCATCAGGGGCAGCCCGTCATCCTCCCCAGCAGCACAACTGCTGTCCCCGTTGCCTTCCTCGCGCAATGCCACGCCTCCCTTACGTCGGCATGGGTGTGACGGCGGTATATGGGGAAACTCTCCATTTTTAGATCTGATCCTGTACCTTTGCAGGCCTTGGAACAGCTTGTAACCGAGCTGTGATGCAACAGCATACATGTCTCAGTTGTGCAAGTGCATTGCACCAAATAGCTCCCAAGGACAGGGCGAGCACAGGCTCTGGACAGCTCGGGGCTGGCCGAGGCTCTCTGACCCTGCACCCATCTGCAGCTTGGTCCACAGCCCCAGAGAGCACCCACTGTGTGCGTGCCAGCGGGCGCAACATGCGGAGCGGCCAAAAACACTCCCAAGTGCCCAGAAAGAGCCACCACGGCAGGGATCCACCATGGGCAGGAGCCGAGCCTGGTACCCACGGCTGCCCCCAATTCCTCCTGGCCCCAGCACCGACAGCCCCCAGGCCCAGAGCCGCCCATACTGCCGGCCTCTGTGTACAAACAGAGCGGGAACCAAAGGTCCCCCAAACCAGGAGGTTTGTTCTTAAGCAAACAGACCAAACCAAGCATGCACAGGCCCACCCCTAGACCCAGGCACAGGCTTGGCATCTGCTGCCTTTGTCAAGCTTGCCTCCACCTCTGGCAGTGGTACCATTCTGGCACAGGGCATCCCTGGGGGGCAACCACAGCCAACACCCCAAGCCCTGTGCCGAACTGACACAGCCAGAATGCGTCTCTGGAGGCAGAGATAAATCAGCATGTCAGGGCTCTCTGCACCAAATCCCAGTGGTCCTGTAAACTACAGCTGACCAAGGCCCCGGGGGGTCTGCCAGCTCCCATCTCCAGCACAGCCATCCTGGGGCACAGCCTCCAGCGGGCAGGTCAGGCTGGATGCCGTCCGGTTCCTATCAATACCCACCAAGAGCTACCTGCAGGTGCTCGCCATATTGAGCCGTTAGCCTTCTCCACCTGCCATCAAACACTCAGCCCGGCCATTAGCAGCAGTGCCAGGATGGGTGCAGCAATTCCCTTGCCGCCCTCAGATGGGATGGCCCCGGTTTTATTGCTATCTCCAGCCCACCACACCCTGGTGTGGCAGGGCCATGGCGGGGGCAGATTCACCAGCATCCTGGTGAATCACTGGTCATTCCCAGCTTCCCAACCACGTCCTAATTAGTGCATGAAGCCGACAGCAGCCCCAGGGGGCAGCTGCAGGGGAAAAGCAAGGAATTTGCTGGGGGAAAAGCAAAGGGAGTTGCAAACCTTCCACACCCCTCCAGACTGGACCCTCAGAGTCTCACAGGGTGGTGCAAAGCCAGTGCAGGGACAGGGCATGCCTCTGTGCCACCAACAGCCCTTGTCTTGTTCCTCGTCCCCCTCCCCGCAGCCACCTCCGCAACAGTGCAAACGCCGCGGGCGAGTTTAGTAGTGCGGCGTCAGCTCTGCAGAACGAGATCTTCCCCTGAATGAAGTTTAGTCACCGTGGGATGTTTCCAATTGGAAATCAGGACAGTTCCAGGCTGAACGCATGCCAGCTTTCCACTTCCCAGAAATCCCATTTGCAAGCGAGCCTGTTGCCTGTTCCCCCTTCTTCCCCAGTATCACGTAAATAAACACCGCCCCAGCCCTCCCTCCGCCCCGGCGGGGAGATGCTGCCTTCGGGTTGCGGCAGCAGCGCAGCCCAGCCCGGCCACGCAGCCTCCGGCCCCAGCCCCGTGTCCGCTGCCATGCCCGGGGAGGGAAGCCGGTGGGATGGGAGTCGCTGAGCTGGGCTGGTGCTGGAGCTGAGTCCCGGCCCAGCGAGGGCCCTTGGCGATGCCTTTGCCACTGCCGGCGCAGCCCAGATGAGCCCTTTGCCGACGCACCTGCCCACGACGTCCCCCCGAGGATGCTCGCAGGCAGCTGGGGCCGGCGAGCTGCATCAGGGTTAGTGGAGAGGAGCAAGCACGGTGGCTGCCCTTTAAAAGGAACTGGTTTGCTCAGCACTGGGAAGAGCTGGAGGCTTGTGCTGAGTTTCCAGAGGGCTGGATACCCATGAAAAGAGCAGTCGGGTGCCGGAGAGGTGGGAGATCCCTTCACTGGGCGCCTGCAGCACGGTGGCTCCTGCTTTCCTCTGGGTTTGGGTCAGGGGAGAATTCTCCACGTATGTGGAGGCCAGTGTCCCCAGCCCAACCTGGCCCAGCAGTCACTGGGAATCAAGGGAACGGACAAGGGTGCATGGTCACAAACCTCAACTCCTTAGGAAACCAGTAAGTGGAAAAAAGCCAGCCATGCACTCGACTTGCCCCGATGTGTTCTGTCTCCCTGCCCCAGCAGGACAGAGCAGGCACCACGCAGGGACCACAGGGGTGACATCCCAGCTCTGTGCTACGCTGGGCATCGCCAGAAGGTGCTAAATATCCCTCCTTGTCACAAAATTAATTAGTGGCCCTGCGGCACTGGGATGGAATGAAGGACATGCTGCTGGGAGGAGGGAGCGCTTTGCTCCGGGCTGGAGGCCGGTGCTTCGCCCACCGTCGCTGGAGCAATAGGGAGGAAGGAGCAGGTTGGTGCCAGGCTCACGCTCAGCTATGAACCCACCACCCTGTCAGCGCTGGAGAGCAGCGAGGAGATCACCCCCATCTCCCCAGCATCCCCACAGACGGCTGGGCGCCAACAGGATGGAAACCACAGCCATCCCATGCTAAAGCCCAGAGGAGACCTGCAACGGCCACGTACTGCTGCCAGCTGCTGAACAGGGGCCGCAGCACCCGCCGCTGCCCGGTGCTGGAGCATCCTCCAGTGCTTGTGGGGTGCTGGTGTCGCTTTGCCTCTCGCTGCTCTGCAAGACAGCAGCAGCTAAGCTGGAGGTTCTGGGGAGGAAGGGGCTTTTCCAGGCTCTGGGAAAGCCGAGTGAGGCATGGCAGAGTACAGCAGAGGGTATAGCAGGGTACAGCAGAGGGTTGCTTTAAAAAAGCCATTCTTGAAAAACCTCTTTAAACAGAACAAAGCAGGCGATGCAGCTGGGTCTCTCCCCCAGGAGAAGAGGCGATTTTAAGCAGTGCTTCCAGATCGCAGCATGATTTCCCAGCCAGCTCAGCTAAAGGCAGGGACAGCGGCTGCCCCAGGCTTCAGAGCCAGCCCATGGCACAGGGTGCAGGTACGACCCCTCCGAGCCATGAACCGCCGGGTGGGCAGGATCTCACCCAACATCCCGACTGGAAGCAGAGCTGTGTGTATGCGCTTGGGTGCCTCTGCCCCGCTCCCAGCCGTGCCAGCCTTATTGTGCTGCCACACCTTCAATTTAGCTCCCTGCAAAGAGTTTAACCCCTGGGAGATCACAGCCGGGTTTTCCCGCGTGCCATGCCCATGCCCGTGCCTGGTGGGATGTGCTGCTCGCCTGTGGGCACGGTGCAAATGCCTCCACCATGCTCATGTCCAGGGCTGCATCCACAAGCCCCTCTCCTCGTGAGCCCTTGAGCAGCTCTGTGGCTGTCCTCCAGCAAAGCCCCAACTCACTGGCTGCCCCAGCACAGCGCAAACCCCTCCAGCATCTCCATCGCTTTCGCTCCAGCCCTGGGACCTCTTCCTCTATCCCCGTGGTCCCCCTCTTACCCCCTCCATGGGCCAGGCTGCAAGGGCAGAGCACCCCACAGCCAGCACAGCCTACCTGCTCGCCGGGCGCTGCCGGGGCCACAACGCCGGCTGTGGAGAGGGCAGTGAGCTCGGTGCCAAGGTGGGGAGCCCCGGGCTGGCGGGGAAGGGGGAGAAGCGTCAGCTGCCTCCGAGAGCCGCCACGTCTGAGTGCAGCAGGGAAGGCCTGGCTGATAAGGGAGGTCTGAAATCTGAAACTGCAGGTTGGCTCCTTCCTATATAAACAGGCATTCGCACACACACACACACACACACAGACACACACCCCCAGTGCACGCCGGCTCTCACGCCACTCCCGCTGTTCCCGGCCACGCCAGGCACCGGGGACGGCCACGCCGCCCAGCCGGCGGCCACCGCTGCCCGAGAGCCCCTTGCTGCCAGTCCTGGCCCCAACCACACTGGCACCGGCTCAGAGAGACGCCTGACACTGGTTTATGTTGTGCTTCAGATGTATTTTCATTCCCTGGACAGCTCTGCCTCCGGGCAGCGGGAGCGGGCTCTGTGCTTTGGGAAAGGAGCGGGGACCCAGCGGTGGGCACCGGCCGGGCACCACCTGTCTGGGTGCTAAAAACAGCAACATGGGAAAAGCAAATAGTGCATTTTTAACTTCATAAAATGGGTCAGAGGGACTCGGCACCACGCTGGATCATCTGACGGGGTGCCTGCAGTCACAGACAATTTCCATGCCTCTCACCCAGCAGCGATGGGCAGTGATGCCATGTGCATGACCCAGGGTGGTGGGTGCCAGTCACCATCTCTGCGGAGCAGTGCACGCAGCTGAACCCCTCTGCTCACCAGGGCCACGGTGGCTGACACCCAGAGCACGGCCGCACCGTGCCACCATGGGACTCCCTCGTACCAGCACTGCCATGGCTGCACTTGCTCCAGCGGGAGGAAACACTCAAGAAGACAAAACCCTGCCCTGTTTTTCCCAGTTCTCCAGGCTCACCTACAGCCCAGAACCGGGGCAGCCACATACCATCGGCGAGGCTGGGCTGCATGCACGGCTGCTTGCTTCACCCCAGCTCCAGCCCATGGGGTGAGCAGGGCCATGCAGTGCACCTCAGGGGCATGGGGCTGGTCCCGGGCATTGCCCACAGCAAGGGGGAGTCCCAAAACTGCTTTGCCTGCTGGGGGTGAAGCCGCTTTGTGGCATGGAGAGGGTATTGGCGTGCACGTCCATGAGGACCTCTCCATTGCACAACTGCACGTGGCATCCCTGTGCTGGGGAGCTCGGTGCTGAGAAGGGGCAGCTCATGTCTGGGAGTTTCCCTGTGCTCCTGGAGCTGGATCCAGCCAAGGAGTCTCCATCTGGGGTGCAATGAGCCCCACAGTGCTCTGAGCCAGCTCCCCGCCCCGGTTGCACAAGCAGCCTGGGGGCTCTGCCGTGAAGCGCACAAACAATAACAGCCTGTTTACGAGCAGGCAGCACGAGGCCCGGGCTGCAGGCAGGGCATCGCCCCAGCCACCTGCCTCCGGAGCTCTTACGCCCCGCCTGACGGTAGGGAGGAAGAGCTGGAGACATGCCGATCCCCAGCCCGGCTGCGCAGCTCCCCAGGCATCCTCTGCCGTTCATTCCCCGCAGGGCTGCCACCGGGGCACCCACCAAAACTCCACCGCAGCACGAGGACCCTTCCCGGCACAGGCACCAGCATGGCAGGTCTGCCCCATGCAGCACCCTGACCCCCAGCATCTTGCAAAGGTACTTTGGAAGAGCAAATTTGCCTTCGGAGGGCCTGGATTGACGGGGCGTGAGGGGGATGAGACGGCCTCGGGCAGGGATTTCCTCCCCAGGGCCACCCTGAGGGACTTTGGCCCCATGACGGGTCCTCCTGGCCCGCCGGGACAGCACCCACCGTGCCCTGCAAGCAGCCCTGGCGCCGGGCAGCACTTCTGCATGAACACCTCCCCTCTCCAGCTCCTCCAGTGCTCACTGACATGGCCCAGCAAGCACCCAAAATGGCCTTCTTCCAGCAAACCATAGATCCACTGGGAACAGAGCAGAGACCACCAGCAAGGTCCAGGGCTCCTTCTGGCACAGACTCACATTTTGGGGCTGGGGAGAGAAGCTGGGGGCTCCTTCTCAGGTATTTTGAATATACCGCTTTTACTTAAGCAGCTAGATGAGCCCACAGTCATCATCTTGGCCTAAAAATGGGGTTTGTGCACATTCATTTGCTTAAAGTGAAGAAGGGACGGGGTCAAACCTGATGTGCAGTTCCCAGCCCCAGTTTCTGCACCATCCAACGAAAGGCACATCCTCCACCCGCTGGCGGGAGCGCGGCAGTTTCGTGCTCCCACCCCTGCACACCGAGGTGCCTGGGAGCCGAGCCACGGAGGGACCCCCCCGCCGGTGCCCCCAGCCGGAGTAGGGGGACTTGGTCCCCACGGTGCATCCCTGCTGCCCACCCGTGCCAGGACACGGAGCATCGCTCCCCCCTGCCAACTCATGCCTGAACCCAAGGTCCTGCTTATCTGCAGCACAAGCATGTCTGGTGATAAGCCCAGCGCAGGAGGGATAAGATAAGGCCCCACACAGCCTCATTGCTATCACAAGCCCTTCGTCTGGCACTGCACCCCAAGGCTGAGGGGTGCTGCACCACCTAAACACCCACACACCCCCCCCAACCCCCCTCTGTGGCACGCACACAACCTCTCACACTGATGAGTTTTAAAAGATTCATTACATTCACACACGATGGTTGCTTGTTGTTTCCAAATTAGACAATCCACTTGACGGGGGGCAGGGGGAGAGAAACAAAACCCACACCCCAAATCAAACAATTTTTCTGGGGAAACCTGGCAGCAGCGGCGGGGGGTGACGGGGAGGGGAGAGGCGCACACAACCCGATGGCATTAGGCTCACAATAAAAACTACAATTGCTAATCATTGCAGCTCAGCCAACCTGAAAGAAGAGATGCTGGGGCATGTGGACTTTACCCAGGGCTGGCACACACACCTGAGCCTTCCTCGGATGACTCCTCCTCCTCCTCGCTGCCTCTCACCGCATCACCCCTGCCTGCGCTTCCCAGAACCAGGGCTGATCATCCCTCGCAGGGCAGCACCTCGTCCCAGGGCGGGAGGATGCAAATCCACCCTGGGGGATGGGGGGGAAAGCGCCTCTTGAGGCCACCCCAAAAGATGGGGTGCCCGCCCATCCCCAGCCCCTTCCCCCTCCCACCCGAACTCAGTGCCACGCAGCGCCTGGGCATGGCGGGGGGAAGGGGTGGGGTGGATTGGCACACTCGGTCCCATTCCCAGGATCTACAAAGGGAATCTGCCAGCGCGTGGGCACCCCCACCTCCAGCGGAGCCAGCCTGGCCTTTAAAATAGGAGGATTGAGGGAAAAAAAAGACCAAAACAACCCCCCCTCCACGCATGTTTGCCTCCCAGCATCCGTGCCAGGCTATTAATAGCCAGCACTCTCCGTTCCGGCTGCGGGGTGGGGGGGTTTAAATGGGACCGGAGGGAAACAGCCCTGTAGGCTGGGACAAAGGGAGAGGAGCCCCCATCTCACCCGGTGGCACTGGGGGGGACATGGGGTCAGGATGGGGCGGCTCTTCCCCCAGGGCAATGCGGGAGCATGGCACGGTGGCCGCAGGTCGGGCAAAGCTGGGCGCCGCTAGCGGGGCGGCCGTGCCAGCGGGAACAAGTGGAGGCGAGGCAGAGGAAATCCCCAAAGAGCCCTGGAGGCAGCGGGACCGGGGCCAGGAGGGAGTGAAAGGCAGTGCTGATAGGCACCGGGTCAGCCTGCAAGGCTGGCACAGGCACTACGGGGACATGCTACCTCCCAGTGCTCCCAGTGCCACCAGCTGGAAGGAGCAGGGCAGGAGGAGGCAAGCACATGGGAGACCCCTCTTTGAGGACGTCCTGCCCCAGATCTCTCCATCCCGCTCCCAGGAGGAGTGGAGCCAGTGTTGACCCATGGGCAGGCACCCACCCACCCCAGCACCCTGCGGAGGAGGACAGGGCTCTGGGTGCAATGCCGGGGGGGGGGGGATGTGGGGAGCAGCCCAGGGCGGGGGAAGCCCTTTTAAGTGCAGCCCCGCCACAGGATTGCTACTTCATTACAGGGCAATTACAGACTAATTATATGATGGTAACACCCAAACCCCGATCAGGAAATGGGACTGCTGGGTGCCAGATAGTGCACGCGTGCAAAGGAGCACACACACACGCACGCTCACCCCATGAAACCTCAGGAGCTCTCCGGGGAGGAGACAGCATGTGTCAGAGGGAGGCATCTGGCCTGAGAGAGGTCCCTGGCTCAAATCCCCACGATGCTGGCTCTGTGCCTCAGTTTCCCCACTTGCGCTTGGGCATCCTGCTTCCAGCTGCTTCCCCTGCCCCAAAAGCACCGACCCCGGCTCTGCCTTGGCGAGGAGCATCCCCATCCCACCAGCCCCATCCCGCCGCCCTCCCCTGGCCAAGCCCTGGTCTCACCGGGCTGGGAGCTGGGGTCTGTGCCACCCCACTGACCATGAGCATCCTCCCGGGAGCCGGAGCAGCCCCAAGCACCCATTCCCAGCAGGGCCAGGGCTATAGTGGCACCTGGACTGGGGCCACCTTGCCACCCCAGGGACAGGGCAGCCCTGTTCTGGGGCCACCCCAAACCCCCCCTGAGCATGTGCCCAGTACGGCTCCTAACAGCAGGTGAACTTTAACCACATAAATAACATTCCTGTCGGGTCCCCGCCGGCACAGCCCTTATCTGCGGGGGGCTAGCGCAGGCCTGTCCGCAACCCGAGCGGCCACCGGCCCTATCGCCGTGCCCAAGGATGCCGGGGAAGGGGACAACTTGCTGGGAGCATGAAGGGCTGGTGGTCACAGGCAGGAGCCAGACCATCCCCACCGGTAGCCTGTGCTCTGCCCCGTCCCCCTGAGGCACCACGGGCCAGTCCCCGGCTGCCCACGGCCAGGGACCCTCGGGGAGAGGTTTTGCCACCGGAGCCTCCTGTGATGGCAGCGGGGGACAAGGTCACACCAATAACAGATTGCAGCTAGCAGGGAGGAGGCGTGGGGAGGAAGGGGATGGGATGCAAAGAAGCAGCGCTGATGGCTGGTGAAGGGCCTGGCATCTCCGGGCACACGGGGAGAGATGGGAAACGAGCTCTTTCCTCCCCTCTGGGAACTCATCACCACGATTGCAACTGAGTGTTGGAGCCCAGAGGCCCTGGAGTTTGCACGTAGCTCTCAAAACCCTCATCTCCCTGACAAGCAGGAGAGCAGCCGGCAGCCAGAGCCGAAGCTCCAGGCGGCCCCAGCGAAAGGTCACTGCATTTGCACATTCACAAAACATGCATTTAAAAAAAAAATGGAAAAAAAAAAAAAAAAGAGGGAAAAAAATTTCCTGCACTCGCACGGCAGATCCAGCGAACACTCTGCGGGAAGACCGGCACAGCGGGGGAGCTGGCGAACGTCAGCCCACCCTGCCCCCACCCGGGGTCCCCCCAGCCCCCAACACCCCGGACTTGGCAGGCTGGCACTGTGCAATTGGCTTTAAAATAATCAGACACAGGCGAAACCAGCAGATTTATATCTCCTGATTTGCTTTTGCTTTCTGGGCCCTGAGGGTACAATCGCATTTTCAAATTCTCTGGAAGAATAAAGGCTAGAAAATTAGTTTCAGTGCATCAAGCAGATGGCCGGGGGCCGGGGCTTTGGGGGACCTCCCACCCCCCGAGCATCCCCCTGCAAGGGGGGGCAGAGCTCAGCCCCCTGCCAGGGCCCTGGGGTATGGGTCGTGGCCGTGGGACCCCTGCAGCCAGCCTGGCCCCAAGGACAGCTGCACAGGGGGACACGGGGACAAGTGACAAGCGATGGTGACTCCAGGGACCGCAAGTATGGGGGTGAAAAGGGAGAGCAGAAGCCCAGAGTGGGAGCTGAGCTGCATCCAGCCACGCTTGTGGTGGGTCGGGGATGCTAAAGCTGCATGAGCTGCTCTCTCCAGCACAGCTGGAAACAGGCAGCGTTGTCTCACTGCCCCACACACCTGGCCTCATCCTGCACCCGTCCGCCAGCCCTGAGGAGCACACAACCCCCACACCACCAAATCACCCCAGGGTTTTACAGGGCTGGGAGCAAATCCCTGCAGAGCTGGGGTGGATTCACCTCCCGTAACCACAGCAAGGGGCAGAGATCGCAGTGAAGGAGGAGAGGCTGGGCTGAGCCACCGGCACGAGTGAATAACCGCACTGAGCCCACGGCGAGCTGCAGCCGGGCTCACACTTGCCAGCCCCACCTGCAACGGCAGAGCCCTTTGAACCCAGCCGGCTCTGGGCTGTAATTACCCCTCGCCCGCCGGATCACAGGCACCGCACCACCCACCCGCCGGCTGCAGCTCAGCACCCGCCACAGAGGGTCTGGGGCCTCCCGCCGCAGCTGGGTCCCTCCAAACCGCCCTGGGAGCCCGGCCCAGAGCAGGGGGCATGAGGCTGCTGGGGGCGATGCCAGTGGGATGGAGTTTTTGAGTTTCTCCCCTCCAGCCTGGGATGTTGTGCTCAGCACTGTCTCTGCCGCAGGCACACATACTCCCATCCTCACCCAGCACCAAAAACAGTCCATCTGCCGGGGTCCCAGCACCCCAGGAAGGGTGTTGAGCCCGGCACCCACTGCATCTCCCAGGCATGCAGCAGCTCCACCGCTCGGGCGCCCGGCCGGTGTCCCGGGAAGCAGCGAGTGCTCGGCGCGCTGCGCCGGCTGGTGCAGAACCGGCTGAGCAGGCCTGGGAGGCGGCCGGTGCTGCCAGCACTGCCAGACTGGTCTTGGCTGTTCTGCCGGGTGCCAGCCACGGACGGGAGCCCGACCCACGGCACATCATCCCCCAGGTCTGTGGGGCAGGGGTGGCACTCCTGCCCCGGCTGCAGCCGGAGAGGCAGCTCCCGCTCAGCCCAGCCCCAGCCGAGCCCACCGGTGCCGGCAGCCGCGCGCCTATTTCCAGTGTGGTGCTGGGGTGGCCCTTACCTGGCTGGCAGCAGCCTGTGCGAGGCTCCAGGCCTCGGCAGCACCGAGCTGCCTGTGCTGCCGGAGCGGCTGCGCTGCTGCCGCTGCCGGCGGTTACGTAAGGAAGCCTCGGCGGCGAGCGCTGGCTCCAAGACCCCGGCGACTGCAGGCAGGAGGAGAGGAACAACAGCCTCTCGCGCCGGCGGCGGCAGCGGGAGGAAGATGGGTGCTGGAGCGGTGGGAGGATGCAGCAGGATGCTCTCTGCTCGGTCACCGAGCGAGCGTGCGGACAAGCCACAGTCCCCAGCCTCAGTCCCCAAACCCAGTCCCTGGGGGACTAGGGACACTGCGAGGATGGGGAGGGATGGTACCTG
The DNA here is from genome assembly GCF_949628215.1 of Phalacrocorax aristotelis. NCBI lineage: Eukaryota > Metazoa > Chordata > Aves > Suliformes > Phalacrocoracidae > Phalacrocorax > Phalacrocorax aristotelis. The sequence continues at coordinate 5,149,784 of NC_134296.1, forward strand.
GCGAGGGGAGACGGTGGCAGTGGAGGGGGCAGCCTGAGCCCCGCGTCAGCCGGATCCTGCCTCCCTGCTCCGAGAACAAAGGGCTGCGCTGCAAAGGCTCTGGCGGCCACTTAATTACCAGTGGGACTCTGGGGGCTCAGAGCAGCCAAGCTGCCACCCGGACGGGAACTCCTCTGGTTTAATCAGAGGAGCATCATCACCGGCTGTTTTGAGACCCAGTGTGGTGGGGACACGGGGTGGTGGAAGAAAACCCTGAGCTGCTGCAGTCTGCCAGGCTGGGGCAGCGGGGCAGCACCCGTGGCAGCCAGGGAGATGGGGCAGCGGGACACGGCACAGGGAGATCACCGACGCGGCACAGGGGGATCACCCACACAGCGCAGGGCGTTTGTCGACAGGATGCCAGGCACACACAAAAGCCGTCTCATTATCCCCTAATTAGTCCCTTGCCAGCTCCTGCAATTAACACCCATGCGAACCGCTGTTGTTGAGGTAAACAGAGGGTTAGAAGCACCCTAGAGAGCAGGGGGCCCTGGCAGGGTGCAGACCACCCATGGCCCTGGTGCTGAGCCCCAGGAGGGTCTGATCCACCTCCCCGAGCCCCTCGGTTGCTCCAAGGGAGCCTGCCAGGGCTGGGCAGGGTGCTATTGCCCTCGCTGCAAGGCTGCCCTGCACCTTGCAGAGAGCAGTACGGCAGCGGCAGGACCTTGCGAGGCTGGCGGCACTGCCCGGAGCATCCCAGGGGAGCAGGACGTCACCCAGCACCGCGTGGCAGGGAGCACCCACGCTCCGCAGGGAGAGGAGGAGAGACTTTCCCCCAGCTCGGCCCGTGACTTGGGAGCAGCCAGGGTTGGACTCCAGGCTGTGTCCTGCCTCGGAGGTGGCCACGCCACACTCCCTCCTGCACAGCACATGCTGGCAAGGCGTTTATTCAAAAGTCATCTCCTTTAGAAACATCAAAGGAAAGCAATCACCCAGGTCTTAAATGGCCTTTCTCCAGCTGACCCAGAAACATGGATCAAGAGCTGTCTCATCCCTTAATTGAGAAGTTGGTGACTTTGAATCTTTATTAAAGAGCTTTGGTGAATTCACAGATTAAGGGCACAACCGGCCACCGGGATCATCCAACCTGATTCCCTGCATACCACGGCCGGAGCAACCTCACCCTGCAGCCGCTGCTCCTCAGGGAGCCCTCGCCGGGCTCTCGCCAGGCTCTTTGCTTTGCTGCAGAGTGAAAACTGAAATAAAACCAGAACCATACTGGAAACCAGGAGGGCCCTAACCTGCCTGCACAGAAACAATTCATTTCTAGGATTTTTTCCAGCTTTGGACGCTGGAAGGAGCAAGCAGGGCTGCAGGGAGGGGGGTCAGAGCGTGTGTGCACCCCCCCCCCCTGCAAGTCACCCCTGCTCTCCTGTCTACCCATTGTCCCATGCTGGGGGATGCTCTTCAGCAGCACCATGAAATCAGGCGTGTTTTCAGAGAGGAGGGCTGGCAGGGCACAAGGCACCCATCTCCCCACACCGCGGTGCTGCCCATGGGGCGGTGGAAAGGGGCTGTGCAGCTGCCTCCGGAGCAGGGCTTCCCCAGGCAGGCGCGGAGGGAAAAATGAGGCTAAAGAGGAGACGGCACATTCCTCAATGTACTGTTGGTGCCTGCTGCGGATTATCGTGTTTCAAGCTAAGGAAAACAGAAGGGGGAGATGCTACTACAAATGCCTGAGAGAGAGGAGCAGCTAAAGAGCTGCACTTTCCCCTCCCGCAAGCAAAGACAGACAGGAGAAATGCCCAACCCAGCTGATTCCCAGGGGCACAGACAGAGCAAAAAATAACCCAAGACCCTGCGCAGCTGCTACGGGTTCAGGCGGCCCCAGCAGCCTCGAGAGGGATTAAATCCCATGCTGCCCATCTGGGTCGGTGTTTGCGCCCGACGCCAGGCCTGGCTGCAGAGCAGCAGCGCAGCGGCGTGCACGGGTGTGCACACCCACACATGCACCCATGCACACGCATCCCGTGGCACGGGGAGCCACAGCCAGCAGATGGGGTGATGCTGGTGCATCCTCCCCGTGGCGGGGAGCAGCCCGGGGCAGGCACGGCTGCTGGCACCCTCGCAGCAGCCGGCACCCGGTGCAGTCGCTTCATCTGAGCAGCGCCAGGCCTGGAGCTCACCTTCCTGCCTGCTCCTGCCCGTCCTCCTCTCCCTCATCCCGCCAGCCCAGAGGCTGCTCCCGTTGGTTTCTATGGGAACTCGGCAGGAAAACATGGTTTCCAGTGAGGCTGGTGCCAGCCCCAGCAGCCCAAACCCAGGTGGTGAGCTGCCCCATCGTGGGGTTTGCCCAGGGGACCCCTGCGCCTGGCTTTGCCCAGGAGAGCAGGGACCCCTCACCACAGCCTCTCTCCCCGAGGGAACAGCCGGGGAGATGGGCAGGGTGACGGGGTGCTTGGAGCCAGGATGGCGCTGGTGGCCCAGTGCCAGAGGATGGGGGCCACGGCCCACCATGCTCCCCAGCATGGGCTGGGGGTGCTGGGGCTGCTCCCCCCAGGCTGGCTCCAGCCGAGGCAGGCAGAGACCAGCCAATGGGGCCAATCTTTGTGCTCACCATGTGATTTTTAGCAGACGCTCAAGAATTTTAATGCCTCAGCCACCCCCTATCTGGGAGTCCTAATCCCGGCTCTGGCTCCCCGAGGGGCTGGCTTGGGGTGGGTGATGGGGCTGGGTGTCCCTCAGCCATGGCTTCTGCCAGGTGGAGGAAGGAAGGAGGCTCCTTCGGGGCCATGGTGGGGAAGCCTCGTTCTCTCCTGGCAGACTGAAGGGGACAAGAGAGACCGGTGCAGATGGGAGCAGGACAGGAGCTCTCTTCCCCCACAAGGAAATACGGGCAGGGTTCGGGGGCAGGAACCAGAGTGGCTGCATGCACAGCCGCAGCCCAGTGTGTGTGCATGTCTGCGCACACGCTTGTGCACACTGTGCACCACAGGACAAGCCATACTGGGAGTGATGGTGCGCAGAATAGCAGTCCCAGCTCCTGCCCTGCGCTCAGCCCCGGGGATGCACAGCGGGATGCACAGCGAGATGCAGATGCTCTTGACGTGGAGAAGTGGGAGAAACCAACGGGTGCTGCTGATTCCCGGCTGCAGAGCAGCACGCAGCGCCGCAAACAGCCTTGCCTGCCTGGAAGGATGTCTCCCCCAGCAAACACCACCCTGGCCCCCTCTGTGCCTGTTCCTTGGCAGGTCTGCCTTCACCCCCCCACACCCCAGGATAGCCACACACCCACTCCCCGCTGCACCTTCCCTCCTGCCTCCCTGCACAGAGGGATTACACAGCCGCCAGCAGCCTGCTGGAGGGGGAAGCCGGCCCCCCGCACCTAGGGGACCACGGCGCACGTCACAGGCAGGATGGTGGGGCCAGGTGGTACGGATCAAACCGTGCACACAGGGCTCGGCCCTCCCACGCCACAGCACAGCCCTTGGAGGATGGCAAAGACCCTGCAAAGAGGAGATGGAGGGGCTGGACCTCCCTCTGAAGTGGGGCACCGTGGCTGGAGCTGGGTCCCCACTGAATCCTGGGGGGAGAATGGCCCGGGGCAGCCAGTCCAGCCCCTTCCGCTGGGGTTTAATAGACTTGTGGCGTATTAAACATGCCCCATCATGTGATGAATCAAACCCTGTTCCCTCAGATCTAACAGCGGCGCAACAAAGCTGCGATTGACTGCTCAGGGTAGCGGCTGCGGCTCACGCGCCGTCTCCGGCACTGCCAGACACCTCGATGCAGGGGGGGCCAAGCAAGCACAGCATCTCGCAGGCGACACACATCCCCAGGGCGGTTCGCTCTTGCTCTCTGCCGAGGAGGGAGAGGCTGGCTCGCCGCTAACAAGCGGGCAGCGAGACAGGAGCCATGAAGCCGAAGGAAGAGCTCGGGTCCCTGGGAAGCATCAGACGACATCTCGGGCTCCATCCATCACAGCCCGTCTTGCCTGCGACCTCAGCAAAGTGCCCAGCCACGGGGACCAGTCCCGGCATGCAGGGTTGGGGGGGTCTGGCCCACCCAAGCCACTAGTCACAGTCACAGGGTTTTGGGGGTGCTGAGCCAGGGCTCCAAAAGCCGGGTCTCTCCCGAAGCCTCGGTGCTGCCCACCTGTGCACAGAGTCGGGTCCAAGCCCGGGGGACCTCAGCCCGCGGGAGCGGGGTCCACGGACACAAGCCAGCACACAAACACGCCGCGGGGACAGCTCGGGGAGCCCCCATTTCTCACCGAAAGCGTGGAAGGAGGTGGGGGGGGTGCAGGGGCAGCCTGGCCCCCAGCCCCTGGGGCAGCCGGGAGGTGCTGGCCCCCGCAGCGCACCCCGCTCTGGCCATGCAGCACGGCTCAGGGCACCCCGGGGGGGCCGTGACACCCCCGCCCCCGGAACACAGGTCCCCCCCACCCTCCCCTAAGCAAGCACCCCCTGCACTGCTCGCCCCCCTCCCGCCTGCCCCATGGCACACGTCCCCGATGGGGAGACGCTCTGCCGCCCTCCCCGCCGCCCCAGCGCCCGGGAGGAAGAGGAGGAGGAGGAGGAAGGGAGCCGCGCTGCGGGCACTCACCGTGCGGGGCGGGCAGCGGCCGGGACCCCCCCCCGCTTCCTACGGGCGCAGCATCCTCCCGGGCAGCCCCAGCCCCATCCCGAGCGGAGCCGGAGCCGCAGCCCGAGCCCGAGCGGGAGCTGGGCATGCTCGGGGGCCGCCGAGCGGCACGTGATGCCGGGCTGGCACCGAGCACGGCGGGGGGGGGGGGTTCTGCCGCCCCCGCCCCGCCGCCCCCCCCCGCCATCGCCCCGGGGGGGACAGCACCGCCCCCCCCAGCATCACTTGGTGGGGGGCCATCACCGTGCGGCTCCCCCTGCAGCGTTTGGGGGGGTGGACAACACTGCCCCCCCCGCCCCACACACACCCTGCATCCCTGGGGGAGCAGCCGGGACTTGCACTCCCCCCCCCCGCACCCCAGCATCAGGGGGACATCCCGGACCGCGCTCCCCACTGCACCCCAGCATCAGGGAGACAGCCTGGACCACGGTCCCCACTGCACCCTGCATCTCTCTGGGCAGGGGAGCCCGTTAGCTCCGAGCCAGGCCCATGGGACCCACTGCAGAGGGCCAGGCAGCACCCCCAGGCTCTGCACCCCAGGGAGAGCTGCCCGCAGGGAGAGGATGCAGCACCCGGAGGACGGGCAGCAAAACAGCTCAACAACCACAGCTTGTTCTCTGGAGCACAAAGGCCACCGTTTGGTCCCTCGAGCAGTGCCAAGGGTCAGCGATGGCTCAGATGGGGCTGGCAGGACCCTTCCCCAGCCCTGCTCAGGTCCCCCAGCCCTGGCCCATGTCAGGGTGACTCCCGGCCTGCAGAGCCGGGCCCTTGCAGAGGCACTGGGGAGCTGCAAACTCCAGCCCTACAGCAATGGCACAGTGCCCTGATCTATGGCACTGCCCTATTTCTGCCTGCCAGAGCTGCCAGGCACCACAGCTGGGACCCTGCCTGCACCCAGCCCGTGCAGCTGGGGGCACAGACACCACAGCATGCAGGGACCCTTCATCCTCCGCAGCCGAGCTGGCATGGGGAGGGACGTGGGCTCTCAGGAAGGAAAAACTGGTGGCTGCCTTTGATCCTATAATCCCCCCATTAGCCACACGGCATTAGGGGCTGGGGAGGGGCTTTCACTGGATGCTGCGCATCCTGCATCCTTCCTCCTTCCCCCCCAGCAATGGGTGAGATCCTCCCTCCCCTCCCTCCCTGCCAGCCCACAGCAGAGGGACCCCCGCATCCCCAAAGTTACACGCCGTCGTTCCCTCTCCAAGGTCACTGTCCCCAGCCGTTCCCCTGCTCCGCAGGCAGTGGGGACCCGCTGGCACGGCTCTACACCCCACTGCCCTCCTGCTGCCCAGGAGAGCCCCAAGAACTAAAAAACAGCCCAGGAAGCCCATGAGCAAGGGGGGAGCTGCGCTGCTCTCGGGGACCCCCCCCAGCCGAGCCAGGCAGCCCTAAGCACCAGCCGCGTGTGCAGCCCAGCCAGGCTGGGGGCTGGTTGTTCCCTAACCCCTCGCACAGATGAGAGGTGCATGGTGCTGCCACATCAGCTCCCAGCCGCATCTCAGCCCGAAGGCACAGACACAGTGGGGCCTTTCCTTCCGCAGTCAGAGAGCTGGAGGCAGGAGCAGGGTGGAAAAGAACGCTTTTACTAGCAGTGCGTCCCCAGGGGAGCACCCAGCTGGGGCACGGGGCTGGGTGCTGCCCTCCCGCACCCCAGGCTGGCACAGGTGGGAGTGTGCCCAGCATCGTAGGGAGCCAGCAGGCGAGCGGGCCCCTTCTCCGCAGCTGGGCCCTACACATGTGTGCAGCAATGTGCAGGGCATGCACCGCTGCGCCAGCCTCAATGCCACCTTGTGGGTGCTGTCGCAAAGGCAGGAGCCAGCGCAGCCTGCGACAGCCGGGGCTGGGGGGAGCAGCTCCCAGTCGGAGCCCCCCACCTCCAGCCCCGACCCTCTCCCTGCTCAGCTGCGGCATTCCCAGCTGGCACGGTGCACTGGGAACCACAAGCACAGGTAACATGTTGAGCACGCCGTGATGGCTGACTGCAGGGAAAGACGGTCCCTGCCATGGAGAAGCATTGCAGACGTGCTGCAGGCATGCAGCTCTCACCTGACCGGGAGGTTCACCACCACAGCCCTTGCCCAGCAAGCCCCACTCCCAGCGACGTTTGTGGCTGCACGACTCAGACACAGGGCTGATTCAAGGACACCTTGGCTCTGCTCAACAGATTAGACCGGATAATCCCGGTGCTTTGCTCCAGCCCTCAGCCCACCTTGGGATCTTTGCTCTCGCTGGGTTTACTGCTGTCTGAGCACACAGAGAAGCTTCCGTATGTGCCAGATAGGGACGGGCTCAAAGATCTCATCTGAAACACCCTCACCCAGCAGGACCTGGAGCCCTGCGCGAGGCGCGGCGAGGCGGCGGCAGCAGCCTGGAGCTCAGCCTGTCTAGACACCAACATCACCCCTTCAGGGTCCCGGTTCCTGGACTGGAGGCAGGGAGGGGGCAAGATGCAATGGGAAACAACCTGCTGGGATGAACCGGGGCTCTCGGAGCAACACCTTGGGCCAGATCCTTCACCAAGTTACGCTCCTGTTGCATTTATCCCGGCAAGCACAGCCAGCTCTGCACTGTCTGCCCTGGGCAGTGCATGCCTCAGGAACCTTTTGCACCACGAGGCTCCCTCCTATAAGGGCTGGGTGCTGCAGGGCCCTGGAGAAAGTCCCCACTGGGCTTCAGGGGATGTTTCCCCAAGGGATGACGCAGGGCGGGGGGCTGGCTGGCTCCCCCACGCCACCCTGGAGCTCCTGGAGCCCTCAGAAGAGACATTTGCATCTAAAACGGTAACATGGCACAGGAGCTCCCTTGGGTGCAGGGGATGGGCCGAGATTCACCTGCCCCAGCAGCGCTGGTTGCAGGATCCAGGCACAGGACATAGCCCGGAGTGGGGTCTGGTCCCTGCTAATCATGTACAGGGCCTGCCACGGCCTCACAGGGACAGGTACCTCCAGCCTGGCCCCGCTTTGCTATGCTGGGATGAGCTTTAGCCCTCTGCCAAAGCTCACCGTGCCCAAGTATGCAGGGCTCGATCACTGCAGCATCCAAGCAGCCTCTGAGACATGGCCCCTTGCATGTCTACCAAGCCCGACACGCTGCTTTCTCCCACGCCAGCGGGAGCTCTGGGTTTGTTCAGCTGCTGGGGCCGCGAGACTGTCACGGCCACGTCCGCAGCAGCGTGGGACGAGCCACAGCAGGGCCACAGGCACCCACCCGCCCAAGCCCAACATGCACTAGCAGCACAGACCCTGGCTCCATCCTCTAGCGACTGCTATGCTCCAAAGCCTCCAAAAGCACGTCTTTACTGCTCTGGGTCTCCACGAGACCGGGTTACAGCAGCCTGCACTGCACTCGCAAGCATTTTGGTAGCAGCATCCGCTGGGCAGAGACATGCCCAGGGAGCAGGAGCAGGAGGCAGAAGCTTGTCCCCCCAGTCCCTTTTCACTTACTTGATGAAGTAGAAGGCCCCATGTGCTGTGGTGTCCACCTCCCAGCCTCGGGGCAGCCCTGGAAGGACAGGACAGAAGCAGCGGTCACCCTCCCTCGCCCTGCGCAGCCCCTGTGCCGGTGCCCTGTTGCGGGCTGGGGTGTTGCACTGGAACAGAGTGTTTGCCCAAAGCATCTGCGGCTGGATGGTTCGCAACACTCGCTGTTGCACAGAGGCCCCACCTCTCCAGAAGGGAACCGTGGAGACCCCCTTCACAGGAAGCAGCACTAGAGGGGGGCAGGAGCACATGGGCAGGGAGTCACGGGATGATTATGACGCTCATGAGGTGCTGCGTCCTGCTGTGGTTGGCTCTCATATGCTTAAATTGTATTTTTAAAGTGTTTTGAGTCTCCTCCCCATCAGCGGCAGGTCTCAGAGACCACAGGGAGTCTCTCTGTGGAAGGGGTCCGCTTAAAAGCCCCCTGAGAATCTCTCCAGCGAGAAACCCCAGGCCCAAGAGATGCAGCACTACCTCGCACGTCATTCAAAGTCCCCCAACCCTCCCCGGCTACAGGGCAGCTCCTGCTGGCTCAGCTTTTTGGGGACTCCATTGCATTTCTGGAGGGTTTCACTCCACATCTCCACATCCTGCTCAGTGTCTGAGGAGGGCAGAAAGCAAACGTAGACACCTGGGAGCCATCCCTTACCGGCGCAGGAGAAGTGCCCGCTCTGGATGGAGTAGCCTGTTCCGGGGTGTACCCAGCTTGTGGACTTGGTCTCATCGCTGTGAAAGACAAGGAGTGGGGTTGTCAGCACCCGCGGGGGCCCAGGGACCCCCTTCCTGTGGCTGGGGAAGGGTCTTTGCAACACAGGTGACTTTTTGAGCCAAAGGAACGGAAGAACCATATTTTAGGGAAAGAGGGGAACAACATCCACCAGACTGGGACAGCGGTGACCCCCAAGGAGAGAGGAGTGGGGGGAAAGGAGAGATGACCATGTGTGATAGGAAAGCAGTCAGATCCAGAGGCTTGCAGCAAGGGGTACCCTTTGTTCCCAGCCCGGAATAAGCCCCCCACTCGCTGCAGCCCCCCAGCCATGCAGCTGGCTCCCCCCGCACCCCAGCTTAAACCCCATCCCCGCGGCAGCCCCCACTCCGCGCGAGCTGCCGGGCAGGACCGTACTTGATGAAGAAGACTCGCCCGTCCCCGCAGACGCCGTAGGTCCACCTGCCCGGCAGGTCCAGCCAGTCGATGTCATCCGCCATGGGGGCGGCAGCCGGGGGGCTCGGGCGCAGAGCGGCCCCGCGCTGCGCGGAGGGACGGCACCCGGCTCGGCAAGTGCCAAACAACTCCCGGTCCCCTCAGGAGCAAACACTTGCTCAGCTCAGACCTTCCACCCAGACTCTGTTTGCTGCAAATAACCTAGGAGGGAGGGAAAAAAAAAAATCCCAACCAAACCCATCAACTTAACCCTCTCGGAGCCGGGCTGCCACCCCGCCTGTGAGACGGGGTTCAGAGGGCACCCTCCCAGCACCACAGCGCGGCTCTCCAAATGACTCTCCGGGGCTAGCCCGTCACAGCTTCCTCCACTGCCTACTCAGTGTAATTACCGTCAATTAACTCGGGGTGAGTAATTATGGAGTTGTTACTTCCCTCTCCTGTTCATTTTAAACAATGTCAAATTCTTCTCCCTGTCTGATCTCGCAGCCAAGCCGAGGCAGTATGTAGGGCACCCTGATGATTATCTGCAGCACTTTCGGAGCTGCCCAATGGGTATTTTCTCTCTGCTTGTTCTTAGCCGTCAATTAAATGTCTTTTAAGGGGAAAGGTGGGGTCTGGGAGGCACCTGGGCTGGGTGACTGTGAAGGAGGCAATTGCCCTCGTGCCTCAGCGGCGCCTTTACAAAGCTTCTCATGGCACAAGGAGAAAGATGCTGGTTCAGGAGAGGCCTGAGAGGTGGAAAGGAAGGAGCTGGTCCCTAACGCAGGGAGGAAGGGGCTTGTCTTGCCGAGCTTAAGCGCAGTCCCCACATCAGAGCGGTTCCCTGCCGGGATTTGGGGAAACCAGTTCACCTGAAGCCTCGGGAAGGCTCTTCCTATAGTTCTTTGAACCACTGGGTAGGAAAAACATGTCTGGTTAGTCCCAATGAGCCTGTTGGGAGAGCATCTGATGGGACCCCGGCATAACACAGAGCGATGCTACGGTCCTCGGCGTCAGTTCACCTGGGGAAGCTCTGTTCTGTGGGATAAATGCTTGGCTGCAAACCGTGGGCCAAGCTCGTGTCCTGCCTGCGCCATGGATGCAGCTTGAGGATGGCACAGGCGAGCACGTACTCAGACCCCCACGCTTTCCCTGGGGGAACCCCTGTGGGGGCTCAGAGCACAGCTCGCCAGGATTACATTATATATTGGCTTTCTGAAAGATTGGGCTTTTTGCCTGGGTTTGGGCTGACAGATAGCGTTGCACTGAGCCTGCCTGCCCCAGTCAGGTTACGGTCACACCAGGGCGACTGGGGAATTGCCACCCTTATCACGTTACCATCTGTGAACCCAGCTGCAGAGCTAAACATCAATCACCACCCGATTAACGACCACGGGAACTCCCAGGGCTTTGATGCTGCGATGCGCCCCGAGATTGGGGAGGTCATGGCATGACCCCGAGGGAGGCAGCTCTGCTGCCCCTGCCTCCGCTCTGCCTCTGCAGCCACGCAGGGTCTGCACGCAGCAGCCAAACCGCAGCGAAGAAATCCGGGAGCTTAAATGCTTGTGGCCAAACCTCAGGAGAACACAGGCAGGTCGGTGTGATGGTGCTTCAACCCAGGGAAGCTCAACCTGGGAGCCAGGACATGTCACTCCTCACCTAAAACAGGCACCTGTGGACAAAGCTGCCACGTTAAACTGTTTCCATTGTGTTTTTTGGGGGAAATCCCCGCAGCCAGCCCTGGACCAGAGAGATGGCTTGTGGCACGTGCTGGCTTAAGGCAGAAACAGTTTTATAAAGTCAAATGCAGCAAGAGTTCTGTTCCTAAACTGCCCTAATCCCATTTCAGTGCTGGGGGAGGCACGGCGGGGATAACCACGGCACTGGAAACAGCGGGTTGTCCCGGCCACCCTGCCTCTGCAGCTGCTTGCAGATGGGGTTTTCTTTACTGGGAGCAGCCTCTAACCAGAGCCACAGCTCGCACACGGTGTTACTCCTCAGCACAAACATTTCGGGCTCCCGGGTCTGCGAGCGACACCAGGCACCGCTCCTGAGACTCCCCTGCGATCTCACCATCACACAGCTTTCAGGACCGAGCTTTCAAAACTGGTGGCAGTTTATTTATACAGACGTGAAACAGAAACCTTAAGAGAACCAGAACCAAAGAAGCCCGCTGTGCCGTCCCAGGGTTAGGACCTCACTGTGCATGGCCCTCACCTTCCAGCCCAGGGCAAAACCTCTCCGATTACTGTGGAGTTACCCTCACACGTACCCCGAGGGTATGCCGGATAAGGGTCCATGCCATATAAGCTCATCTGATCCTAAAAGATTTCCTTCCTTCTCTAGTAACCCCCAGGGAGGGATGCAGTTCCCTGACCATACACATTCTCAGGGTCCCCCTCGCTTGTTCATGGCAATTACAAGGGACCGACTAATCATACTCTAACATCAGAGAGCAGAAGGAGCTGGCTCAGCCCACGGGGTAAATAACACTGAGGTTCTTGGAGGACTTTGTAGGACCTTCAGCCAAGGATCCCGAACAGCTCCAGGCTCTCTCCTGCCAGGTAAATGAATCAGCTTTTATTGCTTTCCACAAGAGAATTTTTTTCCCTTATTTCTTTATATCTTAATCCAATGGAAATTGAAAGGGGAAATACCAGTGGGGCTTTTTGTTTCATTTGATTTAAAAGGTCCTTGTTCACAACCACCCAGGTTAGGAAGGAAGGGGACAGCAAGCAGGCACACACCGAGGCTTTCCTCACAAAACCACCCATATTCAGTGTTTCTGCTGATGGTCCCGTGGAGGCTCCTGCAGCATCAGGCACCGCCACCTCTGCCCTGAGCACCGTGTCCTTCCTTTAGCAGGGACACGGAGGGACAGGGAAGCCACCGGCCTCCCACGGGACCATCCTGGAAGCAGAAGCCCACCTGTGGGGAAATGAATTTGTGTCAGGATCTGGCACAGGGAGGAGACGGAGAAGCTCAGCAGATGGATCTGCTATAGCAAAAACCAGTCCCAGCACATTGGCCGTCTTCTGGAGACACCTGGCTGCTGGCAGTTCCAGGGACACCAGGTCACCCTTCATGTGAGAGGCAGGTTTGGGCAGAAGGATTTCACTTGCCAACACGCCAGGAGCATCCCGGCACCATGGTCCCCACAGAGCAGCCACCTCCTGCTCCATCCACGCAGCGCTGACCCTTCGCTTCAAGCCACGGTGGGACCACACGGAGAACAAAAGACAAAGGGAGCGAAGCACGCGGAAAAGGGCTGCGCTGGGTGAGCAACGGCGTGACACAGGCACCGCTGTGGCTTAGTTGTGGTCAGAGAGGACATCTGGCCCCGGCTGCTGCCTGACACCCAGCTCCCAGCCCATTGTGGGTGACCTGCCCTGCCGAGGAAGGCAAACAAAGGCTGAGGAAGTTTCCTGCGTGGAGCCCTCGTGGGTCAGATGTGAGGAATGCCACAGAACAGGGCGTTTCTGCACAGAAAGGGATGGTTATTGCACTTGCTCCACATTTGCCCGTCCCGCCCTCATGCTTACTCCAGAGCAAGGTGGCAGAGCACCTTCGGGCCACCGCGGAGGGATGGGTGGGAGGGGGGGACAGCCAGGGGACCCACTCAGCCAGAAGTGCCTTGGGGTGAGCAGTGGCCCCAGCAGCATCACCAGCTGCGAGTCCCACGCTGCCGTACGGTTCTGGCACCATCTCCTGGACAAAAGCTTCCCCAGAAACAAGACCAGAAAAGCAGCTGCAGAGCGAGTCGGCCAGGCGCTTCCAGTGGACCCCCCCGATGCACCCTGAGATGCACGTTGTGCCCCCTCCCCGACTGTTAATACATAACAGCCTGCAGTCTGCCCCCCGTAACTTCAGGCTGTTATCTTCCTCCCTCCCCTTTACTCCACACACTGCCCTTCCAACTGCTCGAAGGCCCCACCTGGGAGCCAGGCTGGGGACACGATGGCCATCGCAGCACCGTGCTTTGCAATACCGGGGCAGGCGGGAGCACGCTGCTCCCTCTCGGCTTTCCCAGCTCGAGCACAGGGACCAGTAACCACCTCAAGCGAGAGGGAGTTGCTAAGCAAAAAGCCTAATTGCTTCATATACTTTATGTCTGGTTGTAAACTGGTTGTAATTTGATAAATGGTGCCAGGGAACGCCGCTGCCGGGAGCGCTGGTGGGTGCTGCTCAGTGGATCCTACCGGGCTGGTACGCTGCAGCCCAGACACCCAGATTGCAAGCAGATGTTTAACAGCCTTTTATCACCAATCTGAGTAACACATTTACCACCAGGCACAGCAACCCACCGCTCCCACATCTACCCATGGAGTCCAAACCCATGGACGGCTCGTTACCATAGCTCCCACCAGCCAGCAATGGGAGGAGGCGTGGAAAGGTGCCAGCGTAACACCCTCCTCCAGCTCCAGAAGTGAAATCTCTTTAACCTGCTCCTGCTTCCCCGTCACCAGAAGCCTTGCTTAACCTCAGATCTGGCCTAAATTACCCCAGCAACCTGAAACAGCAAGCCTGAAACAAGAAGCCTGGTGTATGAGAAGGGGAGAAGGTGCTGAATCCAAATGCCCCCACTGGGTCTTTGTTTCTCCTCAGCACAAAGTCCCTGCGAGAGACCTGGGACCGGATCCCAACCGCTCGCAGCCAAAGGCTGCTCTTTGCATGCAAAAAGGCTGCAGTCGGTAGCTATTTTCTGTTTCTGATGAGGTGCCTCGTCTCTCGGCGATGGGGAAGGAAGCTAGCTGGCGTTTCCCATGGGGCAAGGAGCAGCGCACGCCGGGCTGTCACGCAGCAGTGGGGTAGGAAGAGCTGCTCCAGAGCAACGTCAAACATGCTGCTTCCATTGCACAAACCTCAACAGGCCCATCGAGCATTGAAGCCCTATTTTCCAAGAGGACCTTTCTTTGCCCTGCTCTGCATCCATCAGTTATTCGTCGTGGCAGCTATCTTCCCTAAAGACAGGCTTTTAGATTTACCTTAAGATAGCACCATCCATAGCTGTCCAGACTGTATCTGTGACAAAGATCGCAGGAATTCATCTTCAGCAGGTTCACTTTACGGCTGGCGGGCTAGGGCAAACCAGGTTTGTCCCTTGACGCAGAAAACAGTGCTGAGAATGACCTCCTTCCCCACAGTCGCTTCAAAACTTCGAGTCCAGCCTGCTGGAGCTGGATCCCCCAAACAATACATTTCTACAGGCAGAGGTTTTGTTGGATGGTTTTTTTTCTTGTGGGAAGCACATACCTAGCGACTGCAAGAGGAAGAACGGAGAAGACAGTTCATGTGCCTAGCAAAACGCCGCATACCGTCCTGCAGACAACAGACAGGCAAGGAAAGCAATGACTATCCAATGTGCTCCCACAGCTGGGGCGGCTGCAAAGCAGCCAGTGTTTTTATCGCTAACAGTCTTATCGTGAGCATTAGCAGGAGGGGCAGATGGATGCCTCCTACTAATGGGCTCTAATACTTTATACCCTCAAGACTAATGGACGGCTTTTAGAAGACTTCATTTCCCCCACCACCCCCCCAGACGCTGAAATAAACCTTGGATGATATCTGAGTTACAGCCTATTGGGTCGAGGCCGCGCTGGAAAGCACCAGACTCTCCCTGGAATTGCAATCACGTCGTGATTCACAGTGTCACTGCCTTCTCCTGCCTGCCAGTTTCAGAAGAAACTCGCTTTTGTGGGGCCAAACCAGCTCCGCAGCAGTATTAATTTGCAAACGGCATTTTAGTGGACGCAGTCAGTAGTGACTACAAAAATAGCAGCTTATTTACTCCCCGTGTGCTTTGCTGACAAACAAGTTCTTAAGTCCCGTGGAGAAGACACAGCTACCAGAGCAAGAGCAGTTCTACTCTAACACAGATAAATCGTCAGCTAAACTCCAACTGCAGACGTCAGTGCTGATAGAATAAAGAAATCCCAGCAGGACTTCTACATTCCAGATGGCATCTGGATGCACTGCCAGATACATATAGGCTTTCATTTAGCACACTATTTCTTTAAGCTCCGTCACTGAACAAAGAGAAATTACAACGTTCATTTTTTAAGGCGGATTTTACAGCCAGCAGAACAGGTGAATATGACTTTTAAAAACCACAGTGGTTCATAATTATTACGTTCGTTATGTTCAGCTTTGTTCGCTATTTTAAACAGAGTCTTGCAGGAAGTTCAGACAGTGTTTTTCATTGTCTAGTCCAGCATTTCCACCCATGATACTCATACAGAAACAAAGACGGCACAATGGTGTTTTAGAGATGCCCAGACAAGATGGGAGCACAGGGTTAAACACGGCTTGTGCTGCAGGACAGGACAAAATAGCGTATAGTACCATTCCAGTACCGAGCACTAGGCAGAAAAGAATTTAAGGCATCAACTAAACAACAAATAATTTGAAAGCTCTCCCCCCAAAATGTCGCTCTAGAAGAGGTGTGACCAACCCGTGGCCTCTGGTCATTCCAGAGATTCCTATGCCATGACGATATCACACGTGGAGCAGAGCTGCCAGTGACTCATCACTGGTATCGCTGCTCGGGAGGAAGATCTTCAGCAGGGTTTTGGCCGAGGCCGAAATCCTCATTCCCCAGTAAGCTCCTGGGAACCCCTGGAAAAGCTGATCTGTGCCTGCAAATCACTCCAGGCACCTTCACCCCATAACTCTGAGATCTGAAGCCCACATCTTGTTGCTGCCCCGGTCTGCACCTGCAGCAGCGCTTCCAGCCTCCTTCTTCCCACCCAGCAAAGAGCCGCCGACCCAAGCAGCCCCAGCCGAGGGGCGCAACGCCCCCGAGAGCGCCCAGCTCCCGCAAGGCATTCCAGCTTCACGCTTGAGAAGACTGCCAAAATTATGGTATTCCCTAGTCTAGAAAACACAGAGTGATAGACACAGCTGTAGACAGCAAAAAAAAAAAATTCATTAAGAGTAATTACACTGGATAATGCTGTGTAGAATTAAGTGTCACTGGGCATTGACACCTCTCATGTATTCTGAGCTCCTTACTGAAGATTTTACTCCAATTCATTAAAACATAAACAAAGGAACCAATAATTCAGTGCACATGTGCTGGTTTTGGCTGGGTAGAGTCAATTTTCTTCGCAGCAGCCAGCACGGGGCTGTGGTTTGGGTTTGCGCTGGACGCAGCGCTGATACCCCGGGATGGTTTCGTTCCAGCTGAGCAGGGCTCGCACAGAGCCGAGGCCTTTTCTGCCTCTCACCCACCAGCGAGGGGCTGGGGGGGCACAAGGGGCTGGGAGGGGACACGGCCGGGACAGTGACGCCAGCTGACCCCAGGGCTGTCCCACACCGTGCGGCATCGTGCTCAGCACACAGAGCTGGGGGAGGAGGAGGAAGGGGGGACGTTGGCAGGGATGGCGTTTGCCTTCCCCAGGCACCGTTAGGCGCGATGGAGCCCTGCTGCCCTGGGGATGGCTGAGCACCCGCCGGCCGAGGGGAAGGAGGGGAGGAATTCCTTGCTTTGCTTTTGCTTCCCCTATTAAACTGTCTTTATCTCAACCCACGAGTTTTCTCACTTTTACTCTTCTGATTCTCTCCCCCATCCCGCCGGGGGGGGGAGCGAGCGAGCGGCTGCGTGGGGCTGAGCCGCCGGCTGGGGTTAAACCACGACAGCATCATGGGCCGCTACATGGCTCTTCTCTAATTGGAGAATGATCAGGTGTTCGGCCCCTTTGAGTCACTTCGACTCACAAGGCGACACCTAAAATTTGTTTCAGTGCAAAGCCTGAAAATGCTTCAAAAAAACCCCTGAAATACCTTCAAAACCACGCAGTATTCATATTTAAAGATATGCTAACAAGTGAGCAAACTAAAAGCGAATCTCAATGCTCAGCTTCAAGTAGGGCAACAAAACATTAACACCCCTGCTTACGCCAGGCCATCGCCTAACTTGAACACCAATAATTGCACTTGCCCTCTGTGTTTTAGTTTAAAAGCTTCATCAGTACAAGGAGCCGTTACGATCACGCAGAGTTACTGGTTTGGGAAGTTCACAGGGCAGAGCGCCTGCTTCCAAATTACCATAACCTCCTCTGAAACACCAAATGTGATAAAATATGTTTAATATTCTCAAACACCCGTGTAGGAACCGTGCTTTTGCACAGCTACCTGACGTCCCCCTTAAGTTCTTTTAAAGAAAACCAAGTTGGCGCTATCTTGCAAATATCTTTATTACAATTTACAGATTAGTTCTGAATAGTTTTATGTACAGAAATATAACTTTAGATATAAAAACCCAACAAACTTGACACAAATCAATTAAAATCTGTATAAAGCCAATGTTGAAGGTTTTCTAACTTTCTCTAAATTATACAAAAATAAAATCTTATAATTACAGTTTTGATTTAAAGTTCAACAAGTGTTATTATTACTGTCTCACTCAAAGCACGTACAACTGTACATATCCCATATGACCACTTTGAGATATGTTACAGGGAAAATGGTGACAACCAAGCTTGGCTTGCTTTTAAGAGGATGTTTACTGTAATGAAGTTAGTGTTAATTTCCTATCAGCTTACATTTGATACTCTGGAAACATGAGGTTTGAGGGGGAAAAGCTTACCAAGCAAGTATGCCTCAGTGAGAATCTGCAGCATTAGAACAGAGCGCTTGATACACTGCAGGTTGGGAAAAAAACAACTTCTCACTTTGCACAAGCACTTTGGAAGAGGCAGGTTTTGACCTAGTTTGTGTCCAATTTGTCAATTCTGTTCCGTTCCCAGCTGTAGCCTCTTCCAAGCCTCTGCAAACAGTGGATCGGTATTTGCAGGTGTTAATTCACACCACTCTAAAGCTTCTTGCAAGCACCAGTGAACCAAGTGAGTTGTCCAGAGTAACCGAAGCACCAAGTTCTCCAAGATCGAAGAGACTAGGAGAGTTATGGAAACATGACTATAGTATATTTTACCAAGAGCAATGAACAGCATTACCAGTCACATGTGGACCGTAAGTCAACAAATTTTCTATTGGAATTCTACATTTGTCACCCTGCATGCTTTTTCTTAAACAAAACCCGTAATCAAATATGATACAGGAAAATGAACTCCTCAAAATTAGAAGTTATTTCACAGGATTTCAAGGCATGATTAGAAGTTACTATTTCACAGCTCAAATTATCTTTTGTAGGGAAGGAGAATAGAATTTCTTTTTATGTCATGGGGATGAAAAATAACATTGCTGCATTGCTTCCAAGTAGCCAGTCTGTACGGCTGCTTGAGTTTCGGCTGTATTTTAAGTTTACCCGACAACTCTACTGTCGTTCACAGTTAACCCTCTGAATTTCACAACTGTAACACCTCTAACCTGTAGCAGAGAACGGTAATTTTTAAATTCAGACAACATACTTCACGCAACAAGAATAAACCCAAAACCTCGGACATTTTTGAGACAGAATTAAAATCAATGGTCAAAAAGGCGGCACAAAAAAAAAGATTCAGTAAAGCTCTGTGAAGCTCTTCTGTGATTTTCTTTCAAATTAAAAATTCAAGTAGTTAATGAGATGACAAGTCTGAAGCGTTTTAGGTTTCTCCCTTAAAAAAGGGAGACCATTCTAGTCAGCTGGATGAACCAAGTAGCAAGTAACTAATTCACCATGCAAACAGATACAAATTCTTGGTGTTTGGCATTTATTCCATTGCATGACCGCATACCTGCTTGGATAAGAGCCACACAACATCCTTCAGGTCCAAACACACATCCAAACGGTGCCGCTTTTTTATTTTGACTGCAACAACAAACATTTTAAGTTAGGGACATAAATAAGGAGTGTTTGCCTTCCACCAAGGACTTCAACTTTCAGACCCCAAACGTGAAATGTTATTTTGGTACCAGATGAACAAAGTGCAGACGCATAGAGGTATTAATACTGGCTTTTGGTAAAGAACACAGCGATTTGTAGCCATAGATTTCCATAAATCAAGGACAATTGTCCTTACAAGTACCAGAACAAGCATATTGGATAGAAGAAATATGAAGAATCCTCCACTTCAATCCATCTTCAGAAAGCAGAATCAGTTACGGCAAAGTTACTCGAAGATTAACTAAAGAACTAGGGCCTAGCTCCCTTTGTGTGGCTACCTAAATTCAAACTATCAGCCATAGCCTTGACACATACCTTGGAGCTTTAATTATTAATCAGGATGAAGCCTTTCATTGACCTGAAAGCAAAGGGGTTTTGTGCACAAGCAGCCAATACCCTTTGGAACATTACTGGGTAAAGGTATTATTTAAATAAAGACAAACCAAAGGGCTTGGTAGTGCACCAGAGTCCCCCTGAATCCCCCAGTGTGCTAGACTGAAATATTAAGACATCAAAGCGTTACATAAACACTCAAAGCACCAGATTACATGCAGAACTGGGATCTTAAAAGGAAGGAATAAACTATCTGCTTTGCACAGTAAAGTTAACATTATTAGATAACAAAATCTGACTTTTGTACAAGTTAGAGAAAATGGAAAACCACAAGGAAGTAGCACATACCTCTAGAAACTTTAAATCAAAACTGCAATAACTAGGTTCTGAGTCCCATAAATATTTCCTTCAAAATAGGTTTTGCTTTTTCAAAGTGCAAAAATCCAACTTAATAGTCACCACTTCTCAAAATACGGCAGACAAGGCATTTTTTGAATGGATTTAACCTAAAGCAGTCTGTTTCTCAAGTGTTAATTAAAAGGAATGCAATTATACCCACCCTTACCCTCGATGATACTCAAAAGGTTTTGTCTAGGTATCAAAATGGGACACACAGGTATATTAGTTGCCTGAATATCGAACTGGGAAAAAAAGTGTTAAAATCCCACTTCTCTCCCCATTTCAAACTAGCACATGCAGCTGCCATTTCTTGTTTTGAAAGTGTTCATGAGTGATTAGGGCCACACAACTACCAGATCTATTAAGGTGCTAGACGAGATCAACCCTCTTGTTGTAGGTTTCTTGAAGTCTATTAAATACTCTTTGTCTATGCTCTGTTGTGAAGCAGTACCCTATGGCTTCTTCTGTTTCTTGGATACGTTTCTGGAACCTACATCCATCTCGTGCAAGCTCTTCCCAGGGTCCTTTACGATCCTCCTCACTGCTTATGTAATACTCGGTAACTTTTTCAAGGAAGGTTACCTGGAAAAGACAAGTCATTTAGTAAAACATTGGCCAAACTCTCATGCAAAAGGAGCTTAATATTTATTTCACATATGGTTTTTTTGTTAATAGAATTTAAATGCCTAAAATGGCAAAAAGCCTCAGATACGCTACCAGTTCATGCACCACCCAGGCCAGAGTACATTTCACCTCTCAGCTTTAAAAGCAACCAGTTGCTGACTTCTCCCTCTACCAAAAGTAGTGCTCTAACTACTAAACTTTTCTAAACTGTGGCCTAAGAGGCGTCTTCAGGCGGACGGCCGATCACACAATGTTCCCCGTGGAATAACACGCCCCCACATCAGCACTGGGTTATAACCTTACACACAAAAACAGTTCAAGCAGGTTACTCAGCAGGACATGCCAGGACACTCACTCAAGGCTAGAAACATGCTACGAGTCAACATCTCCGATTACTGAAGCTTACATAAGAAAAAAAGAGGAAGAATCATTGTTCTGTAGAGTAAGCAATCATGTGAGTCAGCTTGCACTTCAGCACCAAGAAAAGAAATCACATTATGCTACATAAAAGGAAGCAACACTCGTCACTACGTGAATGGAACAAACCCGTCTATTTAGAGCTGGTCTGAAATTCCAGTGGGTTTCAGTTCATGCAACGGAATGATGACAAAGTCACGGCACTTTAAAACACATACGAAAACTCTCACTTTTCACTATTTTTAAGAACTATGAAGCTATTTTAAGAAAACAAAGAAACTTGTAGGCTTAGGATCTAAACTTGACAGTATTTAGACTATTACTACACTGAGGACGTAAGTCTGTCTGTTATCGAGTGATAAGCAAAAGCCAGACTATTTCAGGCTCCTACAGAATTATGTATTGCTTTTAAATTTAGCTACACAACTGAAGGACAAACTAACTAGCTGTCAGCATCCATCAACTCTCACACTAGGACGGATTCCTGAAGACAAGCCAAACACTGCTTCTTGACACCTACTTCTGGAAGAACAGGAAAAAACGTGGGGAGGTACAAAAAACTTGCTGCTACGTTCCTATGTTTTATTAACCCAGAACCCTAGTTTCACACCCAGTTCACGCTAACGCAATGAGTGTAGAGTGAGATCGCTGTTTGTGGTAGAGCCATCTTCCAACCTTCACAGAAAACATGAAGATAACAGTTATGGAAGAGATGACCTACAGGAATAATCAGCAGTTGATGATGCAGAGCCACAAGAGACTGTGTGACAGCAAGCTCCAGAAGACATCTAATCCTAGTGCAGTCATCCCACATTACTGCCGAGCTGTCTGTGAAAGCAGGGACATCAGACCCCCCGCATCCTTGCACAGTGTCAATGCCATTGCTAAGCGAAACAAAACACTCCCAGGTTTTACGACTTTACGAACATGAATATTCCTGCTGTTTAACTGCGATATTCCAGATAGAAAATAGCCCTGAGCAGGATGAACGATTCCAAGATTTCCCGGGCAACCTCGGTCACTGCTGGGCAACCTCTGCTCTGTTTTGCAGACGGGCCTAATTAAGTGTCTGCTTTCAAGCACACCCGACTTGTTACATCAGCCTATCCCTTTGCGAGTTCCTACCTTACAACCTTTTTACATCAGTCCAAGACACCCTTGGGCACAATTACCGGATTTTGTAACATCGTGCTAAATATTGCATCCAGATCATCGTTCTTTCACCATGTCAATAGATCACAGGGAGTCAAACAAGAAATGAGTCAAAAAATTACTACTGCTAAGTCTGCATCCCTGACACATGACAACATTTTAGGTCACAGCAGTTATGGACTTACAGCAGGGCTCATCAGTGCTGCCTCGCAGCATTTCGGACAGATGCCGTCAGTTACGAAGGACCTCCGGCAGTTTAACTTCGAGTTTTTTCCATTTATATTAAAATATAATGGTTCACACAGGTTAAACTATTACATGCCACTTGCCCTAGCAAAACCAGGCACGAAGTTACCTCCATTTAAAGGAGCAAAACAAATCTCTCTGCTGTAAGAATGCAAATGCAAGCATTATACAACTTTCTGTTTTGATAACTGGTTACACTAGTGTATTACCCCGGGATCTGGTATCACAACTCATATAAATGTCTGAGGTATCAGGGAAGATATGAAAACGAGGAGCTATGAATGACAGATATGAAAAGCTACCTTGTACATCTGTAGCATCATAAAACCCATGAGATTAATTGATTACTATTTACCTGAATCCCAGCACATGTATTAGAAAGTTTTTTAACACATTGCGCCTCCAGTTTGTGCTCTAAAGCCCAGTTCCAGATTACATTCTTTTAATGAACGGCTGCTGAATTACAATAGTCTCCTAAATGGGAGTATTACTATATTCTCTACTGGAACTTCAGTGGCTTACTGTAACGTGTTAACACACAACAGAAGAGCTCTTCCTACTCTGAAACACGTCTGTAACTCAAGCAGGCCTGTAACAAGCCCCGAAACGTTTACGGTGCTTTACGTCTCCATTGCACTACGTGCACGGAAAGGTCCTAAAATACTTTATCAACATCACTCATAACAGAAACTGGTACTTTCCAGAGGAAAAATTTACCTCACAGCTCTTATCTGTTTCTCTGATGATAAAAAATACAACACAAATACAGAATGAAAACTGTCTTAAAAGGAGAATTTAACATCAAATCTAGAGAAGAAATTTGAAGAAATTATCTGCCGTGTGCCACTGAGTTATGAATCTACCATCACGTGTAAAGGATGAGGCACACTCAGTCAAATAATTAGACCATAAGCTCACGGGGGTATGACCTGCCCACCTCCACGACGGGAGTCCTCGCACAAGTGACCTCACCCACTCACATACCACTTTGTGCAATGTCTGTTTGTTTGGTTTTTAAATTTTTTTTAAAGCATCCCCCAAACACAAAAACATAAACGAAGTATGTACCTTTTTCCTCTTGGTACTCCTACATTTCTCACCAGAAAGAATGTCATGCTGCACAAAGTCAGCGACCCCACAGTTATGTTTTTCCAGCTGCACCCGGCAGACAGTTGAGTGACTACGCTCAGAAGCGACCAAACTCGGCCTCTCTGCTCCTTTTAAACCAGGCGCCCCTTTCTTCTCTGCTGTTTGAAAGGCTGCCTTGAAATTTAAAGGATTATATGGATCATCTGAGGTACAGAATGAGTTCCAAAGTTTCAAGTTTTCTGCCTCATCCACGCTGCTACAGTCCCAGTCGTCCTCCTCTTCAGAACTAGGTTGAGGAGAGCCTGAAGACTCTGCCCATGAAGAATCTTCCTCCTCCTCCTCCTCCACATCCCACATATCCTTTCCCGGATTACTGGAAGATGTCTGAATGGTGGCTGTGAAGTTCTGAGGGTTGTACGGGTCCAAACTGTAGAAGGAATTCCAGAGATGAAGCCTTTCTCCGTCCTGGCTACCAGCGTCTGAATCCGAGGGGAGCCCTTCACTATCAAACCCATCGTCATCATCATCATCCCAGTCATCCTCATCACCCGCACTCTCCTCCCCACTGGAAACTCCCCCTATGATATAGTCTATTAATTTATTCGCACAGACAGGTCTGGCTGGATCTGGAAGGTTTTGCTCTATTTCAGAGTCCTCGTCATCCTCTTCAGTCAAGGCTTCCACCTCCAGTGCCCCCTTCTCAGCTGAACCCCTTACGCCCTCCTGATCCAGGGGACAACCTCCAGGTTGCCTCTCAGTATCTCTCGGCTCCTCGGGTCCCTTCAACTCCCCGGCATCGCACTGCTGCTCTCTCCGTAGCCCTACCTCTTCTTGACGAACACCTTTGTGCTGCTCCTCCTCCAGGCTGTGATAGCCGTGGTCCGGGTCTGGCACAGTTAAGCTCGCTAAATGCCACCGCTGGAGAAAGGCCAAGCGCTTGCTGCGGAGGAACTCAGCCTCCGGCAAGCCGCCCCGGGCGGGGCAGCCTCGCCAGGCCTCCGCGGAGACGTCGGCTCGCAGGGGCTGGGGCAGATGGCTCTTGCCGGAGGAGGAGGAGGCCTGGCCCTGCTCCGGGTCCTGCATGTACAAGCCCACACGCGGTACGGAGAAGGACACCAGGCTGCTCCGCACCAGCCCCATTCCCCGGAGGCCCGGGAGGGGCTCCGCGCTGCCCTCTCGCCCCTTCTCCCGGGGCTCTTCCGGCCACGGCAGCGTCTCCTCGGCCCAGTCCAGCGAGGCGGCGGGCTCCGACAGCAGCAGCAGCTGGGGGCCCTTGGCGGGCGGCGGTCCGGCGGGGCAGAGGGCACCGCTCAGCGCGGGGCCGGGCAGCAGCCGCTGCAGCAAAGCGGGCAGCGGGGAGAGGAGCTGCGACATCAGCCGCAGCAAAGAGAAAGGCGGGCTCGCCTGGGGCGAGGCGCCGGCGGGGGCCGCGCTAGGCCCCGCCAGCTTAGGCCAGGCCGCGGCTAAGCTCAGCCGGGCCCGCCCTAGGCCGGCGCTTTCCCGGCCGCTCGGCTCCATGAGCGGCGGCGGGCAGAGGAGGCTCCTTAGCGTTCCCAGCGGTGCGGTCGGGGTTGCGGAGCAACGCTCCGTCGAGGGGCTGCGAGGCGGCGGCAGGCGGCGGCGGGCAGCTTCCCCTGGGTACTCGGCTCCATCCTGCTGCGGGCGGCGGCACAAAATGGCGGCGCGGGGGCGAGCGCAGCGCCTCAACCCGCCCGCGGCCGGGGCGCGCCCAACGCGCAGCCGCATACCCGCCTCCTGGGCGTCACAGGACGTTGCCGTCGCCCATTGGGCATCGGCGCGGCGTCACCGGGTCCTTGCCCCCTGAGTGATCGCCTCCACGGTGGAGGTCCCGCCCCTCGCTCCGCGTGGGGATTGCATCAGCCGGAGGGGAAGGGGCGCCGCGCGGCAGCGCCCCCTCTGGCGGCGGGGCGGCATCGGCGGGGCGGGCCCGGGCGCAGGCAGGGCCGCCATGAGGCGGGGCGCGGCGGGACGGAGCGGCCCCGCAGCGAGCGGCTTCCCGGGCCCCGGGGCAGCTCCAGCCGGCTGGTGGTTAAAGCCCATCAGCCATTTGTGGGTGCAGGCAGAGGTGCGGGCAGCAGGATAGGCAGAGGTGCGGGCAGCAGGATAGGCAGAGGTGCGGGCAGAGGTGTGGGCAGCAGGATAGGCAGAGGTGCGGGCAGCAGGATAGGCAGAGGTGCAGGCAGAGGTGTGGGCAGCAGGATAGGCAGAGGTGCAGGCAGCAGGATAGGCAGAGGTGCAGGCAGAGGTGTGGGCAGCAGGATAGGCAGAGGTGCGGGCAGCAGGATAGGCAGAGGTGCAGGCAGAGGTGTGGGCAGCAGGATAGGCAGGGGTGCGGGCAGCAGGATAGGCAGAGGTGCAGGCAGAGGTGTGGGCAGCAGGATAGGCAGAGGTGCGGGCAGCAGGATAGGCAGAGGTGCTGGCAGAGGTGCGGGCAGCAGGATAGGCAGAGGTGCAGGCAGAGGTGTGGGCAGCAGGATAGGCAGAGGTGCGGGCAGAGGTGCGGGCAGCAGGATAGGCAGAGGTGCGGGCAGCAGGATAGGCAGAGGTGCGGGCAGAGGTGTGGGCAGCAGGATAGGCAGAGGTGCGGGCAGCAGGATAGGCAGAGGTGCTGGCAGAGGTGCGGGCAGCAGGATAGGCAGAGGTGCGGGCAGAGGTGTGGGCAGCAGGATAGGCAGAGGTGCGGGCAGCAGGATAGGCAGAGGTGCGGGCAGAGGTGTGGGCAGCAGGATAGGCAGAGGTGCGGGCAGAGGTGTGGGCAGCAGGATAGGCAGAGGTGCGGGCAGCAGGATAGGCAGAGGTGCGGGCAGAGGTGTGGGCAGCAGGATAGGCAGAGGTGCGGGCAGAGGTGTGGGCAGCAGGATAGGCAGAGGTGCGGGCAGCAGGATAGGCAGAGGTGCTGGCAGAGGTGTGGGCAGCAGGATAGGCAGAGGTGCGGGCAGCAGGATAGGCAGAGGTGCTGGCAGAGGTGCGGGCAGCAGGATAGGCAGAGGTGCAGGCAGAGGTGCGGGCAGCAGGATAGGCAGAGGTGCTGGCAGCAGGATAGGCAGAGGTGCGGGCAGAGCCCACACACCACCCCATGCATTTCATCTCCTTTATTTTCACACCACTGTGTTACAGGCAGGAGGGTCCTGACCGCAGGAGGGTGCCAGCTACCGCAGCGCCAGCCATGGGCAGGGGCAGGCTGCTCCCCCCGCCCACTCCTCCACCTCCCGCTAGATACAATATTTAAAACTTTTAATATAAAGGTTAAGTTCATTATTCTCGATCCTGAGAAACATTTCGTCCGTTTACGGAGCTCTTGCTGTAAACAAAGCACCACAGGCACCAAGCCCGCACCCCTGCGCAGGCGTCCCCGGCTCCGGGGCTGGATGGCAGGCGAGGAGATGATGTCCCCGCTGGCACGGGGATGGGAAGGGTGGCTGGTGGTCCCCTTCCCATGGCATTGGGGGGGTCAGCCACATGGGACTGGCTCCATGCACAGCTCCGCCATGCCGCACTCCTTTGGGAGCGAATTCCCCCAGATGGGAATTGCCCAAATCCAGGCAGGTAGCTCCTGGCTGGAGATATACCCGGGGCTCTGCAGGTACCCGCACCCCCAGCCCAAAGCAAACCTCTGCAACGCCTCCCCTCTCCTCTCCGCCCCGGTGCCCAGCCGCATGCTACGCGTTATTATAAAAAATTAAAATACAGATATCCCAAAGGAAGAAATACACCCCCCCGAAGTGCCCCACCGGTCTTCCCTACCCCTCCCTCCCCAGGTTGCTCCCTTGACACAAGGTAAACTTAAAAAAGAAGACGCCTGCAGCAGCGCCTGTTGGCGCCCAGTCCCTACGGGCACATCCAAGGGCGGGCACAGCCGTGGTGGCGGTGCTGTGGGTCCCCAGCCCCAGCGGTGGGAGCTCAGAGCGTGCCATGGCCCCGGGATCCCAGGGCAAACCAGCCCATCTTCTCCTGGGCCAGGTCGAGGTCCCG
Organism: Phalacrocorax aristotelis; assembly: GCF_949628215.1. Taxonomy (NCBI): domain Eukaryota; kingdom Metazoa; phylum Chordata; class Aves; order Suliformes; family Phalacrocoracidae; genus Phalacrocorax; species Phalacrocorax aristotelis. The sequence goes on from NC_134296.1 coordinate 5,177,106, forward strand.
CAGGCGGATGCCGACCTCTCCGAGGAGGATGTTCTCCCAGAAGCCTTCCTCGCTCAGCACGCTCAGGCGCAGCTCCCGCTGCTGTAGGTCCCCCCTGGGGATCCCGTCATAGACCAGCTGTGGGGCAGAATGGGGTAGACCCTCAGCCATGGCCTCCCCTGGACCCCCCATCCCCATCCCCATCCCACATACCATCTCGTTGTAGGTGGGGTTGCAGGTTTTTCGGGCCACTTTGGTTTTCCTCTTGGTGGTTTTTTGGGGGTCAGGCAGCAGGTAGGTCTTGACGTAGGGGTCAGGGTCATTGCCATCTTGCAGTGGCGGCTGTGGGGCAGAGCAGGGGACACCCTGTCAGCCCAGCAGTGGGATGGACCCCCACCCCGTCGCTGCCGGGTGTTGCACACCTACCAGCCCCCTGATGTGCATCACCATGATGAAGAGCTTGTTGTTCTTGTAAGAGATGGAGAGCTTCACCTCCCCGCCGACCTTCCCCAGGGGCCGAGCCCACGTGGCATCTGGAGAGGAGGAGAGGAGAGGCGCGGGTGGGATGGGAGCCCCCCACCATCGTTCCACACAGTGCCCGCCAGCTTCCAGCACTGCCACCGGCCCATTACCTGCCGCCTTCGGGGTTGGGTTGGTGCCAGCTGCCTTCTCGTCCCGTGGCAGAGGGTGGAAGAAGGTGTAGATGAGGTCGCACTGCAGGGTGAGGAGGTGACGTTAGCGGAGATGGTGGTGACTGCGTCCCCTGCCATTCAGGACCAGCCCACGGTGCACGCGCCAATGCCTTCTGCACACAGCGCACTCACCGATGCTTTATGGGGTGCATTGGCCCCCAAGCACTTCCCCGCCTTGCTGGCACCATCCCCACCTCTTGGGAAGCAGCAGCCCCCCTCCACCCTGCTGGGACCACCCCCAGCTCCGCACCTCCGCCACCTCGGGGGCTGCATGGATGAGGTGCCAGATGTAGCCGTTCAACTCCTCTTTCCGCCGCTCAGCCACCGCTTCGCCCCGCGACCGCCCGATGACGAACCTGCTGGGGAAGCTGCGAGGACCGACACTCAGCAAAGCCTGGGGGGCAGTGGGGAGCCCTGGGTGTCTGCTGGGGTCCGTGGGGTTACCTGGGCAGCAGCGAGGAGGGGAAGAGGAGGCGCAGCTTGTTGTGCAGCTCCTGGAACTCCTCGAAGGTGCGCTGCACGAAGGCCACCTCGCCCGGGCTCTCCCGCTGCACCTTCACCACATAAGTCTGTGGGGAGATGGGGCTGCGATGTGGGATGGAGACCACGGGGTGCCCTGAGCCCGTATGGGGCTGGGAAGGAGCATCGGGACAGAAGAGCCCGAGATGTCCCTTCCCCTGTCCCCAGCTGTCCCCACTCACGTAGCCCTTGCTGGGGTTGAAGACCCTCTCGTGGCGGCAGAGGAAGACATCGCGGATCCGGCCGGACGTCTTGATGGTGTGCGTGCGGGGGGCGAAGGAGAGGGTCGGGCGGACGTCAGAGCCTGTGAACTTCATCTGCGCCAGGTTGTGGATGAAGAAGTTGAGCTTGGTGGCCACGCTGCCCAGGCTGGACTCGATCAACCTGCAACGAGGCCACCACGCGCTCAGCACAGAGGAGCCCGTCAGCGGGCCCAGCCGGAGCCGGTGCCTCCGTCCAAGGGCTCCCTCCAGCCTCTCCTGCCCCATCGCCCACCCATGTCCTCTACCTGGTGAAGTAGGTGGTGGCATCGGCATCAGAGTCCTGTGGTCTCAGGGCATCGTAGACGTACTTGAGGTCCTCCAGGTCGGAGAGCTCGGGGATGCCACAGGACAGCATCTGGGAGGGAAGGCAGGGGGTGAGGGCAGGCGGCGGCATGAGGACCCCTCTGCCATGCCTGGGGGGGAAGGGCTGCAGAGCCCCCCTGGCTCTCACCAGCCCCAGCAGGTTGAGGAAGAGGTGGGTGTGCTTGCGGATCAGGTTGTAGGCCTGGCAGCACAGGTCGACAAAGTCGTGGAAGCGGCTGGAGGGTTTGTCCCCCCCGTTGATGACATATGCCATGTCCGAAGTGAAGACGAACGGCGCCCGGTCCCTGCCCCGGGGAGGGAGGGACAGAAAGTGAGCACGGCTGGGGGTCACCTGTGAAACTGCCCCACAGAGATGAGCCCAGGCAAGGGGGAAGGAGATCCCAGAGGTGTTTCTCACCTCTTGATGTTGCCAAACATCTGCGCGTGGCCCAGGAACCTGCCGAAGTCGATGTGAAACATGTGGCCGGTGGTCTTGAGCATGATGTTGTCATTGTGCCGGTCGCAGATCCCCAGCACGTAGGTGGCCACGCAGCAGCCCGCACAGGAGTAGATGAAGTTTTCCACGGCCTGGGAGGAAGGAGGGAGGGAAGGAGCAACCAGGAGTGGAGAAAGGCTGGGCACGGTGGGAAGCGAGGGGTCTCATCCCTGGAGAGGGAGGCACGAGGAGAGGGGACCCTGCCGGGCTCCTCCTCACCTTCTCGTACTCATCCTCCTCGGGGTTGTGCTTCTGCAGCCAGTCTGCAAGTGGCCGGTCTTTGAAGGAGCCTGTCACACCATGCTCCACCTGGATTTTACGTAGGGTCTCGGCGTTAGGGATCATCTCCACCATGCCTAGCAGCAGAGACAGAAGGGTGAGACCCATCCATCCAGCCTGGGGGCACCAAGTCCCCAGACCCCCAGCTGCTCCCCAGCTGTCACTGTTGAGTGACAGCCTGCAAAGCCACGTTCCTACAGATGGGCTGGTGGGATCAGACCCAGAGGGGGATCGCAGCTACCCACAGCAGCTTCTCTCTGGCAGAGCCCCAGGACCTCCTGTGCCATCACCAGCCCGAGAGCATCATGACCTGGGACCTGATGCTGCTGGGGGACACCCCGACGCTGGGTTACCTCGTCCGCGGCCGGTGGAGAAGCAGCGGAAGATGACCATGCGCATGTCCAGCCCCTCCTGCACCCAGATCTTGTTCATGATCCGGATCATCTGCAGCGTCAGCATGTCCTGCCGCAGGTCGTCGCCGCACTGCGAGCCGCAGCGGGAGAGCCATCAGAGCCGGGGGGCAGCAGGGGCAAAGCCGAGCCAGCCCCACATGGGCTGGGGCAGCTGTGCCGGGGGTCTGGGCATCGCGGGGAGGACAGGCTCACCTTGAAGATTACGCGGATGTTTTCCCCAAGGGGATCAACATTCTGGAAGGAGAGCTTCAGGGGGACGGCATTGGAGTTGAAATAGGAGCAGTCCTGCCATGGGGAGGAAGGTGCAGCCCATCAGGGCGAGCTGGGTGTGGGCAGAGGAGCCCCCCCAGTGCTCCCAGCTCCGGCACTCACCCGGGGCACAATCCCCTTCACCAGCAGGCTGGGGCTGAGCGGCAGTCGGCACGACCCGTTCGCCTTGAAGAACTGCTTCACATCCTCCAGCCCCTCCCGGAGGATGCCCTGTGGGGTGGGCATGGTATGGGGACCGAGACATAGGCCGGCACCCCCCTGCACCCCCTCCCACCACCCTGGCACCCACCTGGCGGGCGGACGGCGCAGCATCCCGCACTTGCTGGGCCAGCCTGGCCAGCGTGTTGACGAGCAGGCACTGCCGGTCAAACTCCTCCCGCAGCCCCTTCCCGCAGCAGCAGAGCAGAGCTGCCAGCAGGTACTGGTAGCGGATGCTGAACTGGGAATCCTTGAGGCCATCCTTCAGCAGCCTGCTCGGAGCAGGGGCACGCAGGGTTATGTGAGCCCCACCCAGGGTCCCCCCTGCTGCTCCCAGTCCCCCCAAACCCACCAGAAGAAGTAATGGGTGATCTTGAGGTCACAGATCGCTCGCTTCATGAGGAAGCGCACCAGTGGGCTGTCCAGGTAGCACTCGTACTTCAGGGCCTGGAGAGGGGACATTTTTTGGGTACAGCAGGACTGGCATGCACCCTATGCCATGACCTGATCCCACCATGTGCCCCACACTGCATCCCCACCCCACCATATACCTGGACCAGCTGGGGCAGGTAGTCAAGCAGCTCGGTGTCGGAGATGGAGTCGATCCACTGCACGGCTGTCCTCCTCACCTCCTGGTCTGGGAACCTGTGGCCAGGACAAGCGTCTCATGGGGACAGCATCCTTAGCATCCCCCCCGCTATTCCCACCGCCACCCTCTCCCTGCCTGCAGAGGGAGGGCAGCAGCGCCCAAGCACACATCCCCGTGGCACCCGCAGCCCACCGGTGGCTTACGTGGCGTGCAGGAGCCCCAGGGCGTCCTGATGGCTCATGTAGGTCCACTGGCTGAGCAGGGCATAGATGTCGGGCAGGCAGGCCCACTCCCAGCTGGGCGCGCTCGCCAGCAGCATGGGCAGCGCGCCGGGCGCCGCGTGGCAGTAGTAGCGCTTCTCCCACAGCCGCTTGCGGTCGGCGTCCATCAGCCTACGGCAGCGGGGGAACAGGGGGCACGGCTCAGGCTCGGGGCAAGGGAGGGGATGGCATGGATGGGATGGGGCTGGCAGGCTGGGAATGGGGCATCCTGTCCCTACACTGCACCCCGTTCCCCAAGGGACAGCAGGACCCGAGCACCCGTGCACTGGGGCGACTGTGCTGCTGCAAGGACAGCCCTGGCTGTCCCCCCGCCTGGGGACCCCCGAGCCGGCCGGGCTGGCCGTGCACCCCAGGCATTTTGTGAGGAGCGTCAGCACTGTCCTGCGCTGCGGATCCCGGCGCAGCTGCCGACACCTGATCCTCCCGATTATAGCCAGCGCCAGAGGGCTCCGGCCAGCTCAGCCATGCTAGGCTGGACGAGCAGCCGGGCAACTGTCCCCACTAGGGGGGATGTAGCTGCAGAGACCCTCCCCAGAGTGGGGCAGCCAGGGAGGATAGAGTGCAGGAGGACTGATGACAGGCAGCTGCGGGCAGGCAGCTCTGCCAAACACCAGGCTCCAGCCTCATCCCCAGCTGCCAGCAGCAGGGTCAGGTCCCCAGATCCCCCCCGTGCAAGCTGGTGGGGGGGAGCTTGGCAGAGTCCCCCCGTCAGGGTGATGCCGTCTCTTCCCGCTGGGCTGCTCACCAGTAGAGTGATTTCTTTTGCATGGCCTCCCGCAGCTTGCGCTGGTCCTCCTCCCCCAGGCTGCTGAACTCGTACTTGGGGCTGAATTCAGCTGCCGGCGGGCTGGTGAACTTCACCTCAAAAGCGGAGGTGGGGAAGTCAATCTGGGGCAGAGGCAGAGGGTAAGCAGGGACCACGTGCATGTGTGTCCCCCCTGGGATCCCCCGCCGCTGGGACGCACCTGCAGGATGACGCTGTCAGGCTGGTGGAAGTTGGGGGCACTCGACCTGGCTCTGGAGTTGTCCTGGGTCGCCGGCCACAAGCCCAGGAGCTTTCGCCCACAGGTCAGGACCCTGGAGGAGAAGCGAGGGGTGAGAGCCCGGCACTGGGGGCTGCTCTGGTGGGGCAGGAGGGTGGTACTGCTGCAGTGATGCTGTCCCTGTGCCGAGGCAAGGTGCTGGGCACCCTCCTGCCCCACTCTAGGGATGCTGGCACGGTCCCTTGCTGTGCCCATTGCGCCAGGACACTCCACGTACTGCCTGAAGTTGAAGAGGGGGGTGGTCACCCAGCCCAGGGCCTCAGGGACCCGCCGCTGCTTGTTGGCGTCAGAGGAGCTCCCCGGGGGTGGGACGGGCACGGCGAAGAGTGTGACGCTGAGCAGCGTCTCCCGTGGCAGACGGTTCACCTGGACAGGGAAGCAGATCCTGCAAGAGAGCAGCCGGCAGCTCAGCCATGCTGGGGACGGGTGCTGGCAGCGCCCCGCGGCACCAGCCAGCTCCCTGCCTTGGGATGCCAAGCGTGCCCTGGGAGAGCCCAGCCCAACAAACGCCTTTGCTGCTGGCACTGGGGGTGCCACGTGCCCCCCGGCATGCGACGGAGGTCCTCATCATGGGCAGACACCCCGTGGGAAGCAGCTGGGTTCATGTACCCCCATCCTCTCTCGGTACCGGGGAGCTGCTCTGTCCCAGGAAGGTGACCGCAGGGCAGGGGTCCGCCATGGGGGGCCCCCACCACACACTGACCTCGTCCCACAGCCGGGGGGGGGCTGCGAGGGACCCCGGGGCTGAGGCTCCTCTCCGACGCTCCCGGGGAGCCCAGGGTGGCAGCTACATGTCACCCATGGGTGGGCACAGGCAGGGGTTTGCCCCACAGAGGGGACCGGCACGACTCCACTCCCCGCTGTCCCGCCAGCCGCTCGGCGCCTGTCCTTGGGGGGCACTAGCACCTTCTAAAATTATCCTCTTCCCATCCCCACCTCCCTGGGCCACTGCGAATGCCAGGCGTGGCGAGGGCTCGGCACAGCCTCCCTGCCTGCTCCCAGGGCTATTTTTGGAGCAGATCCCCTTTCCTGGGTGCAAACACACAGGTCTGGGGAGGGCAGGGCTGGCGCCGGGGCTGGTGCTATTCCCGGGGATGACACAAGAGCTTCCAACACCCAAAAACCAGGGAGAGGTGCAGAGAGAAGCCACCGGAGCAGGAGAGGAAGAGGAGGCAGGGGATGGCACCGAGCACCCCCTGCCCACCCCATGGCCCAGGTGCTGCCTTACTGCTGGTCCCATATGATGAGGTGGAAGAGGTATTTGTAGACGTGGGCCTTCCTGGTGAGCAGGGGGCTGCACAGCTCCTTGCCGCCATGGCTGAGGGAGCAGGAGAGGTAGAAATCTTCGTAGCTGCAAAGGGAGCAGAGGGAGCTGTGAGCCGGGGGGCTTTGCCTGGGGCAGGGGAGCTGGTACCCAGGGGGTTCACCCTGCCATGGGGCAAACCCCATGCCAGTGGGGTGGGGAGGGGGGAGGTGCTGCCCTTCTGTGCCTTCCCCAAGCTGGGTTTGGGAGGAGGGCTGCGCCAGGGAGGGGGTGCAGAGCCGGGAGTCCCCGTCTCCATCACCATATGCCACAGCGCATACCATCACACGGGGAGCTGCCGGGGGGGCCCTGCCATGTGGCAGGTGCTGAGCGACAATCCAGGGAGGGCTGTGGGGCGCCGGAGGTCAGGGGATGCCGGCATTTCCCAGGCTACCCGCTTTGTTCGGAGCCAGTCACCAGGGGGAATACATTAAGGGCAGGACAAAGGCGAGGGGTCCCCGGCGGGGTGGTTGCTGCTGGCGCCGCTGTCTCACATGCCCGCCCTGCGGTGGGCTCCTGCCGCCCGCCTGGACCCCCGCCCGTCCCCCCACGTGGGGCCAAAAGTGGGTATGGGCACCGAAGCACCTAACAAAGGACCACTGCCCGATATGGGGCGAGGGCAGCCTGGCCCCGCTGCACCGGGGCCATCTGTCACATCCCCAGGGCGACGGTGAGCCCAGGAGCAATGCTGCAGCCCCAGGGATTCGTGAGGTTGGGATGGGAGAGCACAGCAGAGCCCATCCCACCGCTTGCACCCAAAGGCTCCGGCATCCACTGGCTCTGAGCATCCCTCACTGCCTTTCGAGTACCAGCATCCCTATATTCCTGCCCTTTAGGAGACTTGGGGTGGGTTAGCTCTTATTCCCTCCACGCCTGCTGAATATCTGGGACAGGAACACTCTCCTCAGCCGCCCAGGAGAGGGATACCCCTGCTGTGGTGTATTTAACAGGGGTGTGAGCCCCAGGATGGGCAGGCAGAGACCGAGCAAGGTCCAGGCAGCTGCCCTTACCTGGCAGCCCAGGTGATGGGGATGCGGTGGGTGGCGTAGACGGTGAAGGAGAGCGGGCAGGAGAGCAGGCGAGCCTCCTGCGCCACGCCGTGCTCCCGGCTCCCATGCACAGCTGTCTGGAAGTCAGCGTTGAAGGTGTTGCAGTAGAGCTCGACGAGGTTGAGGATGGCGGCCGTTAGGCTCTCCACGATCCTCTCTGAAGGGGAGGTTGGGAGAGGGGTGAGACAGGACAGCTGCTGGTCCCGCTGCCCCCCGTGGCATCCCTCTGGGCTGGGGGCGGGATGCTGGAGGGACCCCGGCGCCAGACTGTGGGCAGGTCTCCCCCGGGACAAAGTGTGTGAGAGGGAGAATTCCAGGCTTGCAATTTTGCTGAGTTCATGGGGAGGAACAACATCCATCGCCTCCAGAAACCCTCTTTTCTTAACCAGAATGGTTTCAAACACATTTTTGGTCTTAATAATTGAGGGGGAGGGGTATGAGGATTAAAGCACCAAGAACTTGAGCCCAGAAGGGGAGGAGGAGAACAGAAATACCTCGATTTTCCCTCTTGGCCAGAACATTTGGATCCTGTTGAGGGAAAAAAAAAAAACAAAACCAGAAACCACAAGAGCAACACCAGAATCAGCCCCGCGCTGTCGGCGGGGAGCAGCTCGCCAAGGCAGCCGCTTTACGTAACCAGCCCGGCCTCGGCGGCTGCCAGAGCAGGCAGTGCGGCCAGGCAGCTGCCTGCTCCCAGCTATTGAGGAATTTTCCACGTGATACAGCAGGAGGAAGGAGGGAAAAGAAGTCAGATGTGAAAATGTGCTTCCTCTCTGCACCTCCCAGCCGAGCCTCCTGGTCCCACACCCCCCAGGGACCAGCCCCCCAGCACCCATCACTTACCTTCTGGATTTTGGGCTGCATGCGGGAGGGGCAGGGGGGCATCTGGTTGAGGGCTGCCGTGATCTCCTGGGACTCCACGGCAGCCAGGGCGTTGCAGATGGCCATGACCGACTGGATCACCCGCTCCGCCTTCAGCGGGAAGTCTCCCTGGAGGGGAGAGCGGGGCTGACGCGGGACCCCTGGGCAGCCAAGGGGGCAGGGGCTGCTCCCCGCAGCCCACACACCATGCATGAAGGGGTGCAACCAGCCCGTGCCTCAGTTTCCCCTGCTTTCATGGTCTTTCCCCTTCACTGATGCATCCTTAGAGCCCCATAACAAAATGGGGAAAAAGTCTGCAGCAAATAAGACAAGATGGCCCCAAAAATGCCCCCTCCCTCCCTGGTGCTCACCTCAGCTGCCAGGAAAGCATCCACCTCGTTGTGGAACGTGTCGAAGAGGAGACTCAGGGCCTGCCTAGGGGACGGAGAGCAGAGCTCAGCCCTGGCCAGGTGGGGACCCAGAGTGGGGGCCTGGTCCCACCATGTCCTTCCTACCTGCTGATGGTCTGCTTGATGGGTCTCTCCTGCAGGTGGATGTAGTGGTTGAGGGTGGAGGGGCTCTGGTCATCATTCGCCTAGAGATGGAGAGATGCTGGGCCACAGCTCGGCTGTCCACGGGTGCTCCCGCAGCAGGGAGGTAACACGGGCATCCCCACACCGTCCCCCGCACCCGGGCACCCACCGTCCGGGCCAGGTCGCTGCGCACCCCCTTCCTCTTCATCAGCTGCAGGCGGATGTCGATGTCGAACTTCCTGCAGTGCTGGATGTACTCGTGGCTGCCCAGTGCGTGCTTGCTGAGGGGACACGAACGGCATGCTGAGCCCGCAGCCCCTCTCCATCCCATGCGATACCCTGAAATTCAGCCTGGGATGCCCCATCCCAATGCCCCGCAGCCAGGCGGCGCTGGCTGGGGCTCGGCCGTGGCCGCCTCGCCTGCAAACGGATGTTCATGGCACCGGGTTGCCTGCACTAGGAAACCTGAAGAATAAGCCATTGTTTTTGCTCCTTCCCCCATGCCCTCCAAAAAGACGTGCCCGGCCCAGCTGGCACAACAGAGCTGGGAGTGGGTGCGGAGGAGCCCGTCATGCCTGAACCTGCCCGCCGATGTGTGGGAAGCAGAGTGCGGACCTGAGGAGCTGGAGGATGCTCCGGCTGACAGCGGGACCGGGGCGAGCCCTGGAGAGGGGGGTGACAGCCTGGTCCCACTGTGCCCACCACCACGGGCAGCCTCCCTGGAGCGGGACCCGCAGAGCTCTCCGTCCAGACCCGCTTTCTTTGCTGGCTGCCGGGGAGAATGAGCCGATTCAGCCCTGGCTGGTGCTGAGGGGGTGTGGGAGGCTCCAGGCAGGATGGAACTGCAACGGCGGGATGCGGTGGTGGTGGGCAGTTGGGATCAGCACCCCCGGGGGCTCATGGGGCTGCAAGGACAGGGACACGGAGTCTGACCGGCGCGTGGCCACCGGTGCTGCATCCTGCCCTGTGGCCAGGAGGATGGGGAGGAGGCGTGTGGGGAAGGCGCTGCAGGAAGCCGTGCCCGCAACCAGCTGCACAGGCAGCAACGCACCCACGGGGCCAGCATCCTGTGCACCCCTGCCTCATCCTGCCTCCCCCCACGCCTTGTAAAAAGCAAATGGGGAGCAAGTGACAGCAGCTCAGGCTGGTTTGCAGAGCTCAAAGGTCCAACCGACTCTGCACAGAGGGTTTTGGCACTTCCAGCATCTCCTCTGCCGGGGGAAGACGTGGAAAGAAAAGATTGGTGACAAAAGGGCTTTATGTCCCAGGGCTTTCTCAAAGGTCCTTTGAGGGCCCTGGAAGATACGGCAGTGCCTGCCTGCACCGGCTCCCGGGGAAACGCTTGCAGGGGACAGGCTGTCCCACTCCGATGTTGTTCCCTGCCAAAAAAGCAGGAGATTCATCCCTTTGGGAAATGTCCTCCAAGCTGGCTGCATCTGTCCTACAGCTGGGTGCTGCCTGGCAGCCCCAAGCCACCCACAGCAGGGGTTTGCTGTACAGGTCAGATGTATGGGAGTGCTGCTGTACCCGTGGCTAGTTAACAGCTTGCAGCCCTGCTGCATGCAAGCACATGTGCCCACACACGCACACATGTGCACACACATGCACCGGGCTGCTCGGCTGCACGAGGGCTCAGCACCGATGGGAATAACCCCTTCAGGCAGCCGTGCCAGGCAGCCAGGAGCAGGAGCCGGGCTTTGCTCACCCTCTGCATGGGTGCTGCACAGGTTCTCCCAGGCTGAGCAATTCCCAGCCGCCCCTTTAGGGCCTAAACCGGCAGCTCCTGGAGGCCGTGGCAAAGCTCCCGCAGATTTCCCACGGCAGGGCCAGGCCCAGGGCAGCTCTCCAGCAGCGGGAGCTGGCTCGCTGCACCGAACTGCCAGGAAGGACGGCATGTGCCTGTGCACGCGTGGCTGCTGCATCTTCCTCTGCAGAGAGCTCTCCCAAGCCATCAGACCCCCAAACCCCTATGGAAACACATCCTTCCTCTGGGAAAGGCAGCAAGGCAGGGAGGGCAGGAGGGATCCGTGCAGATCTCAGTCCCCATCACCCATCCCCAGCTCTGCAGCCAAGGGAGCCCACCACAGCCTTGATGCTCCCATCTTCCCCCACACCCGCTCCTCCCCAGCATGTCCCTTTCCCACCCTCTCCTGCAATTTAAACATCAGGCTGGGAGAAGCTGGGGTCTGGCACTTCGCTCAGAGACACGGCTGTTATTAATACTCTTCCAAAGAGCTTTTTTGCAGCTCCCGGGTTTTCAGGCCTTTCTCCAGGCGTGTAGGGGTCAGCATGACGGATGCCCTGCCACCGGGAAAGATGCTCCCAATATGCTGCTTTTGGCAAGAGCATTGCTGCGGCTTGGGAGGCAGGAAACGGAGCAGAGAGGCTCCTGCTGTGCACGCCGGGATCAGCCCTGACCATCCATCACTCCCGGCCGAGGCCACGCACGGGGCGAGCACAGCCCAGCGCGCGAGCCGCGGGATGCCTGGGTTGTGTCATGTCCCCCCTGCCCGACACTCACTTCTGCAGGAACTCCTCTAAGCCGCAGATCTTGAGCACAAAGTCCTCGACATCGATGGTGTGCAGCTCGTCGTGAGTGTAGCACAGCGCCTGGTAGATGAGCAGGTCCACTGTGGAGGAGCCTGCAGGGAGAGGGAGCAACGTCCTGAGCCCCAGGGATGGTGGAACCCACCCCAGATCCTCCACCCAGGTATTGCTGGGGTCTGTCCCTGCCTCACAGCACCCTGGCTGCCCCCTGATTGCTGCAAGGAGGGACAGGCAAACAGCTGCGTGGCATGGGACACTTACAGTCGCAAGTGAAGGTGAGGGGCTCCTGCAGGCCGTCACACACCACCGTCACCTTCAGGCTGACACCGTGGCCCAGCTGCTCGGGGCTGAGGTTGACGGCGCTCCACACCAAGCCGGTGAGGGAATAGTCCTTGGTACTATAGCCAGACCGCAGCCTGCCGAGGCAGGGAGAGGTCAGAGATGCTGCCCTGCTTTGGATTTTGTCCCACCCCGCAATAAACACCTGTTTTGGAGCATCTGGCAGTGGGATGCTCCAGCCTTGGGGTGCACCGAGAGCCCCAGGAAGGGCTCAAGCACAGCCGGGTACTCACACATCCAGCATGTGGCAGAAAGCAGCCACCTCCTCATCCCGCTCCTCGGAGACTTCAAAGAGCTCGTAGCCATTGGCGAAGGAGTGTGGCCGGGGGGCAACCTACAGGGCAGAGCATGAGCCCATCAGCCGGCTGCAGCATCCCCGGGGGCTCCAGCCCACCGCCCGCCTGGGATGGGGTTTGCTGAATCCCCCCGTTAGACCACTGAGCACAGAGAGCCTTTGCTCGCCCTGGCATTGCTGCAGCTGGGGAGAAGGCAGCTCTGCAGCATCGCAGGGGGAGCACGGTCCAGCAGAGGAGGGGTCTGCACCAGGCAGGCACCAGCCACAGGACACATCACCCACGTCTGCACCGGCACCCTCCCAATGGCTGGGAGAAGGAAGACCTGAGGTCTCGCTGCCCCCAGCCTCCTACCCACAAAATTGACCATTTCCAGGTGGTTTCCAAAAGCCCCACTGGGCAGATTCTCCAGCAGAGGTGAGGGATGGGCAGAGGCAGCCCCGAGGATGCTGTGGGATGGGGAAGGACCATCCCCAGGCCACCGGGGTGCTGCAGCAAGCCCTGCCATGCCTGGCTCCACACACCACTCTCCCGCCGTGGTGCTGGGGCAGGCGGCACTGCCGTGCCAGGCTCCCCCCGCGCGTGGGGGTCCCCAGGCCTCCATAGCTCTTTCGCAGTGAACAATGGCCCCACTGTCAGAGCAATTAACCCAGCCAACAGCTAACGGGAGGCAGAGAAAGGCAGAGAACACAGCAGCCGCTAAAGACAATTTTAGTGCTCTTTTATAATTAGTTTCTGGCACCAAGAAAGCTGAATGACTTACTTAGCCCCTGACGGTGGTCCCCAGCTGCACCCCTCACTCTCTGGGGAGGGGGGACCCCACGAGAAAGGCGACTTTTACAGTTATTTATCTCCTCCTCTTGCAGGAGGCAGGATGAGCTGCACCAGAGCCGGGGCTCTGCCCCTGTAACGGGTACCCCGGTGGGGACAAGGGACGTGGCTGCCCCGGGAGAGAGACGGTGGCAGCACCAGCAGCTTCTGTGCGCAGAGGGGAGATACCCCACTCACTCCTTGATGGAGGGAAGAGGGAGCTGGGATTGGAAAGGATGTTGCAAGCCGGACAGGAAAGTGATCGCCCGGCTCTCAGGAGGAGACTCTCAACTCTTTCCGGAGGATCTTGTGATATTTTGTGAGCTGGTGGCTGGGCATGAGGGTGCGGAGAGAAGGCAGCGCTCAGGACGGCTGCGCACGGAGCATCCCACCTGCTCGGCGGCAGCGGGATGATGACCAGGTGGGACTTGCCTTTCTGCTTGGCTTCCCGGCCCCGGCTCACCTGCCCTGGAGGGTTTTGGCCATAACTACGTGATCCCACACCCCTCAGTGAGACACACGATCTGGAAAAGTCTTAACCCCCAGGGACGATGTCTCGGGGCGCGGATGCCTCTGACAGCAATCCACGAACAAGACTCTGAGGAGCCCCATGACGGGACAAATAAAACCAACCCAGAGCAAAGGAAATGCAGCAAAGCCACAGGCACCCACAGCCCCATTAGCACCCCAGCGCTGTGTTTCCAGCTCTCCCCAGCACCTCGGCTCCATCCCAGCCCCTCTCCTAAGGCATGGAGAGAAAAGCCTCTTACCGGGTCGACGGAGATCCTGCGGTTCTTGTTTGGTGCCAGATTCTTCCGGTTGCCGAAGCGGGAGACGTATGTCCGTGGGGGCACCTGGGGGGGCATGGTCTTGCTCCGTGCCACCGGCTTGCCACTCAATTCCTTCTCGAAGATGCTCCTGCCCTCCTTCCAGCCGCGGGCAGCTTCCCGCAGCACCTCCGACTCGTAGGTGGACTTCAGGTTGAGGCAGGTGATGGCATCGTTGATGCCGCCGTAGTCGGCGATGCCGTAGGGGTCCTCCTCGGAGATGCGGCGGCCCAGCAGCTTGCCGTGAGCCCGCTCGTGGGCTGCCGAGAACATGTTGATGTCCCTGGGCCGGGGTCCTTTGGAGGACCGGGGGGATCCCTTCCCCGAGTGCTGGGTCCCCTCAGGGGAGCTCCACAGGGGATGCCGGGGGGGCAGCGGGGGCGGTGAGAGCTTTTTGGGGGAGCCACCCCCGCTGTCATGGGGTGAGGTGCCGTTCAGCGGCTCCCCGAGGAAGTCCCCCCCCGACCCCTCGAAGATGTACAGATAGTCCCCAGCTAGGGGTCTCTTCAGCCAGGGCTGGGCGTCTGGCTGGGGTGGGCTGGGGTCAGGAGGGGGTCCGGGTGTGGGGGGACCCTCGGGCGCCACTGGGACGTTGTAGCTGAGCGTGGGGTCGGAGCCAGAGAGGCCACGTGCCGCTTTGATGCTGTCGCAGCCGTTCCTCTCGGCGGGCTCGTCCCAGGAGATGAGGGGCCTGTCTCCCCGCTGCTTGGCCCGGCTCTCCTCCTTGTCCTGCCGCAGGCGGGAGAGCGCGTCGTACTCCATCTGCAGCGCCTCCGCCAGCGCCAGCTCCTTCCGGCTGATGCCCACCGACTCCAGGGACTTCCAGTGCTCCCCATTGCCGCGCGTGGCGGACATCTCTCTGGGGACCAGGACCTCTTCCTCCCGGGCTCAGAGGTCAGGAGAAAGGCATGCTGCACCGCCGGCCACCTGGGCGGAGGGGAAAGGCAAGGGTTAACGGCCGGGCAGGCTAAGATAAGGAAGGTTGGTTAAGGCACGGCTGGCAGCAGCCTGTGGTACAGCGGTACAGCCCTTCCTCTCTGTAATGGAAAAAAGGAAACGTTCAGGGGCTCAGCAATGCGAGGACGGGTTAAATAAAGACTTTGCTGCTGCCCACCCGCCCAGGACCCCATGGCCAGCAGTCAGGCAGCGGAGGCAGGGCAGGCAGGGCTGGTTGGCCCCATGGCAGCTGCTGGGGCTATTGCTGGAGGCCGACGTATTTCCCCGAGGTCAAAATAAGATGCAGAGCAGGGAGGGCCGTGGGGCCAACGCCTGCAGCTGGGGTTGACTCAACCTGCAACCCTGCTGCCGCAGGGAACCTGCCCCAGCATGGGCTTCACAGCGGTGCCGATGATCCAGCGCATGCCTAGGACACGGCTCTGAGCTGCCTTGCTCATCTCGGGACCATCGCAGCTTTGAGAAAAAGACAGCCTCTGCCAGCAAAACTAGGGATTTTTGAAGCAGAAATGAAAAGGTGAGAGAGAAGGACAAGGAAGGGACAAGACAGGGTGCTGCCCTCTTCACCCCAGCTGTGTCCATGGGGAAGAAGATACTCCGTCTGCAGCAGCCCAGGCAGCAAGGCACCAACCTCCCGTGGCTGGTCCCAAGGGTTTTACCCTGCAGCACACTGCTCTCGCCCAGTCTGAGGGCTGCGGCATCCTATTCCCAAACTCTGTTTCCGCAGAGGGATCTGTGCACGGTCCAGGACGGCTGGAAGCACCCACTGCTCACCAGCTCCCATTGCTACTCCCCAGCACTGACTGGCCCAGGCTGCTTCAGCAAGCAAGAAACGGGGCACAGCAATGGGGACCTGGGCATCACGCTTGGCTCTAATTACCACCAGCAGCCCCAGCCCCCTTAAACGGATCCATGGGTCCCTCCAAGCCTCGCCGCAGCACCCGGTGCTGCACAGCCTCCAAACCCCTCTTTCTGCAGCATTCAGCTGCACGAGCAGAGAGGAGAAACAGCCGGACTGGAAACCGCTCCCTGGCCCCCAACCAAAACTCGCGGAGGGCGGTGACCGCAGGGGGGGCTCTGCTCTCCCCAGCCAGCACCACGCTCCCCAGGGAAGGATGTTTCACCTCCTCTTCCCTTCCTAGCAAAATAAATAACGAAGTGGATGTTAAACAGAAGAGTGGAGCAAGCCCAAAGCCCCTGGAGACAGACGGCACTCAAAATCTCTAGAGCTGAGAGACAGCTGAGTGTTTTCAGGCTCTGACTAGGGCTGGCTCATGAGTCTCAGCACAGGGAGAACATGGGACCTCTGCCACCCCGGCTCTCCTCTGCCCAGCACTGCTCATTCTGCACCACGCAGGGCCCTGGTTGATGCTCTGATTTAGGGTGAAAGGGTGCAACCACCCCTTCCCAGTGACTGCAAGCATTTTTGCTGGAAAGCACTGCTGGGTGCTGCAGGCACCGCTGAACCCAATCATGTTCCTGCAGTGCCTGTGGCAGGGGAGCCTGCACATGCAGAGCAGGACAGCCCTTAACCACAATGTGTAGGAGCAGGGAGAGGACTGGCAGACTCTGCCACTACCTGCTCTCACCCCCAGAGATGGAGGAGCCCATCTGGCGTGACACGTGCCCCCCACATCCCACCCCATGGCACAGGGAACCACCTCCAGCCGGGCTATGCCAGTGACCACCTTCCTCCCGCACCAAGTGGAGCATCACCATCATCACCAGGCTGGTCCCAGCCATCCCACCCCAGCCCAGTTGCTGATTATCGCCTGCAGCAGCACCCCCCATACACATCACCCCCCCCATCCGTGAACAGGCCCTCCTGACCCTGGGGCCGTGCAGGACCAGATGGCTGCTAATTAGCCTAGCCCAGGCTGGGCTAATTTCCTGGGAGCGAGGTGGGTTTGACCCCCTCATGGGCACAGGACCCCTCTCTTGGCCCCAACAGCAGGCTGGCCAGGCACCTCACTCAACCATTTTCTTTGGCCTTTCTAACTGGAGAAACGGCTTTGGGCAGGGGGGAACAGGCTGTAAACATGCTCTTCCCCATTTTGGACCCTGCTGGCAGCTGTGGGCTTTTCCCAGAAAAATAGAAATCCCAAAAGCTGGCAGTCCTGGGCTTCTGGAAGCCAAACAAAGAAAATCTGCTTTTAACCCAAAAGCAATAAAATCAAACCGTTTTTTGTGGCTGACAAAGCCACAAACCCGTTCTCGTCTCCAAGAGATGCATCTTCATCTCGATGACGTTTTGAGCGGAGAAACACTCCTGCCTGGTCGAGCCAAAGCTCCTGCGTGTGCCGGTGGAATGCAGCTGCACCCGCGCCGGGGCAGCAACAGCAAACTGGTCCTGCCTCCAGCACCAGCCAGGCGGGCACCGTCGGAGCAGCCCGGACAGGGGGATGGGGATGGGCAGGCTCAGGCTGGGCTGGCACGGCAACCCCTCAGTGCCAACATCAGCCGGAGAAAAGCCACGCAGGAGGGGGCTGCACGCGACCCGGGGGGTGTCACCTCGGCTGGGGACACCACGAGCATCCCCGAGCAGGCGGCTCGGCCCCTTCCCTCCCGAGCTGGTGCAGCAGCCGGACGGAGGCGATGCAAACCCACACGGAAGCACCCCAAACTCTCCCGGTTTCCCTCCAAGTCCTCGGCCAGGGGCAGGACTGATGCTCAACCAGCACCTCCCGCTGCAGGCTCCTGCTCCCGGGGGTTTGGTGCGCGGCCGCCTGTGTTTCCTCCAAGTGCCTCTCTCCCTCCGGCAGCCTGTTACAAAAATTACCCGGGACTGAGAGCTGTGGGTTAAGTCTCAGCATGGGAGCTCCCGAGGCGGGAGCCGAATTCCAGAGGAGCAGAGACAAGCAGATTTTTTCCTCCTCAAAATACTACTGCTAATAACATAGGGATAATTTTCAGACTTTAAATTTCCTGGCGTTTGCCATGGTCACGTCAGCCTCAGGAGACCCACCCAGCTTGGGATCCCACCTTTCAGAGAAATGCCTCGCTGTCCTGAGTTACTGTGACTGCAGCACATGGCTCGGCCGGAGGCACACAGGAGGGAAAACCACTTATTCACTGGAAATCCTTTGCCCTAAGCCCCGAATTACGGTTTAACTCAATTTTCTGCACAGTTTGCACCAGCACGGCCCCGGAGGGGAGATTGTAGCCTTATAGGGAGCCATACACAGACACCGCATCCCTCGTGTAACCCACCAGCAACCGCTGCTCTGCTCTGCGTGGCCACATCAGCAGAGCAGAGAGAACGTTTCCCCATCGATGCGCTGCCCAGGTGCACAAAGCCAACCTCCTCTCAGGGAGGGCCCTCAAGAATATCATTGCTGAGACCAAAGGGCAGCAAAACCAGCTTCAAATCCTCTTTCGGAAACCTCTTGCATTTTAAAATGGGATTTCAGAGCATCTGCTGGTTGCAGCACAGCCCCTCATCCAGCTCCCAGCATCAGCACCCTGCCTGCCAGCCCGGCCAACACCCACCTCCGGGCTCTGCCGGTCCTGGGGCACCCCCCAGGGATGAGAAGGAAAGCGAGGCTTGGGGTGAGGCTTTCATGCCTGCATGCTGGCAGATCCCACAGAGTTTATTTTTCAAATACCAAAATGGTTGGATCCACCCAGGAGCAGCCCAGCCCGACAGCAGTGGGGCAGCCCCCCTCCAAGGGCTCAGGGCTCCATTAGCCCACTCAAAATCCCTCCACACCAGCCACTCCTGCTCTGTGGTGGCTCTTGCGGACAGGTTCTCTGCAGGGTTTTGGGGCTCCCCATAGGGCTCTCCCTGTCCCGACACCCAGCATTGGTGGGACAGGGAGGGATGATCCCAGCCCTCGTGCAAAGAGCTGAGCATCAGGTTGGGAGGAGGGCGAGGAAGACCTGGGGGGACCCAGGGGGAGCTCAGCATCGCCTGCAGCCACCCCGTGCCCGCCCCTGTTCCTGGCAGCTGAGCAGCACCTGCTCATCGTGGGGAGGGATGAGGGAAGCCATGCAGAAAATAGTCCTACGGGATCCCACAGCAGAGCAAACGCCGCAGCCAGCCCTGCCTCCCCGTGCCCAGGGACAGGAGCCTGGGGCAGAGCCGCCGTGGCTGCTGGGGGCTCGCTGTGCACCCCCAGCTCTCTCCATCCCTCCCTCCCATCCCCCTCGCAGGCAGCTGCATTGGGAGCAGATAGAAACGTCCGAAGCATCTGGGAAGACATCAAACATCTGAGGGCGAGGAAGCAAAGCAAACCCCGGAGGGGCACCTCCCCGGGGTGTGGGAGCCGGGGATGGAGGTTATGCCTATCAGGGGAGACAATTCACATCCATTTATAATCCGGCGGAGGGAGGAGCGGCCGTGAGAAGGATAAAGCACCAGCCTTCACCTCTGGGGCTGCGGGTCCATCCATCCATCCTGCCGCTCCGACTGAACAGGGCGAGCGGCTGCGTTCCCAGCCACCGCAGCAGCCCCTGCCCAGCCAGGAGGATGGCGGGGGCTTCCCTGCCTTGGGGACACGGAGTCTGCTCCTGGCTGTGTCCCCAGCCACGTGCCATCGTCCCCGCTGCGAGTCACAGCACATCGTGGGGTGACAAAGCTCCCTGGACACACTGGACGCCGGGGCTGCCCTCTGGCAGTGGGGATCCCCCTACATCGGCGAGGCAGAGCCAGCCCCTTGTCCCATGCAGTTTGTGGCATGGAGGAGGGCAGGTTCCCAGGGCCCCCTACCAGCTCCAGCACCCCCCCAGAGCAGGTGGGACCCAGCTCCCCCCACCCCAGAAGACACTCTCTGATCTCAATTCTCCTCTTCCCCACCAAAATGGGAAGGAAACGGTGGTGTTTAAACACAGCAAAATGCAGGATTTTCATCCCAGTTTGGAACTGGAGGTCCGGAAAGGGAACCTGGTCTCAAAGGTCATTGAAAAATGAAACTGAAACCCCGCATGTTTCATTCCTGGAGCCACACTCAGTGCTGCCAAAATACCACCCCTCAACCCAAAACCCAGCAAAACCAACACTCTGGAAGTGCTCACAGGGAAAATGGCATGATTCTCCCCTAAAACTGATTCCGACAGACATTTTCAGGGAACTCTATTTCTTTTCCCCAGTTTGCAGACCAAAAGCCGAGGGGCTGCGCTCCCAGGAGCCGACCGGCTGGTTTCCAGGGGGGGTTTGGAGCTGGTTCCCCCCACCAGGAGATGTCGCCAGCGTTTCTCAGCAAGTTAGTAGGAAGGGTCCAGAGCTCATCCCTGAGCCCCAGGATCCAGCCCCACGATCAGAGTCCCTGCACCAGGCTCCAGCCGCGCTTCACTCCCCAGGAGCCACCCTCGCCATGGGCTGGGCACGAAGGACACGGCTCCTTCCACGCACCCCAAAGCCTCCCATTGCTGGGCAGACCTGCAGCCCTTGCCATTGCAACATGAAGCAGGATCCAGCTACTTCATTATGTGCAGCAAAATAAAACCAAACAGCTGCCATCCCGCACACACCAAGCTGAGCAAACACCTTGAAAACAACAAGTGCCACTCACTTCCAACCTGTTGCCTTACGGCAGGAGTTTTTTCCTCTTCAAGCTGATACGTCTCCTACTAATGGCAGAGCAAAGTCCAGTCCAGTCCAAGCTCACTGGAGGAGGCAGGATGTGAAGCTGGCCAATGCCAAAGGCTCTTCCATCATTTTCTACGTATTTCCACCCTCAGGAGGAAATCCTGCCCCGGGGAAGATGGGTCACGTTTGGGAAGGGAAAGCCCCCGACTTGGAGCAGCCGAAGGAGCGAGCGCTGCAGAGGAACCACCCAGAGCCCGTGGGAACTGAGTCTGGAATGGGGACGATGGAGGGGACAATGGGGTGTCCCAGCCAGGCGCGGGGCAGGAGGCGGTGTGGGTAGGGGGATGACAGAGCCCCCCTTTGCAGCAAGGTCCGACAGCCACATGCTCGGCTGCACAGGAGATGCTGAACCTCACCCAGCACCTGCGAAGCGATGGAGGCGTGGAGAGGAGCGAGGGTGGGACCTTTCCGCAAAGCCACCCACTGCTGCATCCTCCCCGGCGTTCCCACACGGCGGCTCTGGGCCCCACAGCAGCTCTGATGACGGGGCCAAGACATCCCATGCCTCCTCTGCTCCCCGGCCCTGGGGGCACACCCGCAATTGGACTTTCCAAATTACTCAACCCTCGCTGCTCCAGCACGCAGCACCCACACCCGGGGCCAGGCTTTCTCAGTGCTCAGCGTCCCTGGGGGGGGCTGGCAGTCAGGCTCTCCCCGATACGGCAGCTCTGGCACTCGGCTCCTATGCAAATCTCGCCTTCCTCCGCGGTGAGAGCCTGGCGTGGCGTGGCTGGCTGTGCGACAGCGCGGGTGTACGTACGCTGAGCTGCACACCGGCTTGCTGGCAGCGATCCTGCATGCACAGCCTGCACTCAGCTAGGCAAGGAGGGACTGGAACCCTATATATGCTCAAGACAGCTGAGCGACGTAAAGCACAGCACCTCCTCGGCCTCAACACATCCTGCTGCACCAGCACCCAGGGGAAGAGTCCTGCCTGCAAGGCAGAGCTGGGATGGGCTGGCAAGTGGCAGCATGCTGCCCTCCCTGCCCGCGCTGCCCTCTGCCCTGCAGCCCAGCGGTCTGGGCGAGCCCCAGGGAATGGATCCTGCTGCCGCGATTGCAGCTGTATCCATGCCACACGCTCCCCAGGGCTGTTCCCTGCTGCCATGGGGCTCTCCCTGATCCAGATGCTGAACCGGTGGGGTGCACTGAGGACACGCAGCAGCTGGGGTGCACAGCCCTGCCCACAGCACCCTCTTGGGGTGCCAGGGGCCTGGCTGGTCCCACACTGCATACCAGACCCAGCCCAGTCTGCAATGGGAACTAATTCCTGAGGCTGCTCAGTCCTGCTCTGCCCGCAGGATTTACACGCTGTAGGAGAGAGCCACAGCCCAAGGATGCACCACAGACACATACACACAGCTTCTCCAGAGCACCTGGCACGCAGGGAAACACCTCACTTGGGTCAGGGCTGTGGCTGCTACTGCTGCTACAGCCCCGGCGGTCCCTCCCCACGGCTCAGGACCACGGGAGCCCCGGCCTCACCAGCACCCTGACCCCGCACACACCTCCCCTGCCCCGCAGCCCGGGGTGCCGGCGTGCACCGGCTGCGCACACATCCTTAGCGTGCATCCAGGCAACGCTTGCACACGCAGGCACGGAGCACCTATTTTGCAGCACGCAAGGAGAGCCGGTGCCCAGGTGCATGGCCACTAGGCTGGAAAGGCAGCTCCTTTCGTCTCCCAGCCGTGGCGCGGATCCTCTCCCCGACCTCGCTTCGCCTCGTATTTAGGAGGGTGCTCCCAAGGCGAGGTGGGGCAGGCACCTCACCAGGGCAGTTAGCCGGGAAGAGCCGGGTGCCCCATTTGCCAGGCAGGTTTCCCTCAACCCACAGTTCCCCGCCACCCTGTTCCTCCCGCTTTGGGAGGAAAAAGATTGATTTTTCGGATCACACTGGTGCTGGTTCACCCCGACCCAGATCCTGGGAATAATTACATTCGTGTTTGGCCTTATACACATGAATAGCTGTGGTTAAGTCAATATATCTCCTTTGCTTCGGGGTAATAGCTCGCATATCTCTAGAGTTTACTGTTAAATACATACATGAGCATTTCTGCAAGTTCAGGATCCGGAGCACTATACCGCAGGAGCAGAGGGAGCATCGCTGCAGCATGCCCAGCATCCTCAGAAGTGCTTTCTGTCCCCACGCACCGTACCTGGAGCCCACGCCTGCACCGCGGCTTTGGTGGGACGAGCTGACCCTTCCCGGCCGCAGACGAGCTCTGGCTTATCCCTGTCCCCGTCCCCATCCCTGTCCCGGCGGGGGGACTCTGACATGATGGAAAAGAGCACAAACCCCAGCCCTGCCCCTCTACTTTGCTGACGGACAACTTTGCAATTTGACGGGGACCGTTTCATTGTTCTGCTCATAAACCCCCACCCCAAATTCCCACCCCCACCCCCAAAGTCCCGCCCGACGCTGCATTTCAAGGGACCCCGCGCCGTGCCCTGGGGGTGCAGCGCTCGGGGCCGCCCCCCCCCCCCCGCTCCGCTCCGGTGCTTTTGGGGTTTTCAGTCCTGGAAAAAACACAAGGCTGGGCTGGAGCTTTGGGGCAGCGCTGGAGCTCCCACATCTCCTCCCAGGGGGTGCAATTTTTTAAATATATATACATATTTTTTTTAAAGAGGAAAAAACCCGGAACGAGCCGCTTATTGGAGGAGCCGGCCTGCTCCCACCACCCAGCCCCGCCGCTCCCCCCGGGGCTCCCCGCTCCCCCCGGGGCTCATCCCTACCTGCTCCGAGCCGGCTGCGGCGGCGGCGGCGGGGCCGGGCCGGGCTGGGGCCGGGCGGCGGCGGGGCCGCGCCGCGGCGGCGGCGGCGGGAGGAGGAGGAGGAGGAGAAGGAGGAGGAGGAGGAGGAGGAGGAGGAGGAGGAGGAGGAGGAGGAGGAGGGAGCACGGCGGCGGCGGCGGACAATGGAGGGGCGCAGCGCGGCGCGGGGCCATCTCCCGGCGGCCCGCCGCATTGCACGGCGCCGGGGGCCGGGGGCGAGGCGGGGCCGGCCCCCGGTGCCCCCCCTCCCCGGTACCCCCTCCCCCCGGTTCCCCCTCCATGTGTCCCCGGGATGCTGCCAGCTCCCCCCACGCATCCCCGCCGCCCCGCCCCGCGGTGCCCCCCGTATCCCGCATCGCCCCCGCACCGCTGCCGGCGCGATGGGTCGGTGGGCGATGAGCCGCTCCTGCTCCTCTGGCCGCAGCAGCCGGCCCCCTCTGCCTCCCCCAAAACCCTGCAGCCCCATCCTCGGGGTGAACGCTGGGGACCCCGTCACCACCCACCTCCCACCGCTTCCCACTGGGCCAGCACCTCCAGGGGTGCGGGTGCCGCTCTGTACCCCTCCAGGGCACTGCAGGAGGGTGCTGAGACACCCCGCTGGGACTGGAGTGCTCTTACTGGTCCCCAGAGCCCCCCAGGTTGGTGGGGACATGCTCTCACCCACAGCAGCCAGCCCCCGGCCTTGGGGGGAGAGCAGGGGAAGAAGCGGCTGCTCGAACACAGTGTGGGCAACAGATGTGCTGGAGCCATCGCAGCGGTGGCTGTCATTTGTTTTTGCAGGCAGCCAGCCCTGCCAGGCTCTTACAGATGGGGTGGGTAATATTGACCTCCGACACCCCAGTGCCGCACTGGAGAGCGGCGAGCAATGCTGGGAGCCGGCCATGCCATGCCCAGCCGACTGCTGCGCCTGTGGTTTGGGTTTAGTGGTGACACGGTATTATCCCAACCTCTCGGCTTCCTTGAAGATCCCCAGGAGGCGGGAGGATGGAGGTTGCTGCAGGATCCAGGGGCAAAGCCAGGGCTTGGGGGTCTCCCAGTGTGGCTGGGCACCCCCAGGACCCATCTCCCACCAGGCCCTGATGGAAAAATGGTCCCAACCAGCGTCTGCCTGCAAAACCCCACGGGCTGCACCCACCCTCCGATGGGAATTGTCACCCGCGGCATGGGGACAAGCTGCAAGTGGGCTATGGGGCAGCTGGAGAGATCCCAGTATAACCAGACGTACCCCATATCCCCTGTCCTGGACGGGTTATCTCTGTGCTCCTTCTCTTTGCACTTTGCCTGCCCCTCTTTCACACACCCCACGTTTCTCCAGCGCTGCTCTCCCAGCCGCATCCTGTGTGTTGAGCTTTGCTGCGGTGGGACCCCCAGGACCTGCGGTGGGGGGAACCCCCTGCTCCTCCGCAAGGTCCCCCCTTGCCCGATGGCCCACGCTGCACCTAGGGCAAGAACGAGGCGCAGGATCGGCCCACGCCGGTTGGTTTGTGCCCCGAGCTGCGCGATGACCCTGGCATTAACGGGGGAGGTGGCTGCCGGGTGTCCGTGGGGGGTGCGGGGGGCAGGCAGGGGGGTGCAGGGGACAGGGAGGGAGTGCAGGCAGCCGGGCAGCGCGCGGGCAGCGCGATGTACAGGCAGAGCAGGCAGCAGAGCCAGAGCCCGGATAGCTCAGTCGGTAGAGCATCAGACTTTTAATCTGAGGGTCCAGGGTTCAAGTCCCTGTTCGGGCGGCGTCGCTTTTTGCTTTCCAATCTTCAGGGGTTTTTTATTTTCCTGCCAAACTTGCCCGGGGCGCAGCCGAGACGCCCCGGCGGGAAGAGCCGCCGCTACTGCGGATTTAAAAGGCTTTTGAGGGGAAACAAAAAAGTCAGGAGAAAAGGGAAGAAGAAAAAAAAATATCGTCGCCCGAACAGGGACTTGAACCCTGGACCCTCAGATTAAAAGTCTGATGCTCTACCGACTGAGCTATCCGGGCTCTGCGAGAAACACCACCGGGCCGCTGTTATCAGCGCGCGCCGGCACGGGGGAGGAGCTCCGTACCGCGGAGGTGGGGGTCGCACCGGGCCGGGGGAGCACCGGAGCGCTCGTACCGGGCCGGGGAGGGGGCGCAGCCCTGCACCCGCTGGGTGGAGGGAGACGTCGGAGGGCTTGCATCGGGCTGGAGGCGGGTGCAGCTCTGTCCTTCGTGAGGCGGTTGGGGCGGGGTGGGGGCGGGGCAGGAGTCTCACCGGGCGGTGCGGGGAGCGGCACCGGGCCGGGGGAAGCTTACACCCTCTTAGAGCTCGGTCCTCCACCACGTGAGGGGGCGGGCGCGCACCCCCCGCAGGGATCCCGTCCTCTCTAGGAGCAGCTTCCGGTCCGCTCTATGGCGCCCCCGCGGAAGCGGTGGCGCAGCCATGTTGCCTGCGAGGGGAAGTGGCGGCCCGGAGCCCCGCTAAGATGGTGGAGAGGAGCCGTCGGGGGATGTAGGGGTCCGTCCCCCATCCCCCGACCCGACCCCGGGCTACAGGGCGACCTGGGGCCCATGGAGCAGCTATAGGGTGAGCCCGCCGCGGGAGGCCGGGGCTCGGGGGCGCAGCGCCCCGGGGCCGAGCGGGCCGGGCCGGGGGAGGGCGGCGGGGGGCGAAGGCGACCGAGGGGCCAGGAGCGAGGCGCGGTGGGGGATGCGGAGGTCCCGGGGGCGCAGGGATGGAGGGGTGGTGTCGGCGGAGAGCTGTCCCCCGCCGCAGGAGCGGGCCCGGGAGAGCAGGAGCCTCGCCCCCGGCTTCTGACACCGAGGGGTGTCAGAAATCAAGTGCCAAAAGCAAGACCCAAAGCTTCCCTCTTGGAATAAATTGCGTTTCAGTAGCGTCATTCCAACGACTACAAGTGCTCTGCACCATTCCCTTGCTTGTGCTGGAAACAGCCAGGGCTCTGCCTCCGTGAAGTCATGCTCCGAGAGCTGTGCCATTCACAAACATGCTTCCAAACTTTTAAGTATTATTCTGTTTCCTGCTGAATGCTTTTAAGGACATCTTACTGTTGCCTGACAGCTTACGGTTTAGCAGTTAGCCGATGCTTATACCATATACTCCAGTAATAAAAGTAGACACAAGTGGTTTTGCATTATTGCATCTTTTCCAGAACACGTTTTTTGCGTCCTCATCTTTTGCGTACCTAATGGTGGTCTGCAGCACCGAAAACTTTGTCAGCATTTAGAGTAGATGTTTCAGAGCAATGTGGTGTGACCAGACTACAGCAGAGAGCTGACGGCGACTGTTTGTTGCCACGTGTCGTCTTTCACACCATGATTTAAACCTTAAACACTGCCGTGCTTTTCCAGGGCAAAACGCTGTGCAGTTTAACGGTTGGAAATAGCTGCTCTAAGTGCAGTATTACCGGTGATGAAGTACTTTTAGGCAGGGATTAATAATTCAAAGATCAGATCTGTAATGTTTCACACTTATTAAACAGATGGACTTTAAAAGGCGGTCCCTAGTTTCCAGGCTGATCAGTTCTGACATGTGCTGTCTGGGGTAGTGCAGAACTGAGGGCTGTTAGAAGAACTTGGCTGTCTTTCTGCTGTGGTATTTGCTCATTTAATGCTTTCCAGCAGCTCCAAGTTACTGCGTTGCCAGCGTAGGTGGCCCCGCTCCAAGCGGGGCAGAGTCGACTGTTCCTGCCAGGTAGGGCAGGTGCCGAGCGCTGCCCTATTGCTAGCAGCCTGCATGGGAAACGTGCGGATTGAAAGGGGTTAAAACTCATATCCCAGGTGCCTGCTTCTTCAGAAGCGTGCTGTGGACTTTGTGTGGCAAACAGAGACGTAATAGGACTTCGAGTGAACGCCTGTATATTTAGCAACTGTTAAGAGTAGAGCAAAAGCCCCTAGATGCCCAGCAATATGCAGACTCGTAAGTGAAACATCGCGCAGCTAGTCCTGCTGAAGATGTGGTTAAAATAAGGGCTTTTCTTATTTCTCACTGCTGCATAAAATAGGTGGTTATTAGAACTTATGAGTCAAACTGAAGCGCGACAGGAAGAGTCAGCACAGTCATTTCAGGGTATTATATAGCCCTTACCTGGTGAAGAAGCTTGTTTTCGTGATTTAACTACTTCTTGCTCCATGGTTGAATGTGTTAAAATAGTGGTATCGATTTGATGTTCCTTTAATGAAGTATCTGCTCTTGGGAAAAGCGATCCCGAGGAAAGCCCAAATTCATCTGTAAAAATAGAGGTAAATGAAAACAAGGCTCTGTGCCCTGGGTTGGAAGTGCTGCCCTGTTCCAGACATCACCAGCAGCACATACCGTCAGCAACAGCTGATTTAGGGAGATTTGCAGAGCAATTTGCTAGTGTGCCTTTTTTAATTGAAACGATCAGTTTTGTTTTCTCCCCTACTTAATGTGTTTCGCAATAAAGAGTGTTGCATAACAGTTGTATTTGTTAACTATGAACATTTATCAAAGGTTGGCTAATTTTGGTGCATTATTGGCAGACCTTTGGGGAGCAGCACACAACTCGTGGCAGATGCGTCCTGTCAGTAACAAAACTCGTGTCAAGTGAAATTCAGAATTAAAATATTTTTTGTATTAGAAGATCTGGACTTTACTCCAGAGCAGGTGCCAAAAAGGAACTCTTTAAATCAGTGTTTTAGCTAAATATTAAAAATAGTAGCCCTGCCTTTTGTTACCGTAAGTAATGCATTAAAGGACTTCTCTGTAGTGAAATTGGGCTTTTCTCTGGATATTTTTCCAGATTGACTCCCAAGTCAATATCAAAGCAACAAATTAGAGCACTTAACTGAGCACAGGACAGCAAAAAGTGAAGTCAAGCAGTCTGTAAAGTGTGAAATCTGTTAACCCATGTAATTCACAGCCCAGTTTTCGCTCCTCCTGCTGCCACTTTCCATCCAGGAGCTCCCAAAAAAACAGCCAACACTTGCAAGGTCTCATGGAGTAAAATCGCGACCAGGCAGCATTTGTTGGGAGGTGACAGTGGAAGGACAACTTTGATGTTTCCTTGGCTGGCGTTGGGCAGCTCTCAAAGGACATGTATTAACCTGTTGGGAGCACAGTGATGCGATCCAGTGAAATATATGGCCCAGAGAAAGGTAGCAGGACTGTGACAGCAGTGACGGAGCTAAGAATGTAGTAAGGTGTGGTTTACAGGGAGGAGTAATGATGTTTCTGTCACCCGCCCGGTGGGCAGAAGGACTTGCAGGCATGAAAACACACAGGGACTCACACCGATAGGGACAAACCTAATTAGCTCTGACTCAATTGTCAGATTAGTGCTTGTTTAAAGCCTTCCCTCCAGGGCTGCTCTCTGCAGGATACTGTGCATGAGACTGCAAGTTTGGTTTCAGTAGAAATTTTGCTTTATTTGAAAGCATGAAAAAGAATGATGTTAACTGAGGGCAAGACTGAAATGTCAGACTTTAACCCATCGTTGCAGTGAGCCACCACAGGGTCCGCAGATACACTGAACAGTATCTAGTTTACACTCCCTGCTGTGTTTTCACTTTGTGCAGAAGTTAGAAACCGTATTCTTTCCTTGAAAGGAGATTTTAAAACAGAAGCTGGACTTGATTTAGAAGTCTAGCTTCAACTTTTCAGGCACTGCTGTTGAGAAAAGTCCATGCACCCTCCTGGGTCTGTTGAGGTCTTTTGTCTCAAGCGTTTCCTTCTGCAAGCAGCAAAAGCTGTGGTCTAGTGGGGTTTTGATCTCTTAAGAGAAGGAACTTTTACTCACAAACCAGGCAGACAACTTGTTCCTCTAGTGTGCATGACCATATAAAGTGTTCAAGTGGAAAAAATGGTTCGTTCATGACTCCTATGTGATTCATGGTTTCCTCGGAGTCGTTACTCTGGCCCAGTGTCATTTTCTTACATATGTAGCTCCAAAGCTATAGAGGGGAACAGCGGTAAGTTCACTGGTGCTTCGTTCAGCTGCCTGCAAGTTAGTTCAGACACTTCCAGGGTTGTAAGGTAAAATATTTGACATAAAATAGGTGGCAAAATAGAGTTGCAGGGAAAATTAAATTGGGCTCACTGAGCAAGAAGCTTCTAATTTTTCTAGGAATTTCCACCATTTGTGTTTCTGGCCCACTTGTGTACAGAGGGTGGTATCAGAAGTGACATTTTCTGCCGTGGCAGGACAACAACTGGTGGCTGCCTCCATAGGTCTTGGTGGTATCTGCAGCCTAGGCATGATTTAGAGCTCGCGTGCTTGGGAAGATACCATTCAGTAATCCGAAGACTAACTTCCTTTAATTAGAAATTAATATTACTAAGAATCAAACTTACTAAACATACAATTTATCTGTAAAGACTGGAGGTAAGGCACTAACTCGCCTGCCTTTCTGTAATAAAACCAGTATTGAAACAGTTAAAGCAATCTTTACTTGACTCTCCTAACCCAGGGGCAGCGGAGCCCCTTTCCAGGAATGCAGGGTGGAGAGGAAATCCACTGCTTTTCTCCCTCGTTTTGTCTGGTTTTTCACACCGACTCAAGCTCTTATCAGAAGCTGATGTATTTCGTGACTCCCTTTCCTGACTAGATGACTTGGAGGCAGGAGCGGTTTTTGAAAGAGCGACTCAGAGCCCAGAGCATCAGCAGGACTGGGAGCCCAGCCAGGCGTGGCAGAGCTCCTGGGGAGGCTTCACTGAGCACCCTCCAGGGCTGCTGGAGCTGCTCTCCTGCACAAGGACCCGCAGACTCTTCTTGGCAGGAGCAAAGGCACTGCCTGGGAAACGGAGGCAGCAGCTGGCCCATCGCAGTGATACTCCTTAGAGCAGAGAAGGTCAAGGTTGGTAAGTTAGTCTGCAGCTGGTACAAAGTACTTGGCTTGTAGAGGATCCTGGGGAGAGTTTGTGTTGCAACGTGCATTGTCAAGGAGAAGTCTTATTTAAGATTTAAGGCGCTGATAACAGGGAAGTGGTTTTAGCTGCTGTAAGTCACTTTGAGTTATTACCTAGATCTTTTCACTATCTATGTTATTTACCAGACTTGAACATTTGAAATGCTGTAATCAAGCTTTCCTAGATATTTAGAGGTATGTTTGATCTTTGGGAACGATTTTATTCCTGGTAGTGCCTTACTTCAGAGAAATGTAATGCTATAAGAATTATCAGAAGCCTCTAACAAAGTTGTAAGTCCTTTTTAATAGATGGGGCAGCAGAGGGGTAGGAGCTGAATGGTTACCAGCAGTCAGTAACTTGAATTGGTGCCAAAGCTCAGATTTTTGTCATTACTGAGGTTTCTGCACTGCCTGCTAGATAGATGTTCAGCCTGTTTTGTCTATATCTGAAGTGTTTGGTTACATTCCTCAGGCAT
The DNA here is from genome assembly GCF_949628215.1 of Phalacrocorax aristotelis. Lineage (NCBI taxonomy): Eukaryota > Metazoa > Chordata > Aves > Suliformes > Phalacrocoracidae > Phalacrocorax > Phalacrocorax aristotelis. The sequence continues at coordinate 5,207,617 of NC_134296.1, forward strand.
AATCTGGTTATTTTCTTAGTATTCACTTTTTAATGTAGCTGATCATACTGGCTCACATTCTTTGTAACTGATGTAGTAATAACAAATACATTTACTATATCTGGAAAATTCTGTGAAAGACAGTTTAGATATTGCTTTGAAAGTTTTTGGCTTTATATTTTCAAATGTAATTTAAACCGCTGCATGGGTTAAAAGTTGATGCTTCTTCCAGATTCCACAGAGTAAAAACTTGTTCAGGAGCCAGTCTTTTTAGTTCATCGCTTGCTCTAGCCTTAAGTTTACGAAAACAGCAGTTGCAGGGCTTGTTTTGATATTGCCTGCAGAAGCACAACCAGATTCACACTGAAATGGAGACTTTATTGTAACTAGGTCCAGGGACACAACAATTTTACCAGGTATACTGGTCTGAGCTTTAGTGCCGAGACTGAGGGGTCAAGACTTAAGTTCCTTCTCCAACAGGTTCAAGTTACTTTTTTTCAGTGGCTAGTTAATTTATACCATCCTTTCTCTTTAAATATAAATAAGTTTTCAAACCTGTTGTGTGGGGTAGATTAAACTGGATTGTGCTGTGAACATGAGTCATTACAGATCATTCAGCATATGAAGATGTGCTCTTTGGGTGGCTACTGAAACTGTTAGGGCTTGACAAATTCAAATAGCTGCAGGACTTCCCCTTTTGTTCCTTTCCAGGAAAGGAGCATTTCACCTGCTCACTCAGTAATGCTGTTAAAAATGTTAATTTGTAGCCTGCATCTAGTCACTTGGGATGAAGACTGCAGCAGCTTTAGCAGGTTTTCAGCTCTTGGAAAAGCAAGTGAGGAATGTGTTAATCATTGCCATCAGCACTGGCTACCCCTCCTTTTGGGCAGTCAGGGGGTTGCTGTCTTGTGGAGATTTCCATTGTGGTTGATTTTGACTCAGTTTCTATTTCCCTGCCTCTGACTCAAGGATTTCACCGTGTTAAGGGTTTGCCAATGTCCTGGTAGAGACTGGTAGTTCCCTTGAACTGGCAGGTCTCCAAATTCCTCACCATGTTGTGCCACTCCTAGAGATGGGCAGAGTCAAAGCACCCTCAGTGCCACAGCAGATCTGTCCCAGTTGTTCTCACATGGCTGTTCCACAGGCGCTGGGCAGCTGGATGCAGCTTGGGTAGGACAAAGCAGGTCAGTTTGGACGGAGCAGGTGAGGGGCACAGAACATCAGCATTATACAGCAGGCATTTAAGATAACACATGCAGGGCTAATTTTAAACACTGGTTTCCTGAAGCTTCTAAGAAGTGGAAGTGGTTAAACTCAAGACAAGGTTTCTCAATTTAACTGGTGCATGAACCTTCTCATTTATAGGTTTGTGCTATAAACAGCTAATCACTGCCACAATGACATCTTCCAGCTCTGCCCAGCATCCACCAGCTGAGAATGCCCACGGAGTCACGCTCGGACAAGTTAACCAGGTAATTATCTCTCCCACTTCACTGTTTTCTCCTCACTAAAGTGGTGGTTTCTTCCATCAAGACAAAGCTCTCCTGAGTACATTTAAGTAAGAAGAATTTAGCCTAACAGAATAGGGCTTTTATCCTGAGGAGTTGTATTACCTTTCACTATCAGATCAATGATTTATGAACATTTTAAAAGGGGAAGGAGGGGAAAAGCATTTAAAACTGGCCATACAAGAAATTGTGTAATACATATTTTTGTGCTGGACCTGTACCAGAAGTATTCCACATACAGCATTCCTCCAAGTGCTGGACTACTTGCGACAGTTGTGTTGGAGCTTTGTAACCTTGTATGCTGAACTTTTGTTTAGCCAGTAATGCATCCCCATGCCTTTTTTGGAGTCAACTTAGGTAAGTATCGCACGCGTAGTACTCATGTTATTGACTATTCCTAGAGTGTCCCTGGAACAAAAGGTAGTTGTCGCTGCGAGCCAAGGCCAGCGTGGCAGGTGTGTACTTTGAGTATGGCTCAACACCATGTTGACAGTCAGAGAAGAGAAATTTGCAAACAGTAACAGTAGAAATCTGGTCTAAAAATCAGGAAGGTATCTCCAAGACAGGCATCCAGCCTTCCTGAGCCTATTAATATCTCCACAACATGAGGGGATGTGGTAGGAGTGGAAATAAGCTGATGGGAAGTTGAAACATCCTCCCATCTGAAGCTTAATTTAGAACCCATCTGAAGCTTAATTTAGAAGCTTTGAAATGTAGCCAAGTCCTATGTGGAATTGATGCATAAGTTTATTCAGCTCACTCTGCATGAAAAAAATAAGTAAATAGGCTCTGATATTAGTAGCAAAATATTGATTGTCAACACTCAGTGTCCTAGGCAGTGCAGAATAAACACTTCCATTTTGGCTGTGCAGTCATAGCTAAGGGCCCATTTTAAAGTGATCAAGCTAACTAGGTTGCTTCTTTAATCTGAAAGAGATTTATAAGAAGTTACTTCAAAATCCATTTGAGAGTGGTCATTAGAGACATGTAAACACATAATTTCATCTTATTAAAAACCACGTGCTGATACAAGCGCTTACTTCAGTTGCGCTGAGCTTTTT